>NC_135645.1:14439772-14749090 GCF_053574225.1 Canis aureus
TACATGGGGTACCTGGGTGGCTCAGTGGTTGAGTGTCTGCCTTCGGCTTGGGTTGTCATCCCAGGGTCCTGGGACTGAGTCCTGTGTCAGCCTCCCCATAGGGAGCCTGCTTCTCTCTCTGTCTATGTCTCTGTGTCTCTCATGAATAAATTAATAAAATCTTAAAAAAAAAAACCCACAGATGAAGCAGTCGAATTTTAAGCTGAGAACAACTTAACTTTGATAATATATGAAAGCTCCACCCTTTTGCTCTCACCCCATTTATATTTTTTATCTCAAAATTTATCTCTTTTTATATTGTGTATTTATTAACAAATTATAGTAGATATGGTTATTTTTAATACTGTTCCTTTAACTTTTATACTATAGGCAAGTGGTTAACACACCATACTATTATAGAATAGTTTTCTAAATCTGAGTATGTATTTATCTTTACCAGTGTATTGTATGCCTTCACATTTTTTCATATCACTAGTTAGCATCTTTTCATTTTTGCTTAAAGAATTTCTTTCAGCATTTCTTGCAATTCACATATAGTGGAATGAACTCCCTCAGCTTTTGTTTGTCTGGGGAAGCCTTTATTTCTGCCTCCTACTTAAATGACGACTTTGCTAAATAAACTATTCTTGTTTGGTAATTTTTCTTTCTGTCAACACTTGTAATATGCAATTCCACTCCTCCCAAGACTATAAGGTTTCTACTGAGAAATCTGCTTATCACCCAAGGGGGGAAGGTCCTTTGTAGGTTTTTTCATCTGGCTGCTTTTAGCATTTTTCTCTTTGTCTTTGATTTTTTGACAGCTTCATTATAATGTGTCATACGGAAGTTCTTTTTACATTAAGATAAAAGGGTGATCAGGGACGCCTTGGTGGCTCAGCGGTTGAGCTGCTGCCTTTGGCTCAGGCATGATCCAGGTCTGGGGATCAAGTCCCACATTGGGCTCCCTATGAGCAGCCTGCTTCTCCCTCTGCCTGTGTCTCTGCTTCTCTCTGTGTCTTCCAGGAATAAATAAATAAAATCTTTTAAAAAAAAAAGATGATAGGGTGCTCCTATTAGCTGCATAAACTTGAATGTTCATGACTTTCCTCAAGCTTGGGAAATTATTAGCTATTATTTCTTTAAATAAAATTTCTGCCCCCTTCTCCTTCTCTTGTCCTTCTGGAAACCCAGTTATTCTAATATTTGGTATATTTTTAAAGATCTCATAGATTTTCTTTGTGGTTTTTCATTATTTTTTCTTTGTTCTCCTCCAATTGTGTTATTTCAGAGTTCTTATCCTCTAGATCACTGATTCTATCTCCCATTGGGTCTACTCTGCTATAGATGCTACTGCATTTTTCATTTAATTCACTGAATTTTTTAACTCCAGAATTTCTGTTTGTTCATTTCTATGATTGCTATTTCTTTGCTTAATTTCTCATTTTATGTATGTATTATTTTCCTCATTTCATTGATTTGTCTCTATGTCCTGTAGCTTGTTGAGTTTCCTCAAAAGAGGAAAAGGTATATTGAATAATGAGCTAAGTCACAAAATTCCATGCCTTTGAGTTCAGTTATTGGAGGAATAATGTTATTTTTTGGTAATAATGTGTTTTCTTGATTCTTCATGTCTCTTGGAATTTTGCATTGCAGCTTTCACAATTAAAGTAGCAGACATCTTCTCAAATCTTTACTAGTTGCCTTCAGTTGGGATGTTCTGTTCATTGGTCCTGTTATATCTGGTGTTCTCTACAACTTTGTATGGATACACCTGCTCCACACTTCTTGATTTTTCTCATGACAAAATTCTTAAGTCTTCTGTGGTTATTACAAAAACAAAAAAGCAAAAAAAAAACCCCAAAACCCCCATCTCTCTTTTGCTTTCCAGCAGATGGTGCTATAGTTCAAGTTTGTGGAGAGTTCTTGTAGACCACATATATCCCCTTGTCCAAAGACCCAGGTCTGATTTTCTGAAAGCATTCTGTTAACTAGAGCTCACTAGCTACCACATTTGGGAGTGTGCAGAGGAGCTGGTCACAGAGTGGGTAGAGATAGGGGCTTGACACTCGGAGCCTTGGGTTGACTGCAAACTGTTAGGACAACCTTTGGGTGAGGTTCCCCCAAGGATTTGTGAGCAGACCTCCTGTAGAAGTCCTGAGGGCAGTCAGGAGGAACCAAGTCTCCTTAATGCCTTTGATATTCTTGCATGCTTCTTTCCCAATCCTCTCCCTTCTCCCAGTCACAGAGATCCTGCATCAGTACTGTGAGTGTTGCGGGAGGGAAATGGATTTCTCCAATGCCATGCACAGCTAGGGTAGCCAGGTATCTACTTGGCTTTTTCCCTTGTAGGGAAGTCACTACTGACTAGTGGTTCAGCCCCATCCTGTGTAACCTTTGAGGGAGGGGTGGCACTGGCAAGGTTTCTCTTAGTCTCCCCTATGCATCCAAACTCATATTTTTCTTTTGCTTCAATGTTGTGCTATAATCTTTGCTTAGGAAGACTGGATTTCTCCAATCTCTTTCTTGTCCATGTGATTCAATATATATTTAACAGACAGAACTTTTGAGACTTGTTAACAGGTTGGAGTGTAGGACCGAATAAGAAGGAGGCATCAAACCCAGGGTTTGAATGCTTGAAAGGGAATTCCTTTTATTGAAGATTCCAATAGAAAGGAAGTATTTGGGGAATGGGTATGACTTCAGTTTTAGACATGTTGAATAAGTAAGCACAACACTGGAAAAAATATAATGCCAGTATTAAGGATTTGTTCCAGTGTTTCCAAATTTCAGAGTTTTATTTGAAATCCTGATCAGAATTCATAAAGTAAAAAAACCCACATGGCTAAATATATAACGCATTTCAAATGCAAAAATTGGGATGCCTGGGTGGCTCAGCGGTGAAGTGTCTGCCTTCGGTCCAGGGCGTGATCCTGGAGTCCCAGGACCAAGTCCCACATCTGGCCCCATATGGAACCTACTTCTCCCTCTGCCTATGTCTCTGCCTCTCTCTCTCTCTCTCTCTCTCTCTCTCTCTCTCTCTGTCTCTCATGAATAAATAAATAAAATCTTTTTTTAAAATGCAAAAATTTATATACACATTAAACAGTATCAAATAAAATGTGAACTTATAAGTGTTAAATATACCTTATCATTCTAATGTAAATTATTAACCTTCAGAGCTCTTCCACTTCTTTCAGCATCAATTCTTTTAGTCCCAGAGCATCTTCTGAGATCTGCCTCCGAAGGAGCGGATTCCCTTGAACATGAGTATTATTGTCTTGGGCTTAGTTTCTAGAGCTCTTCTTTGTTCTCATCTAGTATTGCAGGAATTTACTTGTCTTCTTTCAGCATTGTTACTGGGTCTTTTTTCTTTAGTTGGGATGGGGTAGAGAGAGCAAAAGGAGGCTACAGGAGTGGGTATGGGGATATTGGGACTGTATAGTCAGGAGGGCCTGGTACGGCTTGTTGTAGGGATGTTCAAGATGGGGGCAAGAGGAAGGGGGTAGAGAATATAGCTGAAGAAAATCCACCCTCTTCTTTTCTTCAGCCTTCTATTAGTTTTTACTATTTGAGACTTCTGGAATTCATTTTGTTTTTTTGAACCACAGTTTCTAAATTAACATTTCTTTTTTCTGTTTCAATGGAAATCTGAATCCAAGATCAATGGATTTCTTTCAGCAAATGAACAAAAACAGGTTTTGAGAAATCTCTCTTAGTAAGAATTCCAGGTCAATATGAGAACTAGAGTTTAACAGAAATAAGTTAACCTCTATTGATATCAATAGCATTATTATTCATTGGGTTTTCCATGAGTCTTTGTAACATTTTTCTTTTAAGGAGTAGCTCAATGAATTAAATGAAGGAACTACACAATCAATGAATACAGAAAGATTACACAATACTTCTTGGATACAGAGGTAAGATTTTAATGTGAGATCCAAAGGGATATTGGAAAAATACTACTAAACATGGAGAAAGCACAGTTCTGTGGAAGAGAGACAGAGAAAAAGAGAGGAAGACAGACAGACAGGATGTGATCTTATACTAATCACATGTATTTTCTAGACATCCTACTTGATATCTAGAGATTCCCCAGGCATAAGGATGTTAATTTATGTCCTTTTGCTTAGGTGTAGGAACAGTTTTGTTAGGATAGTACTGACCTCAAGTATCAGTAATAACCAGTTTCTTCACAGAAACACTCATGGGGAATGCTGTGCACACTTGCCACACAGGCCTCTGTTACATCAGAGTTGGCACATCCTTAGTCTTCCACTTCATAAAGCATGTTAAAATGTGCATTAATGAGAATAACATAGCTTAGAACAGTGATTCTCAGCCCAAGGTAAATTCATCTTCAAGGGGCATTTGTCAATGTCTAAAGACATTTTTGATTGTCATAACTGTAGGGAGTGGAAGTACTACTGACATTTAGTGGAAAGAGGCCAGGGATATTAATAAACATCCTATAAGGTCATGGACAGCCCCCACAATAAAGAATTATCCGTTCTGAAATGTCAGTAGTGCTGAGCTTAAGGAACTATGGCATAGAATCTCACCTGGGTATTTGTTAGAGATACAAATCACCCACACTTAATGAAGCAAGAAACTAAGAGTGAGCCTCAGCATTTGTGGTTTAAGTCCTCCAGATGATTCTTAGTGATTCTCAAGTCTGAGAACTATTGGTAGAGCAATAACCTTGAATGGACTATAATTTTTAAATAATGCAAATTGTTTGCCAACCTCACTGCTTTGTTATATTCAATTTAACAGTATAAATATTTTTAAATACTTCACAACTTAAAAGGATAATGATTGAGAGTAGTTGCTCAGCCTTTTCAGAGAGAAGTGGTTCAACTCATAGCTTCAGGTAATAGAAAAAAAAAACTGAAAAAATGGGAAAGAAAGGGAATTTTTCTGATGACTGAACAATCTGTTAATGATGCTATACTTATTGTAAGATGATCAGTCATACTCAGGGGCAGTTTCCCTAAGTGGTTAATTTGGATGTCTCAATAATGAAAAGAATGTCTTAATAATAAGATTGATTCATCAGAATATGTCACATCAACAGCCTGATGTGGTGACCTCAGAATAACCAGTGATACAGGAAGAATAAAGAATCACTCTGAGGATTCACCTAGGGATTCACCTAGACCTTCATATTTAACATTGAATATATGGTCAGGCTTTGAGTGAAGATAAAGGAAAATACGGGAATCCTTTCCAAAAGTAAACAAAACACACATTACTCAAGTGTGACCTACAGATCAGCGGTGTTGCTTTCTTTTGGGAGCTGTTAGCAATGCACAATCTCAGGCCCCAGGGCAGACTCAGTGAATCATAACCTGTAAGCCACACATTTTGGTAAGCCCCACATTTTGGTAAGTCCTCCAGGTGATTAACGGGCATATTAGAGTTTGAGAAGCTCTACATTCAAATAACTCAAGAAAAATGATTGTAGAAAGTAGTCATTTCCTTGCAGTTTTTGCTTTTGATATGCAATAGAAATGTCTTTATGAGTTCCATTGTTAATGACACTTGAATACACAGGAAAACTAAGTTCAGTAAACTTCATTCTTTGATTTCCTTGGAACAGCATCCCATTTCTGAAAGTCCAAAAAACTTCAAAATCAGGTTTCCACTGTTGCAAATATTGGGTAATATTTTGTTGCCACTGCCCAGGCAGATAACAGAAAGAAGACCATGTCTGTGACATATGATTTTTCTTCCTTTGTTTCATTATTTCTCTCAGTCTCCTATCACCAATGCATAGGTCATTCATTCATTCAACAAACTTTTATTAAATATCAAGTATATGTCAGTGTCTGTTCTACGTGCTGGGGATCCCAGAATTGACAAATACAACCTGGGGACACCTGGGTGGCTCAGCAGTTAAGCGTCTGTCTTTGGCTCAGGGCATGATCCTGGAGTCCAGGGATCGAGTCCCACATCGGGCTCCCCGCATGGAGCCTGCTTCTCCCTCTGCCTATGTCCCTGCTTCTTTCTGTGTGTCTCTCATGAATAAATAAATAAAATATTTAAAAAATAATAAATAAAATAATAAAAATACAGCCTGTGTCCATATTTGAGAGAATAATTTCTAACATTTAAATTGTATAGAGATGAGATAAATGACAAGTCCATAATTCCTTATTTTCGAGTGTCAAGTGGGTTTGACACAAAGTTTAGACATTAAATAGATGAAGTAAGTGACAGATGTGTAGTCTGATGTTGTTTAATCAGCTTGGGCACGTGTTATAAAAATAGTTCCCTTTATATATTTCTTATTTTAGCAGTTCCTTGCCCTTTCTTCATCTTTGGAAAGGATGACAAGTAAATGAGCAAAGACAAAGCAATAGAAAGATGCCTAAAATGAAAGACTTTTCTGTTTGGGCTCCACAATCAGCCCATTTGCCTTGGATTAAAGTCACTCTCTTTTCTATCGATTCATTGAGCCAGGATTTCTCTCTCCATACTAAAGTGAAAAAGAATGCAATTTAATTTTGTTATTTATCTGATGGTCTTTCAGGCAGGATACACTGGCCAGGGAGCTTTGTGGCCTTACCATTCTTGTGATGTCTTGGATTGTAAGGACTGGGGATACTGATGAAGTTTTGGAATTATGGGTGAGGTCCAGAGCCGACGACCAAGAAAAAATTCTTGAGATGTGTTTGGTGCAAAATGGTGGTTTTATTAAAACCTGGGGACAGGAACCATGGACAGTAAGAGCTGCTGCCCCAGGCCTGTGAGGGGTGGCTGATTAATGCCTGGCAGTTGGGAGGGGTTTGAGGATAGCGTACTGTCTAAGGAATTTTGGAAGCAAGGTTTACAGCACCTTGAGGGGGCTGGCTATTTTTGGGAAAAGGTCACTTATTACTGTCTAATAAAACCTGAGTCATGAGACCCTTCAGAAGAATATCGGTGGGCCATGTGCTTGGAGGATGATTGCCAACATGTATCTTGGGGGTTTAGAGATAAAGGGAAGTTTCTAAAGGAGTTTTTATATGTTAAAGTAGACTTACAGGATCCTAGGGGTCAGGGTAATATAGCCTTTGGCCCTTAACGAAGTATGAACATGGAGGCAGTTGAGTCTGTAAAGGACTGTCACTCTCCCTGTTTCAAGGACTTGTCAGTGTGCTTTGTCCTCCGCTCATCCGTCCTCTGTTCCCCCATCAATAACATCTTTGATGGCTTACTTCTTTTTAAGGCCTGGTTATTTGTTGGTCACAGGTGACTGTCATAAACAAAGACACCCTCCCCACCCACACCTAGGGCAAGGTGATCTGGTTTGTTCCCTTATTTCTGGTTTCCTTACACCTCAGCATTTTGGGAATTTCTGTGAGCCTGATCCTGTAGCCCCCTTCCTATCTCTCCCTACCTAGGCCTGCCTGTCCCTTACTCATTTGCACACATTGGATTTTCCTATTATTTTTCATAACAAAAGCAAAATAACATAGTTTGGTATGATATGATTAATTTCAGAATGTAGAAATTTAGTTTGAGTTGAGAAATTTTCTAATTTAATAAGTAAAACTGCTCTGTCAAAACATGGATTAGGATTTATTTCTAATACCTTATAATTTGTCTGCTTTTCTACTACAATTCCTTTAAGGGAATTCAGGCCTCACAGATTTGTACAGCAATTTGAAAGACTAGAACTATTTCTTCTGCGATGCTTGCCAAGAAGAAAGGAAATGATTAAGTCAAAGTTTAGTGGTAACAAGTTTACTCGAATTGGAAAGTTCTAAACTATTCTGTATTTATCATTCATCCATCCAATAAATAGTAATTGAAAACCACTATATTCAAGTGACTGGGCTTCAGCAGTGCAAAATGGGGAAAAGCCTGCAGGAGAAGTGGCACCCCGATATTACTTGCTGAAATACTCATGATTCACCATGATATAAGTGACAATGGAATTCCTTCAAATGATTTTTACCCCAAGAAATTTTGCTGTTTCTCGCAAAATAGTGGTTGGAAATAACTCTCCGGATTAATTTTTAAAATAACTTTCTGGAATATCGGTTCTTATGTCACTGAAGATTCCCATCAGGAAATGCAATCTTTCTCCATACAGACACTATATTTAACTTGCAAATCTCCAGCCTTTGTGATTCATTATTCCTGCTCAATAATGTGAATAAATCTGATACAATTTCCGTGCTGTAGCAAGGGCCTCAATCAAGAATGTTACTATTAAACTGATAGGAACAGACTCATGAATGCATGTTCTGTGTCTCCAAAATATGCAGGCTCCAGTTTTTTTATTTATTTTTTTTTAATTTTTTTTTATTTATTTTTATTTATTTATTTTTTTTTAAGAAATACCAAAACAGGGCAGTCCCGGTGGGCTTAGCGGTTTAGCGCTGCCTTCAGCCCAGGGCGTGATCCTGGAGACCTGGGATCGAGTCCCATATTGGGCTCCCTGCATGGAGCCTGCTTCTCCCTCTGCCTGTGTCTCTGCCTCTCTGTGTGTGTGTGTCTCTCATGAATAAATAAATAATATCTTAAAAAAAAAAAAAAAGAAATACCAAAACATACTTGAAACTACTCTGCTAACTTGATAGCATTAATTTTCCTACGTTCTGCTTTGCGGTTGTATCTTTCACAGTATTTGTTTCCCTTGGTCAGTTTTGGCAATTTTCTTACCATGTTACACTACTACTAAAATCAATTAATTTCCAGTTGCTCAAGCAGTGGCCTTAATCAGTATGATTATTTTTTAAAAAGTCAGTTGTCTACCTTGTATGTGTCCTTCAATATTATTATTAAAGGCTACTATACAGAATAACAAGAGTAATTACAATTTAGCATATATGTGGTGTTTTTACTTCTTTGTAGAATCATAATCATATTTTCTTAGAGTTCAAGGAGACCCAAGCTCAATCTTCTCTCCAAAGCATGCTTTTTTCCCATGTGAAATAAAAATAATTTTTTTTTTTTAGAAAGTAGGATAAGTTGGGTTTTCTTAAATAAAAGAAATGTGGTATCTTTACATCTGAGCTTCAGTCTGAAATTCATCTCACTATATTCTTTTTTTCTTTTTAATTTTATCTATTCATGAGAGACAGAGAGAGAGGCAGAGGCATAGGCAGAGGGAGAAGCTGGCTCCCTGTGGGGGGGGCCTGATGTGGGACTCGATCCCTCAACTGGGATCGCACCCTGAGCCAAAGGCAATGCTCCACCGCTGAGCCACCCAGGCGTCCCATCTCACTATATTCTTAATCATACCTAGTAGGATAAGTGAGGTCATATTTTATTATTCAAATCAAAAGCAGGTTAAACCTTGTATAGATCTGCTCTTCATGATAATAAGCTTCTCTCCTCCTTTGTAGTCATCTTCTTTGTGGTAATCCCAAAAGCCTAAACGGTTTACACATATTCATCATAAGCATGTCAGGAAGCACTTCATCTTGAAGCTGGAGCGTGTCAAACCTGCTTCCATAAACTCACTCCACTGAGTCATGCTTTATGACCTAAAGTAAAGGTTATTTCCAAAGAAATTCTTCCCTCGCTGATGTTGCCCCAGCTGCTATGCAATGATGCTGGCTATGTGTGGGAGATAATTTGAGTTGGTCCTGTCTTCCTCCTGGCACTGATACTGCTGCCCTTAAAGCAGTTTGTTTCCATTCATTTCCAGGTATCAGCCTTGATGCCAAGATCTTCCTTGTTTTTTTTTTTTAAATTTTATTTATATATTTATTCATGAGATACAGAGAGGCAGAGACATAGGCAGAGGGAGAACCAGGCTCCCTGCAAGGATCCCAATTTGGGATTCAATTCCCAGAACCCTGGGATCACAACCTGAGCCAAAGGCAGTTGCTCAACCACTGAGCCACCCAGGTGTCCCAATGCCAAGATCTTCTTCAGGGATGATTAGGATACCCTACCTTATTGTTCCCACAGAGCCGGTTGCATTCATTGTTTCTTGCCAACCTATTTGTCTTGTAATAGTTTCTCAAAGTACACATTAGAAGGAAAAAAATAATAACCCACCCTTCCTTGGGAGAGTTACACCCAGTGACTTTTACATGGCAAAATTGGCCTGGGTTCCAAGGAATTTGTTCCTTCAACACAACTGTGTGACTTAGAAATGTTCTAGGTCTGCCTGCCCAAGCATCCTCCCACTGCTAAAATATTGTAGCACGTGTTTGGATGTGTTAAGTAAATGTGTCATTGCTTGAATCTCTCAGCTTACTGTATCCTTGATGGAAGCTTAACTATTCATTCCACAGACTCATAACTAAGGTATCATAACCATAAATAAGCACAAAGAAGACAACCCATTGACCTGATAATAAATTCTTCAAACTGTAGGGCATGCATTCAGGAGGTACAATTTTGTGTCAGCTCAGGAAAAAAAGAAATCTTTAAAATTAGTGACAGTCATGAACACATAGTTTTCCTATGTAGCCCTGCATCCCTTTTCATAATAACAACTGCATGCTGTCAAGTCAACCTTGCATCACCCGAAATTCTTTAAACTAATTATTATAGGTTTATGAGAGTACAAATGATACCAGACTGCAGGTGCAGAAGCTGATTCTAGTACTGTCTGCCATCCATGAAACATTTATTCCCCACCTGACTCTAGGATATTCCCATGCCAGTATCTCTCGCTCGGATCCACTAAGGTAATTTTCTTTTTCGGGTTTTAATAACCTTGAGAAACTAAGAGGGTATATCAAGCAGTAGAAAGAAGGAAAGGAAAAAAAAAAAGAAGGAAAGGAAAGAAAACAAACACTATGCTCTGCTGTGCTTTCTTATTTAACTCTGGAAAACAATGCAAAGAATTATTAATATTTTAAGATTTTATTTATTTATTCATGAGAGACACACACAGAGAGAGAGGCAGAGACACAGGCAGAGGGAGGAGAAGCAAGCAGAGAAGCAGGCTCCATGCAAGGAGCCTGACGTGGAACTCAATCCTGGGACTCTAGGATCACACCCTGAGCCAAAGGCAGACACTCAACCACTGAGCCACCCAAGCGTCCCTGCAAAGAATTATTTACGGATGAGGACAGGCGGCTTGAAAAGTGATACCTATGATCATGTAGTTAGCCTGTTGCAGATCTTGGATTTGCACTGAATGTGACTCAAAACTCATCATGCTATTATATTACTGCTAGAGGTCTCTTTTAATACACTTTTTTGGATTAAAAATCCAAATTTATTTTATTTTATTTTATTTTATTTTATTGGTTTTATTTATTTATTTGAGAAGGAGGGACAGAGAGAGAGAGAGAGAGAGAGCGAGCAAGCATGGGGACAGAGAGGGGCAGAGGGAGAAGCAGACTCCCTGTTGAGGAGGGAGCCTGATGCAGGGCTCAATCCCAGCACCCTGGGAT
Source organism: Canis aureus (assembly GCF_053574225.1). Taxonomy (NCBI): domain Eukaryota; kingdom Metazoa; phylum Chordata; class Mammalia; order Carnivora; family Canidae; genus Canis; species Canis aureus. Next base: position 14,451,103 of record NC_135645.1, read on the forward strand.
CATGAGCTGAGCTGAAGGCAGATGTTTAACCCACTGACCCATCCAGGCACCTCTCAAATTTTATTTTTAACCTGTATCATTTAAATCACAAAGATTTAGTATGAACACTATACTTGCTAAAACATTAGCAAATTATAATGCAATTTCAAATTAATGGGGTATTTTATTATTTGAAAGTTCTTTTAGGTACATTACCTCTTGCATTTCTCTTGACAGTATAAGATGGATATTCTTATGTCATCTCTCTTTTAAAAAATGGAAAAGTCAAGGTTTAGAGAAGTAACAGACTTGTGGGAGATGACAAGGTGATATTTGTACCAGAATGAACCTGAATCTTCTGGTTCCGAGTCCAGAATAGCTGCATTACTCTGCTGTGTTCAGAGTGTTTTATTGAGGAAACATCTGTATTTTTTCGTTCCTGGGGGCTGACGGTCAGGAGAAGGGCAGCAAAGAGTCTGCATGCTTTCTCAGTTATCTTTTCCCACAGTTTCCTTACACTAACAATTTCAATAGTTGTCCTTCCTCCATTTCCTTCCTTTCTCCACTGAGAGCTTTCTCATCCTGGAGATATGCTACTACTCCTCTCCCCTCTCTTGCGATTACCTTATTTACTAAGAAGTTCAAACACAATCAAACTGGTTGCATTGTGGATACAAGAACCTTGCTACTACCTGGAGAGCTTAACTGTTGACAAAAACCAGTCCTGTGGCTGCCATCTCTGCCAAAGGGGAGAAGGCTCTCTGTTCACTTATCCACTCATATGGCAGCTCTTAATCTGCTTGGGGAACATTTTCTCTCAATTTCCTTGCAACTTTATTCATACCTGAATTCCTTTCCTTAGCAAGTAGGGACCTGAGGGTTTTGCTCTTCCCTGGCGTTCTGAAAATTTGCACTGAGCTTGATAATAATATAAAGTTTCACAGGGGAATGGATTGTAGGGCAAAGGGGAACCTGGAGGCAAGAATCTTGGGGGAAAATGAAGATGGGAGTCAAGCAGACCAAATACAGATTTTTTTTTTTCTAAAGAGCAAGAGGATGAGTCATGGGAGAAAACCAACTCTAAAGCCAAGAGGCCAGGTTCAAGTTGAGGAGAAAGACAAGGGCTAGCCTAGAAGTGCCTACAAAGAGCATGAGGAGTTTTATTAAGGTGCCCTGGATTGAAGATACTTTTTTTGAAGTCCAGGAGCACCAGCTTTGTTCTAATCTTTTTATTCTTCACTTAAAAATCTCAGTTTCAAGTGGGATGAAGGGGAAGGCAGTTTCAAAAGCTTCAAGGCAGGTTGAATACTCCATTGAGAAATGGAAAATTATCTCTCAGTCAAGGCATATTCAGGGATATAGAAGAAGACTAGCAAGACTTATACTTAAAATATTAATTTCCATGATCCATGAACTAATATTTCAATGTTACAAGAGCAGTTTCCTATCTTCTTAGCCATTCTATTTCTTATTACTTAGTGCTTGAGTTCAAGTTTGACACTGAGCCTACCACTCATTCTTATTAATCATTTATTTTAATTTACCTCCCCTGACTTCTCCAGGCATCTGAGAATGCAGGTCCCATTCTAGAGACATACATAAACTTTGTTTCCACTCCTTCCCTTCCCCTCCCCTCCTTTTTTTCACTTAGAATTCTCAAGTCCAGAGCCTCAAAACTTCAATCAATCCCAAAGTAATTCCCCTCCTTCCAAGATTTATGGGGACCTACTTTTTTCTTGGTACCCTTACCATGTTGTTTAAATAATTAACTATTAAACAACCCTATAAATATCAAATAACATGATGTAGATCATGTCATGAGGCATTATATGATTAATTTCCAAATGTCCGTCAAAAGCTATAATTTAGGAGAATGAGGTTAGAATGATGTTTTTAAGGAAAATATAGAGACCTATTTCCCTTTTGTAACTTGAGCAAATGTGAAATTACAGTATTTGGGGGCATGAAAGTCCATTATGTAACACTTGGTTTACTTATGTAAATAATTCAGTTTGTTATATTTAAGATATAATATATACTTGTCTTTTTGAAAAAAATATGGAGGCATGGAGTCTATTTACTCTTACCCCCTTATTTTTCTTTTTAAAAGAAGTTAGGAAGTAACAGTAATCAAAAGCTTAGAAAAAATTATCTGAATTTTTTTCTTTTTATCCCTAGGTCTTTATATGTCTAGTGACTAGTCAGTGGAAGCATAGAGACAGATCCTGGGGAAATTTCCTGGATGAATCACCGTTGAAGGGTGGGAAAGATTTACATAAGTGGAGCAGAAGTGGAGGGACAGTTCACCTTAGTCAGAAAGGTGTGCATATGAGCACAAACACAGTAATATGAAAGATTGTAACAGAGATTTTTGAGGCAGAGATGGGCAGAAGTACAAGGTTGAGGTGAGAAAGATCTTATTTTCTCCTTAAAAGTACCCTAATCTAGCTGAAAAGTAAATGTGATATATTTTTTCCTTTTAATAAATTCTGCCTCCAATGAAAACATTTTCATCAATTTATCCAACAAATATTTATAGAGTACCTTCCCTCATGTGACAAACATACAGGCTATATTCTCAACGAAGACAAGTACAAGGAAGTCATTTACACATAACTGTAATTAGCATATTTTATGAGCCAAAAATTTGAACACAGAACTGACCCCTGAAAATCCAGGGAAGATGGTTAGTAATTATAACAAGTGTATACTTATAGGCAAGAACAAGGCAGGTCCATTTTCCTTGGAGAGGAACAAAGCTGCAAAAGCCTTGCCCATAGGTGAGATTTGAAAGAACCCTAAGACTGACAATATGGCATAAGGAATAAGTTATGGGAATCATCTCCTCTTAAATTAAGAACATCATCATAGGATGCCAAGTAAAACACGAGCACCTGTCATATAATAGAAGAAATGTTTGTTGAATGAATGAGTAAATGAAGTGAAGTCATTAGGACAGGTGTCCTTGTTTGGCAATAAATATAATGCTTAATGGCACAATAAGCAGGCATCTGGTTCCTACGTATTATTTATCATTTTCAAAGGCAATTAAGAAAAAACACGACTCTAATAACTTAGAAAAAGAAATGAATACTAAGATTGCCCTCCTTTGAGTTTATTTTTTTTTTTATTTTTTTTCTCCTTTGAGTTTAAACAGTGTTAGTAGTTGGCAATAATCTATTTCTTAAACTTTGTGTAATTGCATTACACGTTTATTATATTACCCTGTATTCCTTATAAATCCTTTCTTAATAAATTAATTTAAAATAAGCTTTATGGAGATCCCTATGGGGTGGCTTCAGCGGTGTAGCGTTTACCTTTGGCCTGGAGCGTGATCCTGGAGACCTGGGATCGAGTTCCACTTTGGGCTCCCTGCATGGAGCCTGCTTCTCCCTCTGCCTGTGTATCTGCCTCTCTCTCCTCTCTCTCTCTCTCTCTCTGTCTCTCTCTCTCTCATGAATAGATGAATAAAATCTTTTAAAAAATAAAATAAAATAAGCTTTATGAGTTAAAAAAAAAAACACGCACACACGAAAGACCAAAAACTCATTGCTTTGCCCCCTGCTTATCTATAGAGTTAAGGAAAGATTGTAGCTGAAGCTGAAGTTAAAGGGAGGTGAACAGACAAACATCTTCAACTCCTCTTATGCAGAGGGTCTAGGAGCATTATGGGGTCCATTCTGCTGGCATTTGGGAGGATTTTACTAACCAACTTATTTCTGTTTTTCTATCCATAGTAAGGTTTGTAAAACGTCTGAATATATGATAAAATACTTTCTTTAGAATGCCCTTTAGGACCAAGACACTAAAATGACTCCAGAAGATGTCATGGAGCCCCTTTAACTTGGTTTATATCTGCCATTGAATTTAGTATTGAAAAGCACAGGGTTTACACTAAGGAAATGTGCCTTTCTCAATGTTTAAGCAAGCCATTAGTAAACTGGGTCTGAATTCCAAGCCCAAGTTTCCTATAGGTTGATCAAAATTTGGTTGAGTCAGTGATCATCCATTAATCTGCTGGACGTTTCTCCAGGGAGGCTCCTGAGGAAGCTCTCAGCATTGTCTTCCAACCAAGTGAAAACTACTCCAGACCTAAAATGTTCTTTATCAATGGCAAATTTATCAGAATTTCAGTTCTGTGAGTGGGCTTCCTTCCAAGATTTCCCAGAAGTCACCCTGGAAGAAAAATATGGTACCTTAATTGGCTGCACTTATTTAAAATTAGGCATAAAAAGATACTTAAGTGTTATTTTGTATTCAAATTTATAACAGCGTAAGAAGTACTTTTAAAAATAGAATTTACCTAACATGATACTTAATGGTGAAAAACTAGAACTTCCCTGCTAAGATTGGGAACAAAGCAAGAATGTCCATTTCTTTTCACTATTGTACTGGAAGTCCTAGCTAATGCAATAGACATGTAAAGAAAACAGAACGTATACAGATTAAGATGGAAGAAATAAACTGTCTTTGTTCACAGATAACATAATTATCTATGTAAAAAATCTGATAGAATTGACAAAAAAATCTGAAAAAAGAAGTGATTATAGCAGAATTACAGGATTCAAGATTAATATATGAAAGTCAGTCATTTTTCTATATACCAGCAACAAACAAGTGAAATTTGAATTTCAAAACACAATCGTATTTATGTTATTACTTCCCCCCCAAAAAAATACCTAGGTATAAATGTAACAAAATATGTATAAGATCCATATGAGGGCAGCCCCGGTGGCTCAGCGGTTTAGCGTCGCCTTCAGCCCAGGGCGTGATCCTGGAGACCAGGGATCGAGTCCAATGTCAGGCTCCCTGCATGGAGCCTGCTTCTCCTCTGCCTGCTTCTCCTCCCTCTGCCTATGTCTTTGCCTCTCTCTCTCTGTGTCTTTCATATATAAATAAATAAAATCTTAAAAAAAAATCTAGATGAGGAGAACTACAAAAGTCTTATGAAAGAGTGTGAAGAAGAACTAAATGGGAAGCTATCCCATGGTCATGGATAGGGAGACTCATTATTGTCCAGATGGTATTTATTCTCTACTCAACATAATTCCAGTCAAAATTTCAACAAATTGGGACACCTGGGGGTTCAGCGGTTGAGTGTCTGCCTTTGGCTCACGGCATGATCCTGGGATCCTGGGATCAAGTCTGGCATCCGGCTCCCTGTGAGGAGACTGCTTCTCTCTCAGCCTATCTCTCTGCCTTCCTCTCTCTCTGTCTCTAATGAATAAATAAATAAAATCTTTTAAAAATTTTTTCAATAAACTATTTTGTGGGTATCAATGAACTGATTCAAAAGTTTATATTAATTGGCAAAAGAATAGCCAAGTATAGCCAACACAATATTGAAGAAAAACAAAGTCAGAAGACCAGCTCTATCCTCTTTAAGACTTGCTATAAAGCTACAGTAATCAATATAGTGTAGTATTGGTGAAAAAGAAGACAAATAGATCAATGGGACAGAATAGAGAGCCCAGAAATAGATCCCTAAAATATAGTCAGCTGATTTTTGACAAAGGAGCAAAGGCAAAACAGTGGAGCAAAGACAGTCTCTTCAACTATTCATGGTGGAAGAACTTTTATTACATTCACACGTAATAAAATGAATCTAAACGCTGACCTTATACCCTTCATAAAAAGTAACTCAAAATAGATCATAGTCCTAAATATAGAAAGTGCAAAACTGTCAACGTCCAAGAAGATAATGTAGGAGAAAAATACAGGTGAACTTGAGCATGATGACTTTTTTTCTCATTTTTAATAAGAAGTTTATTTAAACAACAAGACACTTCACTTGAAGGGAAAACATGTAGGATTCATTTCTTTTAGAGCAATTTACACCTACTTAAAGTCAGATTCGGGACGCCTGGGTGGCTCAGCGGTTGAGCCTCTGCCTTTAGCTCAGGGCGTGATCCCAGTCTGGGGATTGGGTCCCACATTGGGCTCCCTGTGAGGAGCCTGATTCTCCCTTTGTCTCTGCCTCTCTCTGTGTGTCTTTCATGAATAAATAAATAAAAAATCTTTAAAAAAATTAAAAAGGCAGATTGCCCTACATGTAACAACTGTATACAAAAAAAGTTATAAAATTGTCCTTGATTTTGCAACAATAAATGAAAACCATTAAAATTCTCCAATCAAACAAGACATGCAAGGACTTTTATGTTGTTCTTTTTTTGTTAAATTGTGACATAGAAAGACAGGAGCTGAATGCCAAGAATGGAGAAAGGGGTATTTTCACAGGACCCCCTTTTCCCCATCTCATGTCCATTTGATGTCAATCAAAACATATCACTGGCCATTTAGTTAAAAAAATACAATATGCTTGTGCACATACACAGTTATGTGCAATAAAGAAATTGGGAAGGGGAAAACGAAAGAATTGAGAAAACTCTACTATAGTAGTCAGGATGTGATAAAAGCAAATTATGGTTTTCTTTTTTTTTAAGATTTTATTTATTTATTCATAGGAGACTCAGAGAGAGAGAGAGAGGCAGAGGCAGAGGCAGAGGGAAAAGCAGGCTGAACCATCCTGCCCCAGTACCTTCAAATTAATATGATTGTGGTTCTCAGTCCTGACTCCCTCCTTGGGCTTTTGGTTGGCCATGGTGAGGGCCAGAGTCTCCTCAGCAGCCCCTTCACAAAAGAGGTACCAGGTCCACACTGAACGAGCACACAGCAGGACCAGGAGCAGCCAACGAGGGAGGCAGCTGGTGATGTCTCTTTAGATACAATACCAAAGACACAGTCTACTAAATAATTAATTGATAAGCTGGTCTTTACTAAAATTAAAAACTTTTGCTCTTCATGGGACACACAGTCAAGAGAATGAAAGGACAAGCCACAGATGGGGAGAAAATATTTGCAAAATACATATTTGATAAAGGACTGTTATCTAAAATATACAAAGAGAGGCGCCTGGGTGACTCAGTCACTAAACGTCTGCCTTCGGCTCAAGTCATGATTGCAGGATCCTGGGATCCAGCCCACAATGGGCTCCCTTCTCCGCAGGGAATCTGCTTCTCCCTCTCCTCTCCTGCTCCCCCTGCTTGTGCTCTCTCTATCTGTCAAATAAATAAAAAAATAAATAAAATCCTTAAAATAAAATAAAATAAAATATGCAAAGTACTCTTAAAACTCAAGAATAAGTATATGAATAACCTATTTTCCAAAAGACTGAAGACCTGAACAGACACCTCACCAAAGAAGGTATACTAGTGACAAATAAGCACCTGTATAAACAACAATGAGCTACTACTTCACGCTTATTAGAATGACCCAAACCCCAAATACTAACCCTACCAAATGCCGGGAAGATATGGAACAATAGGAACTCTCATTCATTTCTCATGAAAACATAAAATGGTACACTTTGGAAGACAATTTGGCAGTTTCTTGCAAAACTAAACAAATTTTTAACTCTGCAATCTAGCAATCCCACTTCTTAGTATTTACCCAAAAGAGTTGAAAATGTATGTCCACAAAAAAACTTGCATGGGGATGATTTCAGCAGCTTTATTTACAATCGCCAGAACTTGAAAGTAACCATGACGTCCTTGGTGAATGGAAAAATAAACTGTGCTCCATCCAGCCAACGGACTATCGTGTAATGTTTATAAAAAAGAAAAAAAAAGCTATCAAGCCATGAAAAGAATATGAAAGAAACTTAAATACGTGTCACTAAGTAAAAGAAGCAGATCTGACAAGACAACATATTGGATGATTCCCACTATGGGACATTCTGGAAAAAACAAAATAATCAAGGACCAGTGATTGCCAGAGCCTACAGGGAGAGGGGTGGGAGAAGGATGAAGGGAATACACAGGGTTTTTAGAGTATAAAACTATTCTATATGCTCTCTAATGATAGATATATGTCATCATATATTTGTTGAAACTCATAAAATATATAACGCTAAGTGAACCTTAATATATAGTGTGAACTTTGGGTGAAAATGATGTATCAATGTGGGTACAAATGTACCACTCTGTGCAGGATGTTGATAGTGAAGGAGGCTGTACATGGGAGGAAAGCAAGGGATATATGGGATACCTCATACCATCTGCTCAATTTTTCTTTGAACCTAAAACCAAAGTCTATTTGAAAAAAACACACATGCACAACTCTAAAGTAAAAAACAAACAAACAAAAAAAAGCCTATTAAAAATAGAATTAAAAATTAAAAATCTGCAGAACATGAAGTGTCTCTAAGAAATCCCCCAGTCTTTTCTTGTTTTGGCTGCCTCCCAAATAAACTCTTTCCTTGCTGCAAACCTGATGTCTCAATGATCGGATTTGCTGCACATTGGACAGAAGGACTCTGATTGGGTTATACTTTATTCTGGTCTCTTATTCCATGTGGTTGAGCAGGACTTAAAACAGCCAGTATGAGGGATCCCAGGGTGGCTCTGTTGTTCGAGCATCTGCCTTCAACTCGGGTCAGCATCCCAGGGCTCTGCTCAGGCTTCCTGCTCAGTGGGGAGCCTGCTTCTCCCTCTTCCCCTCTGCTTGTGCTTTCTCTATTTCTCTCTGTCAAATAAATAAATAAAATCTTTAAAACAAAAGAACTGCCAGTAGGAAGGGGGGGAAAAAAAAGACTGAGTACACACAGTCCATCTGTACCTTTAAAAGACTTTGCTTTGTGAGTTTTCCAGAAAGCTTTCTGAAGGGTGCTGGGCATCTCCTGTATGGAGAGCAGAGAACAAATCTGGTGCTGACCAGAAGGGCCCTATCTCCTTTTTTGGTGAATAAAACCAGAAAATGCTGAAGAGGCCATTGAAAGAGTATTCTTATACTTCCTAGTCTCCATTCATGTCCTCACTCACACAGGTTCTCTGAGAGGCGTTATGTGAAAATGCTGTCTGGATACTGGAAATATAGGAGTGGACAAAGCAGGGAAGGTTCATATTCCAGTAGAGGAAACAGCAAATGCCAATGAAGGCCCTGAGTTGAGAATGCAGATGCATGGAAACAGCCAAAGATACCTGTGTCGAACCCTAGTGAATCTGGGAGGCTCTGTGGGAATGGTCAGGCAGGAGGAGGAGCCCAGGGAACCTGGAGGGGCCAGCAGCAGAGCAGAGGTCTAGTTCACATTTTATTCTGTTCACATGTTTCCTACTGATCTGATTTCTGCTTCCTACCATTGATGCCTGTGTGTTGACCTCAATGCAGATGGAGATCCTGTGGCTACCAGGGGGGAGGCCTGACTGGTACCATTGCCCATCAGAAAAGTTTATTAGATTAAAAAGAGAGAGGAGTGGAAGATACAATTGAGCTTTGTTTCCTGAGCCACAGAGCTGGCACCAGATTCTGTTGAACGAAGCACAAACCAAAGCCTTGTTTCCCAGTTGGTGCTGCCCACCAAGGCCTCTTCATGGAAAAAAGTTCTGGAGGAAGGCAGTTAGATTCATTTTTATCCTAACAAGTATGTGCTTTGGAAGTGGGAGGCATATTGGAGAGCTTTGTTTAGCTGCCTCTTGAATAGTTTTCCAAATAAGGAGTTGTGACATTTAGCTCCCTAGGGATTCCTATTTCATCCTTTACTTCCAGGATGACTGAAATTCTGTGTTCCTTTCACACTGTCATTCCTCTCTCCTGCTCAGGCTTTCTGTCCTGGCTAACTTTTTCAATTATTTCCAGTCTCAGAGTCATTCTCATCAGAAAGACTTCTTAGAACCATCAGAGGCTGACATCAATTGGGCTTTTTTTTTTTTTTTTAAATCTCATAGAGGCTTTTGTGTACAGAAAACAATACTTACAGTAGCCTGTGTTATCACTGATATTCAATAGTCTACAGTTATAAATTTAAAATGTACTTTTTCTAAACCTTTAAATTGCAAAATTCTAGTAAATTAAGAATTTTTAGTTTGAAATCAAATGCAGTTTGTACTTATTGTTAGGTTAGCTTATATATTTGACAAGTGAAATTTGCATAATCCTTTAGATACAACACATAAAATTATTTTATATTTTGAATCTGTATAATTCAACAAATGAATATATAAACCTGATAATTTGAATATTCCTATATATTTAAGCACATTTACAGACTTGGTTACTTTCATTCCCATGAATATTACAGCTACTGTCATATTTCATATAATGGATTTCCCCAAGAATCCCAAGCACTTAAGAAAACAGACATACAAACCCCATAAACAAACCTTCCTAAACATATAAGCAACTTTAATAAAGCTCAAAAGAAAACATATACATTTACCTATGACTCTCTTAAGCATCATAAAAACTAAATTCACCTAAGTAGTCTTGAGAAAGACAACCAAAGCTGGAGGTATAACAATCCCAGAGCTCAAAATCTACAACAGAGTTGTGGTAATCAAAACAGTAAGGTACTGGCACAAAAATAAACACATAGATCAATGGAACAGAATAAAGAACAGAATAAAACTTGTGCATTGTTGGTGGGAATGGAGACTTGTGCAACTATTGTGGGTTAGAGATTCCTTAAAAAATTAAAAATGGAAATACCATATGAAAAAAAAAAAGAAATACCATATGATCCAATAAATCCACTATTGGGTATTTCCCCAAAGAAAGCAAAAACACTAATTTGACAACATATATGCACTTCTACATTAATTGCATCATTATTTACAATAGCCAAGATATGGATTATCTATCCATACAAGAATGAATGACGAGGATATGGTATTTATATACAGTGGAATATTACTTAGCCACAAAAAAGAAAGAGATCTTTCCTAAACAACAACATGGATGGGCCTAGCGGGTATTATGCTAAGTGGAACAATTCAGACAGAGGAAGACAAATAGCATATGATTTCACTTATCTGTACAATCTAAGAAACAGAACAAATGGGGGCACCTGGTTGGCTCAATCAGTTAAGTGTCTGACTCTGTTTGACTCTGTGTCTCATGAATACATAAATACAATCTTAAGAAAAAGAAGAGGTACAAATTTCCATTTACCAAGTAAACAGGTCAGAAAGATGGAAAAGTACAGCATAGGGAATATAGTCAATAATATTGCAATAACATAATAGTGGCAGATGGTGACTACACTTATGATCATAGGGAGCATTGAGTAATGCACAGACTTGTCAAATCAACTTGTTGCATACTTGACACCAAAACGATGGTGTATCAATTATACCTCAGTAATAATTTTTATTTTTTAATTTTTAAAAAAGATTTTACTTATTAATCATGAGAGACACAGGGAGAGAGGCAGAGACACATGGAGAGGGAGAAACAGGCTCCATGCAGGGAGCCCGATGTGGGACTCGATCCCTGGACTCCAGGATCACGTCCTGGGCCAAAGGCAGCCGCTCAACCACTGAACCACCCAGGGTCCCAATAATAATTTTTAAAATGAATTTTAAAACCCCCTAAACTCATAAATTTAGAAAATCAGATTATATTAAGTATTAAACTGCAAATGGGCAAAAATGGGTAACCCTCCCAAATATTTCAGTTAAAATACTTTGTTAACTGTGTTAGTTTCTCTTAAATGTCTTTAATATAAAGAATGCACAAAGCAGTAAAATTATTTTTAAACTTGCTATCTTTGCATAAAAATAAATTTATACCAAAAAAAAGCACCATATCTATTATTTATCATCTCTTTCTCAGGTTGTCAAAGTTATTTAATCAACAGTGGAACAAGACCATTATTTCAGACCCAGTGCAGTAACTGAGATTACACACTTGGAGTCGTTGGTCAGAAATTTGACACCAATGCCAAGGACTTGGGGTTCTGTGTCATTGATCAAGGATTTGTAAAACCTGGAAGATGTTAACCAATACAAAGCACACCCCAAAAAGAGTCAGTTTGGGTGTAGAGAGTAAGGCCTTGTTTAAGGGTTCTTCTATGTCACTGGAGAACCTACTGGTATGTCAATTTGGTGAATCACATAAGTCTTTGCCTTCTTCCCAGTTTCATCCTTACCCAAACTTTTATCATATTTGCTTACAATCTTTTATCTCTTGATTTGGATAGATAAATACTGTAACATATACTCAGATTTCAATCTCTCTGCCTCTTGATTGGAGCGAGATTGTATATTCTATTGTATCAGCGATCACCATTATTTCAGCTGCGCAAGGCAGCAAGAGAGGCCACAAATGGAGTAAAGTTTAGTGAAACCACAAGTATAGCTTCCCGGGGCCACCATAACAAAGTATCACAACCTGGGTTGCTTTTTGTGTCCCAAAGGCTAGAAGTTCCAAATCAAGGTGTCAGCAGAGCCATACTCTCTCTTCCTGGCGATTCCTCCCGCGCCTCTTCCTGGCTTCTGGTAATTTCCTCGCTATCTCTGGCATTCCCCGACTTGTAGGTGCATCACTCCATGTTCATGTGGCCTTTTCCCCTGTGTCTCTAGATCTCCACATGGCATTCTTTTTATAAAGATACCAGTCATTGGGTGAGAGGCCCAGCCTGCTCCAGCATGAGCCCATCTTAACTAATTATATCTGCAATGACTTAGTCTCCAAATAAGTTTAGGTTATGAGGAATCAGGGATTAGGACTTCAATATTTCTTTTTCAAGGACACAATGCAATCCACAAGCCCTAGAAGAATCAATATATTGAGGATCCTGGTCATATTAAGCAGAATACCTCAACCTTGGCACTATTGACAGTCGGGACTGGATAATGTTTTGCTGCGGAGGGCTGTCTTGTGCACTGTAGAATGTCTAGCTGCATCTCTGGCTTCTCCTTCTAGATGCCAAAGGCATCTTCTTAGCATCCAGCTATGACAACCATCCATGTCTCCAGACATTTCCAAGTGTCTCCTGGGGTTGGGGTTGGGGGTCGAAATTGTCTTCCACTGAGAACAACAGATAAAGAATAAAGAAAACCACAGACAGGGATGCCTCGGTGGCTCAGTGGTTAAGCATCTGCCTTCAGCTCAGGGCATGATCCTGATGTCCTGGGATCAAGTCCCGCATCAGGCTTCCCATAAGAACCTGCTTCTCCTTCTGCCTCTGTCTCTGCCCTCTCTCTCTCTCTCTCTCTCTCTGTCTCTCTCTCTATCTCTGTGTCTCTCATGAATAAATACATAAAATCTTTAAAAAAGACAAGAAAACTACAAAGTTTAGCTGGAGTTGGGGTACCTGAGGAAGTAAATGGGAAAAAATAGGGTGTGGCCTACAGCAGTAGGAGGTGTGAAAATGGGGTCATGAATGAGTAGCAGTGTCTGTAAGAAACAAGATTAGGACATGAACATAGGAGTGAGTGCCTGAAGGGCGCGGGGGGGCTCAGTCAGTTGAGCATCTGACTCTTGGTTTCAGCTCAGGTAGTGGGATAGAGCCCCACTTCCAGCTCCATGGTCCCCAGGGAGACTCTTGAGACTCTTGAGACGCTTGAGACTCTCTCCCTCTCCCTCTGCCCCTCCCCTCCTCTAATAAATAAATAAATAAATCTTAAAAAAAAAAGGGTAAGTGCCTGAGGTAGGATAAAGACTGGGGCTCGTTTAGTGGAGGAGAAGAGGGATGGGAATTGAAAAGAACCGTCTATGTACATATAACCAATAATTATGACCGAAGTCATTTTGGAGACAGTAACAGTTAGCCAGGGACTAAGGTTGTCAAGGGATAAGGAGAAGGACCTGGGGAGGTAGGTGACTCTAAGAAAGAGGACGGGTTAGTAAATTATTTGACCATTTGAGATTCAAAGAAAGGGCTTTATATGGAATCAGGAAGGAAAATGGCCTCAAAGTGTCAGGGAGACAAAAAACACATCTCCCCACACCATTCCCAGGTCCAGCAAAACCCACTGCAGGGGGTTCTGGGGGACTCTGTTCTCGAGGGGGCATGGGGTTCAGTTAGTGCAAAAGATGAAAGGAAACATTTAGGAAACTGGTTGAAATAGATAAAGGGGATTAAGAGGTACAAACTTCCAGCTTTTTCCTTTTTGTCCTTCAAAGATTTTATTTATTTATTTGAGAGAGAGAGAGAGAGAGAGAGAGAGAGGGCGCCTTGGAGACTCAGTGGCTGAGTGCCTGCCTTCGGCCCAGGGCGAGATCTGGAGTCCTGGGACTGGGTCCTGCATGGGGCCCCTCGCAGGGAGCCTGCCTCTCCCTCTGCCTGTGTCTCTGCCTCTCTCTGTGTGTCTCTCATGAATAAATAAATAAATAAAATCTTTAAAAAGAGAGAGAGAGAAAGAGAGAGAGCACAAGCAGGGGAGGGGGCAGAGGGACATGGAGCAGCAGACTCCCTGATGAGTGGGGAGCCCGATGTGGGGCTCCATCCCAGGACTCTGGGATCCTGATCTGAGCTGAAGACAGACACTTAACTGACTGAGCCACCCAGGTGCCCCTAAACTTCCAGTTATAAAATCAGAAAGTCACAGAGGTGAAAAGGACAGCATAAAGAATATAGTCAATAACATTGACATAAGGTGATAGGGTGACTACACTTACCTTGGTGAGCATTGAGAAATATATAGAATTGTTGAATCAATATGTTGTGCCCCTGAAACTAATATAAAATGGTATATAGATTATACTCCAATCAGTCCATCAATGCAAAAAATAGAAAGAGTTCCAGGGAACAGAGGTGAAGGATTCCTGGAGCTGGGGATCGGTGGGAGGCAGGGTCAGGAAAGGGGAGCTCAGTGCCTAGAGGAATGGGCACTTTCCTAGGAGTCACTCCTGGGCTTCTTGCAGTGATTGACATAAACAGGGGTAAAGATATGCCAGGCAATGGTGACAAAGATGTGGTTTGAGAAATCGAGGGGGGCAAGGTCTTGTGAGGAGTGTGCAAAAGTTTGAGACTCCCTCTTGATCTCCAAGGTTGGGTTTTCAGTATCGTTTTTCATAATCTGACTGGCAGTTCTCAGAAAAGCTGCTGCTTTCCTGGGAGGTGGTTTCTATTGAAAGATAGAGGAAAAAAAAAAAAAAAGAGCTTGGACTTTAGAACCTGCTCACCTGGGTTTGTACCGCAGGTCTGCTACTAAGGAAGAGGGGTGACATTTGTCTTTGTCATTAATCTCAGCCACCATATGTTTATCTGTCAATATTAACCCCCCAGAAAGTGACTGTGTCTGTAGAATCACTGGGCCCCAGGAGGCTCTCAACACATTATCTGAAATTTCCTGCGGGTAAGGATAGCTGTGTGGGTCAAATATTGACAGGCACACTTGGATTTTTAACCAAAATATTACCAAAATACATGCTAAAATGTCTACTGAGTTTTACAGATATTAAGTACTCAGTCATGATTTAATTCAATGCTTTTCACATTTTCAATTAACCCACAAGAAGAAAGACATCTGCTGTGACCCAGAAATTCAGGCTCCTGAGCCTCCCAGGAATCAATAGTTGTGCCTTTACATGTAATACATTCAACAATTTCCCTTTTCCACCTATTGTTTCAAATAGAAACAAAAAACAAAAAACAAACAAACAAACAAAAAACAAATAGAAACAGCGTAAGTTCATTTCATGATCCCAAATTTGAAGCAACTTTAATGTATTCTACAAACATTTACTGAGCACCTCCTATGTGCCCCGGGTTCTGAGGGCCACAGGGGATACTTAGGAAAAAATAAGACATAGATTTTGTTCTCAGGACACTGAAGGAAAAAATTAAGTGCTATATTAAGCACTAAAATATAAATCTGTAAACGTACCATGGGATCTTAACCTGGAAAATCTGAGAACATTCTTCCAGAGGAGTAAACTGTACCTTGAAGGGGAGAGCAGGATTTGTTTAGACAAGGAAAATATACTGTGGGGGTGTATATTCTGTTCCAAATGGTTGTTTTTTAGAGAAAGCCATATTACAGGGCTTGGGGTTATGTAAACAGCACTTCACCACTTTTCCAAGTCTTGGAATTGTGGAAGAAATCTTTTGTTTATGTAGAATTAGCTTGCTCTTGGCTAACTAATCATAGCCCCACAAGCAATCTTCCAAAGGGAAGCACAGGAGACAGTAGACTTGACCAATGAAATGATAAATTAAAGAACATTCTGGAAATATACCGTAGGATATGCCAGGAGAGGCACCCACTGAGCCCGTGAGACCTACTCTGCTTGGCCAGCTTCGCTCATCATTTTGACGATGCTGGAGCCTGTGGGGAAGTCTGCTTCTCTACAAACGTGGAAAGCATCAGATGAATCCACCTCAGGGATGTGACTGCACGGATGTAAAACCCTGACAGGTATTCCTAAATCTATTTGCCAGTTATGGTCAACATTGGCTTCCTCTGGCCCTGGAAACTAATCTTCCTGTTTGGATCTAACTGTATTATTTTTAAGCCAATCAGAGATCATGGAAAAATGAGGTGAGTAAAATCTGGGGATTTTTGAGGAGTGATTCCAGAAACTATCATCAGAAATATGTAAATCAGAGAAAATAAAAGCATAACCAATTTTAAAAGACTCCCAATTCCAGTCCCTGAACCCGGTCCTCCTGACTAGTCAACCACTAAACCACCACTCCAATTGCCAGAGGCCCATGATTTCATAAGTCATGCCCCTTGCATTCCTGAACAATGCCAATAATCAGTTCAAGTTTTTACTTTTTCTGGGGACTCCTGGGTGGCTCAGTGGTTGAGCGCCTGCCTTTGGCCCAGGGTGTGATCGAGTCCCGGGATCGAGTCCCACGTTGGGCTCCCTGCATGGGGCCTGCTTCTCCCTCTGCTTGTGTCTCTGCCTCTCTGTGTGTATCTCTCATGAATAAATAAATAAATAAAATCTATAAAAAAGAAAAGCAAGTTTTTACTTTTTCTGAACTTGTTCTGGCTCTGTTTTCGGGATCAAAGTGTTACTTTCCTAGGGCTACCATAACAAATTACCACAGATCTGGTGGTTTAAAACAACAGAGACTTCTTCTTTCCCAGTTCTAGAAGCTAGAAGTCCAAAATCAAGGTTGGCCACGTGGCTCACTCCTTCTGACGTCTCTCTGGGCAATCAGTTCTTTACCTTGTCTAGTTTTTGGCGGCTCCAGCCATTCTGGATTAAGGCATGGACCTCATTCTCCCACAAAAGAGTCAAGTGAACTATTTAGTAACACCAAAGGCTGAAATGCCGCGGTGGTGCCTTTGCATAGGGTTGTTGTGCCTGGCAAAATAGCAATGTACTCAATAAGCACTAGCTGTTTTTATTATCATTATTTTATAGTACTTTGAAATTTTCATTGTATAACCAGATGCATCTGATATAATCCTCATAATCTTGCAGTCAGAAAGGTGTTATGCCAGGAAATGCAAACTTGGCAATCGTTACCCGGTATTACCACCATATTATTTTAAGGATTAATTTTTATTTGCCCTTCTTCTTCCCCAAAGTGATTTGAAACACTTTCAAAATACATATACTTAAAAAGTAGTAAATTGGGAAAATCAGAACCGAGTCAGAGGTGAGCTCTCACATCAACCATGATGGTAAGTTCAATTCCATTAACTGGCTGTCATATTTGGGCTCTTACAAAAAAATGTTAATGAATTTTCCTGATGATGGGATAATGGGTTAATTCTTTGATGTCTCTCTTTCCCTTGTTTTCGGTCCTTTATAACTTTTCTATAATGAGCATATATTATTTATTATCTTCATAATTGGAAAGTAACTTCTTAATTGGACTTGGCCTTCTTGATAATCAAGGTAAGAAGAGTAAATCAGTCATTTAGATAATTAGAATTAGAGAAGAGGTAGTAGGTCAATTCCCTCAAGAAAGTAAGTTTTTACAGTACTGTCTTTTACTTGAAGCCCTAAACAATATAATGCAGTCTGATCTGAGAATCATTTCTCAGCAAATGCATGGACAGCACCCACAAATGCTTCTTCACTTTTCAAAAACAGCAGAAGTCATAAGTGATTCTATAACAGGCTAGGACCAGATGTCCATTAAATGGATTATGTATCCTTAGTCCATTACTCTGGAAGATTGCTGTGAAATGAGCGCATGCGTGAGTAGATACACATGCTCCCTGGATCTGGTTTGCAAATGTGCTCAGAGCTGGCTATAGTAGCTTGGAGTATCTGAGGATGAGAAATAAAATATGTGTTTAAAGTTTTATAATAATATTGGATTTTCATTGATAAAAGTCTAGAGTAAGGAATTCAAAGTTACTGACTAAAGACAGATTTTATTTGGAAACCACATGAAAAGGCAAGAGAGATGAATAGATAGTGAAAATAGAGGAGAGAATTTTCTTGCTGAGAGAAAGGCCACCCTCAAACACCCAGTTAGTAGCAAAGTCGGAGCTCAGTTCTTTAAACTTTGGATTATGAGATTTTCAAACATTTACAGAAAACTAGAAAGAAGAGGGTAAGGAACCTCAGTGTCAGCACTGATCAACATGTCAGTGTCACATTCCCTATCATCCATATTCAAGACATCACATGCCATCAAAGTATAAACTGAATTATAATCAGCATATTTCTAAATTTTATTTCCCATTCATGACATCACTTCATGATATTTCACAAGTTGTTTTTAAATACATGCAGATAGGGGCAGCCCCAGTCACTCAGTGGTTTAGCGCCGCCTTCAGCCCAGGGTGTGATCCTGGAGACCCAGGGTCGAGTCCCACGTGGGGCTCCCTGCATGGAGCCTGCTTCTCCCTCTGCCTGTGTCTCTGCCTCTCTCTCCCTCTCTCTGTGTTTCTCATGAATAAATAAATAAAATCTAAAAAAAAAAAACAAAACAAAACATGCAGATAGGTTAATTTGCCTGTCATTAAGTGTCAGATTTCTCCAGGAAAATGTTTTTACTAGTGCCTCCCTCTGCAACTATCTCTCAGGACCCAGTACAGTGGGGCAGCTAGAACAGTGCTTGCTATAGATGCTACTCTCCATGAGACACATGCTGATCACCATAAATGCAACTCACAGAAAGATGTAAGATGGTAAAAAGAAATGTCATGTCTCTCTCTAATAATCGTATGGTAAGAAAATTATTATATACTTACTTGTAAAAACCAATCATTACAAACTTCATTGAATGACATCATCACTCTCGTCCATCCCTTTGTTCAATAAACGAAGCCAAACATGAGCTCCAACTTGTGAAATCATTTCTTTCTATTCATCTTTTGCCACTGTTGAAATGTTCTCTGATATGTTTAGGTTTTGGAACCTGATGAGGGTGAATGGAAACTCATTCAAGTCTGGCTTCATAAGTGTTCACTTCATAGGGTGATTCTTGGTTTTCTTTGTTTTTGTTTTTAAATCTACTTGGAGAAACTTTCCTCTCCCTACCCAAGAATGTGTTTCCGTCCCGCCATAGTCAAGATCCAAGGCAAAAAACATGTTTGCTGAAGATAGTCAAAATTACGACAGCCAAAGAAAAGAATTCTCCAGAATGTAACCTCACATATGTATCAAACCAGATGTTTACCTGTTCACTGTGAGAGGAGCTGGAAGTACATCAAAAACCAGTGATGGGAATAGCTTTGATCCTCATGCAGAGGGAGGAGTTCAGGAAAATTTGGGGTTCCAGTAAAGCTCTGACCTCCTGAGGCTATATTTAAACTTAGGAAATGGTTTTTCTTGGCTGAGTCAATGCCCCTAACCACTTCTATCAGGCCGCAGAAGAGTCTTTGAGCTACGTTGGAAATTGCTACTCCCTACTTTTGTCTCTCCTGGTAAAGGAATGAGGCTTGTATGGTTTCAGAGAGTCACTTGACATCTCTAGGACTCAGTTTCCCCATCTGAGATTACTACTAATGCTGACTTTCTGTGATTCCTACTCGGTCCCTTGCATAGAGACTCAAAGGGTGCTGTTCCCTTGGCATACAACAGGAAGTTTCAGCTCACCCAGAAGCATCATACCAATCAGCTCTTGACACATTAGGTCTCAAACTGTTGTTGTCCATGGTTTATACAAGATGGTGGCTGCTGGTAACACTTTGGAGATAGAACCTGGTCAAATCAAATACATCTTGACAGACCTAGAGTTGCCTTGGGCAATACATTCTGTCGTTCCACGGGATTTGTAGATTAAAGTTAGTTCTAAGACAGAGGAGAGAGAATTATCTTCTCTGCCCAGCTGGTTCCAGCTATGTCTAGACAGCTGTAGGATTGCCTTGGCTTCTCAGAAAGGACAAATGGAAAAGGAAGATAAAATTCTAGGATCTCTTTAAGCCAAAGGAATTCTCTGGAACGTTTCAAGTTCTGGCAAGGTCCTTGGGTCATGACATAGTATCAGATCTGCCAAAACAACATTAAGTCTAGGGAGAGAATCCAGGAATTCAAGGATGTCAATTCTGGCATCGTTTTTAAGGGTTTCGGAGGGCTCTTTGCCATCTCTGATGGCGGGTCGTGGTTGTTAATACTATAGAGCAAGATGGCAAAACCACATTTGGGAAGCCAATGCTACTTTCCCTCCACCACCACTGCCACCTCCTGCTGCTTACATTTCAATGAGTTATTTCGCTCTCACTGTTTAACAACAACAACAACAAAAAAGAGAACAACATGAAGGTTTTTGCGTACCTTGTTCAATTGGAGACTTTTATTGTTTTTCATTTATCACTGTAAAACCAAGGACAATTTTATGGCTTTTTTTTTTGTTACATGTAGGGCAATCTGTCTGTAAGTAGAGCTAAACTACTCTAAAAGAAATGAATCCTACATGGTTTCCCCCTCAAGTCAAGTGTCTTGTTTAAATAAACTTGGTAAAGAAAAAAAAGAAAGAAAGAGAAAGCCAATGCTAAACAGAAAAGACTTTAACTTTTGTATGGTTTATTCCCTTTGTCTCAGCCTCAGAACAAGGAGAGGCCAAGTCATCCTGGATGGCACACTGGGGCCTCTGCTTCTGTTGGAGACAAGCCCAGCTGGATTTTTCTTTGCCCAGCAAGAGGACGGCTCCCACTGCCAGCAGTCCTCCATCGCCCTCAGCCCCCCACGTCCACTTCTGGACAAAGGTCGGGCTGGCTGTGCAGATGAGGAGGGATTGAAGAACAATTGAGGACAGACATGAGGCCGTGCTATTTCGATGGGAGTTCTGAGCTCACCGGGGGCAGACATGCCCCAGCACTTGGGCCTGCTGAGAGACACATGGCTTCTTGAACCCTACAGCCCCTCTGTTAGAGACTCGGTACACACTCCGTTTATAACTGAGGAAATGTAAATTCAGAGAGATGAAGTGACTGGCCCAAGATCACACATTATTAAGTGCCAGGAGTGAAGTTTATTATTATTTTAAATATTTTATTTATTCATGAGAGACACAGAGAGAGACAGAGACATAGGCAGAGGGAGAAGCAGGTTCCCTGTGGGGAGTCCAATGCGGGACTCGATCCCAGGACCCCAGGATCATGACCTGAACTGAAAGCAGATACTCAACCACTGAGCCCCCCAGGTGCTCCCAGGAGTGGAGTTTAAAACCCCCCTTTTGGCTCTAAATCTATTATGTTTGTCCCTATGCCTCATGACCACCAATTTCTAAGAGTCTTCTTTCTACATTCTAGGTCAATCACACTTTCTCATAGAACAGGAAGATGTTCCAGTGCCAAGTTATTTGAACCAGTCCTCCTTCCCAGAATGTATTACCATAACATTAATTTGTCCAAAAAAAATATTTATTGGCCACCTATACTGGTTGCTGGGAAAAAGCAAGGAAGCAAGCAGATAAGAATCTCTGCTTACTATCTAATGGGAGAAGACACCTAATAAATGAAATAAATAAAGCATAGAGTATGCTAGATGGCAGCGGGTGCAGTGGAGAAAAATAAAGCAGGAGAGAGTATTTGTTGGGGAAAGGGCTTATGTGGCTATGTGGAAGCATATTCCAGGCAGAGAAGAGTAGGTGCCAAGACCCTGGGGTGGAAGCATGTCCAAATGGTGGCAAAATGAAGGAGGCTGGTGTGGTTGGCAGAGCTTGATCTGGAGAAAGAGGGGCAGATGAATTCAGGGAGTTGTCAGGCATAGCCTGATCATGGGCAGCCTTATAGCCCGTGTAAAGACCTTGGCTTCTAAAACAAGATGGGAAGCGTTTGGATATTTTGTGCAGAATGACATGATTTGTATTGACTTAGATTTTTAAAGTTGTGAAAATAGACCAAACAAAGGAGAAACAGCAGGGAGGCTAAATAAAAAGAAAGCTATGGCAACAGCCAAGGAGAAAGATAGCGATGGTTTGGGCCGGGTGGAAGGATGGGGGGGAGGAGTTGGATTCTGAAAGTATAGATAAGAACAAACAAGATATGCAGATAAGTAGGGTGTGAGCTGAATCACAGGACAAGTGGAAGGGACAGAGGGCACTGGGCCAGAAGCCTGTGATTCTCAGTTGGGAGTTTCAACCCATCTCATGTTTACAGTTACCTGAGGAAAATCACTGAAAAATTGGGGCCTCTTTTTTCACACATTCCTGATCACACAGCCTCAGATGAATGTGATGTCTGTGCCCAAGTTCATTTGCTCAGAAATGAATCAGTTTTGTGTGACCTCATGCAAATTCATCAGCCTGAGCAATCGTGGCAGGGAGACCGAGGTCAAATCTGGAATGTTTTGGGAGCAAATATAAAAACCAAAACCCAGAAAGGAGCATTATAGCTGTGAGAAATTAATTTAGGGAGGTTTCTTTCTCAAAAAAAAGTTCAATCTCGTTCTTGGTAGGCTAAGAATGAATAGCCACAGAAGAAAATTTGTTTGTAAAAAAGAAAACTGTTTTTGCCAAAGCTTTATGATCTCTAGGTACAATATGTATTTTGTACTCTTTGAACCTGTATTTATAATATGTTACCTAGTTGGAGATTAATACATTTTGACACACTCTCAAAATTATCTTCAGTTTTAGTTTTGTGTGAAAAAGGCTTCTTTTGGTTTCCCTTGACTCTGAGGCAGGTTTATTACCACCTTGGAATTTTTCTAAATTTTTACCAGCAAGAGAGCTGTATGATTGAATTATTCTAAGTGACTTAAATGCTTACAACTTCCCCAATCTTATGTAAACACGCAAAGCCCAAGCTGCCTCTTTCCAATTCACAAATTCAGAGAAAGCACCCCTAATTGTAACATTCTGGATAAGCGTGGAGCAGTTGGTGAGCTCCTCCTAGGGGTGAAGGGGCAGGAGTTAGAGCAAGACAGGTTTCTGGGTTACCCCTTCCTCCTCCTACCTTCATTGGCTAATACCCTCCCCAATTTTTTCCATCACAACCTACTATTCTAATTCCAAGTATCTTGATA
This sequence comes from Canis aureus, assembly GCF_053574225.1. Lineage (NCBI taxonomy): Eukaryota > Metazoa > Chordata > Mammalia > Carnivora > Canidae > Canis > Canis aureus. The sequence goes on from NC_135645.1 coordinate 14,474,191, forward strand.
TTCTCCAAGGTAACTGATAAGCCATTTCTTAAGCCAATTTAATTGAATTTCAAGTGTATCTCACAGAAACTGTGTTTTTTTTTAATAAATTGCAGGTTTGTGGCAATCCTGCCCCTAACAAGCCTATTGGTGCCATTTTTCCAAAAGCATTTGCTCACCGCATGTCTCTGTGTCATATGTTGGTAATTGTCACAATTTTTCAAACTTCTTCATTACTATTCTATTTGTTAGGTGACCTGTGATCAGTGATTACGAGTCACTGAAAGCTCAGATGATGGTTAGGATTTTTTAGCAATGAAGTATTTTTTTTTTTTAAGATTTTATTTATTTGAGAGAGAGTGAGAAAGAGAGAGCATGAGATGGGGGAGGGTGGAGGGAGAAGCAGACTCCCAGCTGAGTGGGGAACCTGATCCTGAGCCTGGGACCCCAGGGTCATGACCTGAGTGAGCTGAAGGCAGATGCTTAACTGACTGGGCCACCCACATACCCCACAATAGAGTATTTTAAAACTAAGGTATGTACATAGGTTTTTTTTTTTTTTAGACATAACATTAATGCACACTTAATAGACTATAGTATACTGTCAACTTAACACTTTATATGCACTAGGAGGCCAAGAAATTCATCTGAGTCATTTTGTTGTGATATTTGCCTTTTTGCAGAGGTCTGGAACCAAACCCACAATATCTCTGAGACACACCTGTATTAGTGATGAAGAAGGACTAGTCCTAGCTCCCTGCACTGTTCTGATGAAATAATGGAATGCTTAGGCACTGAAAAGATATCTGTTTAATAAGGAGTTTCTTTGGGAGACTCACAAAATCTCCTCATAAGGTGGTCTCCTTCCTTGCATATACTTTAAATCATCCGTCTTTAATATTGTCCCTGAGGCTGTTTCAGAGGGTCTACAAAGTCAAAACTATTGTTGTCATCATGCCAATACATCATTTGCCCTTTTCACTCTCATCTTCTCAGAAGTGTGCTGTGGAACTTGCCAGATGCTACGTGATGGGTAATGTTGACATCACGCTGATGGTGATGCTAACAGGACACATGCTTGTATAGTTTTGTTTTTAAAATTTATAAGCTTTAATTACAAATGTGGTAAATTTGTAGATTTACTTCTCTTTACAAGAAAGCTCCTTGGGGTCCTCAATAATGTGTTTGAGCATGTTCTAAGTTTTTGAGAACTGCTGCTTTAGTTATCCCGCCTGATCTGGCAGCTGAGATACCAGGCAGGGTGGAAGGAAGCTCCTATTAGATTTGAAACTGTGTAACCTAATCAGTTTTTCAAAGGTTGGTATCTAAAAGCAAAATCAAAAGACTATATACAAGGAAGTGCCCCCCAAATGACCAGGTTACGTCAAAAGGACACAGTTACCAACTTTATGGAGCTCCCACTGGCCTGACTCAAATCCCATCTGATTTGTGACTTTGTGATTTATCAGAAATGTTAGTGGCATCTTTTAGCAGGTGAGAGATAGAGGGGAGGGGAGGGTTTCACATACAGCGGGAAAATATAAAGATTATCATTAATGTCCACATTTCCCAAAAAAGTATCACGAACCAAGTATTTAGATTTGACATTTATAATCATTCAGTATCTTAATACAAATATAATAATACAGAATTAAATAACATATGAAAAGCTTACTAAATTAAATATACAAATATCCAATTCAACAGTGAACACAACTTGCGTTTTAGTTCCTAGGTCACTGAGTAGAGACAAAAGGTACTGAAAAAGTCACTAATTTGGTCTTGTGATTAAGAGTTCAAAATTGTAAAAAAAAAAAAAAAAAGAGTTCAAAATTGTTTCACTAGTTAGAACAATATATTTAGGACAAAGGCATTTGTAAACCCATACATATTTTCTCTGCTATTATGAGAAGTTAACTCATGGGAAAAGAAGCTAGGAGGGAAAAGCGTTTGAATGGACTGTTATTCAGGAAACTTCCTAAATGCTTGTTTTTGTTTTATTATATATTTTCATTATACTAAATTGAGTTCACAATGACTAATATAGAACTCGATCATATTATAAGTCAAATGGGACAGGAAATGCTTTTTTTAAAATGTGAGCTGCTGGACCAAGAATACTTCTTCTTCTATATAAGTAGATAAGTCAAGTTAAGGTTGTCAGCGTTATTCTGACTAGTAAGTAATGAATTCAGTTCCATAGTCATTGTGGTCAACATCACAGAAGAACATGAAGAACAGCAGTGAAACCAAGGGTTCTAGAAAGACCTGTGACTAACCAGGCAATGAGTTACCTCATAGAGTGACTACCATCACCAGGTGATGAGGAAACAAGACTCCTGGACCTAAGAACAATATGGAAGAAGAGATGGAACAGCAACAGAAAGGTAAAAGGTGGTTTCAGAAAAGTTCTCTGGTCCTTAACACCTTCCTGTGTTCTCCGTTCTTTTTTTTTTTTTTCCATTTCTTTATTTCTTTTTTTCCTGGTGTTACATCAGTTTTTAGAGCAGAATGGCAAACTATCAGGTCCAGATTTCTAATTTTCTGGATGCAGCTGTGAAGCTCATTGAGCTACAACGATGAACAAAGGGCCATCAGGTAGAGCCCGAGTCAGCCTCTGAGTTGTGGCTACTGATTCAAAATCCAGTATCCTTTCGACAGCACAACGCTGCATTGCTTCACATAATCAAGTCCTACAACAGACTTGAGAGGTAAAATGACTTCCTTTTGGAACTCCCAGAAGCGCTGGGTAGCTTAGATGGCAGTAGAAAATCTTGAAATTCTTAGGTCTTTTACCCCTACCTCTTCTGTTCTTTAGGTCCCTTAGAGAAGACCCTTTTCCTCCTGCCTTCCTCCTGAGTCAGATTCAAGTAGACCAGGGCATAACTTTCTGGGTTCTGAAAACTTTCAGGGTGTGATTCCTCTAGGGCTCTGGATAAAAGAAAGATCAAGATATTAACTTCAAACATTTATAATGCCTATCCTAATACATTTGAGGATAAATAACAGAAAGGTCAGTAAGCATAGAATATACCTGGGCAAAGATAAGGACATTCCTGACCCAATGTGATATGGGAGACTGTGACTGTTTCTAAGGACATAGGTAATTCTAGGAAATAATGTTTTGGAGAATCAAGACTACAAGCAAAAAAAAAAAAAAAAAAAAAGTCAAAAATATTCCAAATAATCTACACGTGTCTCATTTATAAGACCTTGAGCTTTGTTTCCTGTAGATACGAACTTGCTGGACATTGGGCTGGGAGTGGTCACATAGTGGACATATGGAGGGCCTTTCAGGGCTACCAGATTTCTAGCACATAAACTGAAAGGATGTAGACCTCCCCACAAGGCATGTAGTCAATGAAGGAAAAGACCCGGGATTTTTATCTTGGTGCCACCTCTCATTCTCGGTGTAACCTTAAGTAATTCTTTACCAGAAACTGTAATGTTTTAAACCTCCCAAAATTCCAGTATCCACTAATTGTGGTAAAAGACCCAGAACAGCTCAGGCAAGATTGCCCAGGCCTAAGGTTCTGCTAGTAAGTGACTTTGTAATCAGGTCATGACAGGATATGACGGATGGCATCTGCACCCATCCAAGGGTAAACTCTTGTAGAAAAATATGTTGGAACGCAAGATTTCTTCCAGCAATTTTGGCCTAAGCAGTTCAATAAAGATTGCCTCACACTTTTCTCATCTAAAGCACCACATTTCAGGACACCTAGGTGGCTCAGCAGTTGAACGACCTTCGGCTCAGGGTGTGATCCTGGAGCTCCGGGATCGAGTCCCATATTGGGCTCCCTGCAAGGAGCCTGCTTCTCCCTCTGCCTAAGTCTCTGCCTCTCTCCTTCTGTGTCTCTCATGAATAAATAAATAAAATCTTTTAAAAAATACATTAAATAAGTAAAGCAGGGATCCCTGGGTGGCGCAGCGGTTTGGCGCCTGCCTTTGGCCAAGGGCGCGATCCTGGAGACCCGGGATCGAATCCCACGTCGGGCTCCCGGTGCATGGAGCCTGCTTCTCCCTCTGCCTGTGTCTCAGCCTCTCTCCTCTCTCTGTGTGACTATCATAAGTAAATAAAAATTAAAAAAAAATAAATAAATAAGTAAAGCGCCACATTTCTTCTGCTTGGAGCTATGAGGAAACTGGGTTAGGGGTGCGGGCTGCCACCCATGCAGCTTGCGTCAGGGAGACATAAGTACACTTATTACGCAAAGATTCTTATTATTTTCGAAACAAATAGTCTTTGTATTGTCCTTCCAACTATTACCAATTTCACCATCACAAGCTATTTATTGGGCACTTCTGTTCTTTGTTATAGCACTAAGCTTAAAATAGAAGAAAGTGACACGATTCCAACCAGGACATAGAGTTTTAGTAACACCGCCACTGTTACCTCCAAAAGAGCCCATTTCCAGATTACATTATTACAAAGGGAAATTAATGAATTTAGGGTAATTACACAGATGATGAGGATGAGGAAAAAAAACCCCTCTAGACACTTGAAGAAAAAGTGAAGTTTGGCATATGCATTTCATATGAGAGTCTAAATTTTCTATTGTTTGCCAATGCTGCCTTGACTCAATCAAACAAAAGAAAACTGGTACTCAAAATAAAAATTTCAAAAATTGAGGTGGTTAACCATCTACTAAGATCTGCCCCCAAAGTGAGGTTAGTTTCTGAGAAGCAAGTGATCACTGGTGGGTTGATTAATGAGAAATCAAAGGCTATTCTCAATTCCAAACTTAACTTCATTGTAGTCTATGTGGAAGGGACAAATTTATGACATCAACTGGGTTTTAATAGAAAGAACTATTATTATAGAATGGTGGAAAATTTCCCTAGGAAATTTTATTTTATTTTTTCACTTTCTATTTTAGTAATAAAGAACTAGATTCATGAAAGAAAAAGAAAATAGGATGTTCTTTGAAGACGTATCAACCTATTATCTTACTGTTGTTGTCTCATGGGCAGTAACCATGATGATCCCATCAGGAATGGCACAGAGAGAAACTGCCTCTATCTCATCATAACCTTCCTCCAGCATGTACCTTTACTGGTGAAAAGAACACCACCATTCTCTCTGGCATTAAATAGAATCACAATAAAAAGAGAGTCTACTGTTTCTACAAAAATAACATCACCATTACAGATCACTCCTCTATCCCAAAACTACAAACTTGCTTGTGCTTTTGTGAGCAATGACTAAGGGATTTTGTTCTAAAATAGACTTTGTTGTTGCTGTTCTTATTTATTTAACAAAGAGTCGAACCTTATTTAACTAGATTTGTCTTCCCACTGGCTGGCTTTCTGGAGATGATTCTTTTCTACTTCAGTAAATTCAAGACTTAATTCAGCCTCCCTCTCCTCATGTCTCTCCATGAATTTTGAACACAGGCACATACACGTTCACACACATTCAGTTCCCCTTCTTCACTTCCTTATTTCTAAACACAGTGCCATTTTCCCAGTCACCAGGCTCAGAAACTTGGTGTCATTTTTTTTTATCATGTTTTCCTGTCCATTCAAAAGTTTTATGTGTTTGGGTGATGATGGAAAGAAAAAGAGAGGAAAAAAAGAAAACCCAAAGTAAGGTTAGGAAAGATAGGAAGCAAATGTCATAGGACCACCCACTTTCATCACAAATCGATAATCAGAATTTGGTACTTAAAGAACCTTAAGGTGTCAATATCTTCTAGGGAAGGGTTTCCTTCCCTTTCTCCTACTTTTTTGTATAATTTAAGTTTTGTTCTTGAGTGTTTAAGTCTCCAGTATTACTGGCACTTAGTTTTACTAACTATTTAAGTATATGGGACCAAATGATCTGGCTGTTTTTTGTTTTTTTTTTTAATTAGCAAATTTTTGAAACTAGCAAAAAACTTCAGTCACCCAAAATATGCCATTGAACATCCAATGTGATTAACTAGGTTAGTCGTATGTCATGAAGATATCACCAATAAATGGCAATCCCAGTGCTTGCAAAATTCTATAGAGGTTCAAGTGCTTATTTCATAAATGAGAAAAGCCTGAGAATAAAGAGAGCTGACTCCCTTTGCTTCAGGAACTGGAAAAGACCTTGAACAATTATATTTCCCAGGAACCCAAGACTTACTTAATGAACAAAGGACAATTATTTTGCAAATGCCCCACTCTAGTGGAATTTACCTTGGACTTGAATAGATTGTATTATTAGATTCTCCTCCAACAGGGACTTTTTAAGATGAATTTGAACACTTCGTGCTTTACTTTTCAAAAGAGTATAGCAGTAGCAGCAAGCAAGGACTAAAATCAATGCAGCCCAATAATGCCTTTCAAGTCAGGACTCCAGGGCATCATAGCTGGAAGAACATTCTGGCAGAGGCCAGCAGACCAAAACCGGGGTTCTAGTCCTAAGCCTCTTGTTAACTAGCTGTGTGACCTTAGGGAAGGAAGTCCATTTCCCTCTCTGGATTCGAATCCTACTTGGAAAAAATGAAATGTTTGGATAAAGTAGAATCAAAGAGCCTTCTGCCTTTGACATTCTGCAGAGCACTAATGAATTCTAGGGCTTATGTTTATATGCAATAAAATGATCTGATCTGTAATCTTCTCTTCCCACAGAACAGATACTTTTATCTACTTTTACAAAAGGGTTGTTGAAACTGAAGATTTGTCGCCTTTTTTTTTTTTTTATAAAATCACAAGAATTAATCTGGTGTTTATATAAGGCTTATATAAGGCAAAATTAAGTGTTCAAAAAACCTAGAACATGAAAGATAGTTGAAGAGACACAAAATAAAAAGGGAAAAAGGGTAGCGGTTGAGTGAAATTTTTCATAGAAACTTAAAATAACACTCTAAACCAACAGGTTTTTTTTTTTTTTTTCTTCTCTACAGGAAAAAACTCTCTTATCAGCCTTTCACCCTTGGAAATCCCCACCACAAACACCATAAACTGCAGGTTTCCATTAACTTTAATAAATTATGCACTGCCTTATGAAAACAAAAACATTAATTCTCTCTCTCTCGCTGACTCCTCTTGTTTTAGAGTGTCTCATTTTATACTATCTCCCAATGTTTCAGACTCTGCATTTATGAGATTCTGAAATTACAAAAAGAAAAGAATTGAGGGACACCTGGGTGGCTCAGCGGTTTAGCGCCACCTTCAGCCCAGGGTGTGATCCTGGAGTCCTGGGATCGAGTCCCACATCGGGCTCCCTGCATGGAGCCTGCTTCTCCCTCTGCCTGTGTCTCTGCATGAATAAATAAAATCTTTAAAAAAAAAAAAATAAAAGAATTGAAAGCATCAGTTTGAAAATCTATCCATTCATCCCATGATTCATTCACTATTTTAATTAAACCTTCTTGAACATCTAACATACATAAGACACTGTGACAGACATTGTAGAGACAGAGAAAATCTATAGTCTATAAGGACAGAATGACATGACATATTTATTTATTTTATTTTATTTTTTATTTTTTTAAAAACATTTTATTTATTCATGAAAGACACGTACACACACACACACACAGAGAGAGAGAGAGAGAAAGAGAGAGAGAGAGAGAGAGAGGCAGAGACACAGGCAGAGGCAGAAGCAGGCTCCATGCAGGGAGCCCGACGTGGGACTCGATCCCGGGCCTCCAGGATCACACCCTGGGCTGAAGGCGGCGCTAAACCACTGAGCCATCCGGGCTGCCCGACATGACATATTTATAAGTACAGATCACCCGTATGCTACCTATAGTGTTTGAGACATAGCAAGAGTATAACAAAGAAAATACTATCTAATTAGTGAATATACTGGACTATCTCAGAGTCTCTTACTGCAGTAGCTGGCCTGAGGAGTGCTATCAATAGAAAAGAGATTGTCCTCGTTAACACGGATTGGAACAAGTGTGTGTACTTGAGACTTCTTTCTCTAGTTTTGCCATCAGCTGCAGTGAGTGCATAAACATTTTCCACATTTCCTCTCATCAACCCTTCCTCTTAATTTAGACATAATTAGCCATGAAATGATCTTAGCAAATGAAAAGCAGAAGCATCCAGCTTAATGTCCAACTACAAGAAAATGACACACATCCTGAAGTGTCCTAAAATACCAGCACACAACAAACAAAACACATTGTTGCCATCCTTACTTACCATCTTCCTGTGTCCCTCCCAAATTGCTATTAAAAAATCATTTGTTTCCTTGTCTGTATGTCCTATAATAACTCACCTCTGTCCTGGTTCCGACGACGTTTCCAGTATAATAAGATTGAGATTAAGACCAGAAGAATTACCAGGGAAACAATACTTAACAACAGCGGAACAGAAAACCAAAAACCTATAGATGGTGAAGGGGGGAGAAAGGAGAAACAAAGTCATAAGTGGAAACTGTGAGGCAAAAAGTGATAAAGCAACTCTTGTGATGAGTTTTTCCTTAAATTGAGCTTTCAATGAAAATTATCCTTGAATATATACCAACTGAGATCTCTGTTAGTGGTTCCACATTATTTCAATAACAACCAGTTAATAATAGTCTAACTACATGTTTTATGTGGTTACTATCTCATAAGAGTTTTGAACATGTAACTTCATTTAATACTCAAGACAGCCCAAGAGTTAGGTATTATCACCTCACATAAAAAAAACAACAACAGAACAAAAAAACTGAGGCTCAGAGAAGCTAAAAGCCCCAAATCAGCATCTTAAGTGTTAGAACCAAGGCTTGCTCAGGGATCAGTTTGCCTCCAAAGCACACATTCTTTGCCATACAGTCCATTAAAGTAATATATTTATTGAGGAAGCTGTGGAAAATATAGAGAAATATGAAGGAAAAAAACCGTTAATTTCAGGATTCCAACCCCAGGAGTAACTCATCTCAATGTTTTTATTGTATTTCTTCTAACCTATGTCTTTGTTATTAAATCTCTTTCCAACAGTCAATAAATGCGGCTCCTCAGTGTCACTCTGCACTACTAAGGCAGGGGGAGAGTTTCCTGATTCAGGAGTTTCCAGCATCTTCCCCATACTTCTATAAAGGGATTTGCACATCACAATTCAATGGAGCACCTTCAGACAGAGAGACGTGTCTAACTTCCATACTTCCAGTGCTTAATATGCTTGAAGCATCGAAGACTTTCAGCGATGTTCACAGAACAAACATGGGACACCTGGGTGGCTCAGCGGTTGAACATCTGCCTTCAGCTCTGGGTGTGATCCCAGGGTCCTGGGATCGAGTCCCGCATTGGGCTCTCCAGAGGGAGCCTGCTTCTCCCTCTGCCTGTGTCTCTGCCTCTTTCTTTGTGTCTCTCATGAATGAATGAATGAATAAATAAATAAATAAATAAATAAATAAATAAATAAATAAAAACTTTAAAAAGAATTTACAAACTATGGAAGTTGAGTTTGGCATTCTTGGAAAAGAAGCCATGTGCCTTTTCAGGTGTTTGTTTTCTGGGGAGATTTACCCTCTGCCTTGGCTGAAAATGAGGATCTCTTCACAGATGTCCAAATCTAACCCTGCAAATCTCTTGACTAAATTTACCTAAATGTCGACTTTTTGATTAGTCTGTTTTTTTTCAAGGACCCCCCCCCCCAAATGACAACCGGAAATGTTCCCTAGAAGCTACACACCAATAAGGCATGCAGGGGAAACTTTTTCTAGGCTTCACTGCTTAAAATGCTCCCTGGGGAAAAAAAAAAAAAAAAAAGCACCAATATCTTTTTAGGAGGCTTATTACGGAGAGCCTCACCCAGACCTAGTGCTTCCAAATCACACAGATCAAAACTGTGGCTATTCCAAAAGCATCCTGCCTAAAACTGCCACTCCCTTTAGTTTCCTGCCCACAACACTCATTTCTTGTATCCATGAGGCCCAGAGACAGCAGCTTAAAGAGAAACACAAGAAAGCAAAAGGGGTCTTGCGCAGGAGGCAGTCTGTTTCAAAGGGATGCGGAAGACATTGTCAGGTCAATCCCTTTCTTAAAAGCTCAGTGGCCCCTCTCCCACAGTGTAGATTATGCAAAGCCTTCCTCATAGATGTCACCTCTTCCAGGAAATGCTCGTGGATCCCTCTAGACTGAGCTGATGCTCTCCTCCCAAACCCTCAGTCGTCCCGGGGGTGCACCGGTGTGCACCGTAGCTTTCTTATCGCACACAGTGGTATAACTGCCCATTCTGTGCTCCCATTCTGGGATAGGAGCTTTGTGAGCCTAGGGCCTGAGTCTCGCTTACTGTGCCAGTTCAAGAGTCCCAAAGCTTGCGACAGCAGACACTCTGGAAGTGTCAGCAGCATGGGAAACAACAACAACGACAAAAATGCATGGGTGGATCTCAGCAGAAGTATTTGGTATGTGGCCAACCTACCACACTTACTAAGTAAAACTTTCTCAACTCTGTTTTTCTTTCCTTACTTACTCCATTCTCTCCCTCGAGCTCCTCTGCTAAGTGGCCAAGAGGCTTTGCAGAACATTCAGCACCTTCCAGGTGCTGATGGCAGATGCACCCACAGCCATCTTTGCCCACCTTCTCTTACCTTTATCCACAGTCTGCCTGAGGCTGGTCACTGTCCCCAGGTGCAGAACCTGGCAAACCACTTCCTTCCCCACTTGTCTCTTGGGATCTTTGACGTGGAGGACGCTTGTGACTGATGTGGTCCCATTGGGGTGCAAGAGAACCTCAGTACTGTTTTCAATCCCTGACCCAGCGACCTTCCAGGAGATCACAGGTGCTGGGCGGGCATTGGCAAAGCACGTGATATTTAGCTGATCTTCGAAGAAGTTGTAGTGAAGAAACACTGTGGGCTGTACTGGGACAAAAAAAAAATGATGGTCTACCATGAATTAAGCACCACATGCTCCTCAGAGGCTGAAGGAAGATCTTTACAGAAAGACACTGGTGAGGGGGAGGCCTCAAGGGATAAGGTGGCCCATCCAACTTGAACTGGGCCTTCTCGGTTCTTCCTGTGTCAAAGCAATCGCCTGGCCAGAGGGATGGAAACTGGCCTAGTACAACCCTGTAACAAGAAAAATCCTCTCTGTAGTTTGTCTGCAGGGGAATTAGCTCAATGGACAGAGGGGGTCTTCTTTCCCAAACAGTCTAGAGCCTACTTATTCTGTTCTCCTTTTCCATGGGCAAGGCAGCCATCTCTGACTTCTTCTGGGTATCCCTCTCATAGTCTGACAATGGTCAGCGCTTCCAGACAGGTAGCCTGTGCTTCTCGGAAGCCCCAGGGCAGCTTCAGAACAGAGCCCGTGGATGGGCTGCTGCTCAGAAGTGGGCCTTGGTCTGCTTGGAGCTGGACCAGGGAATGAGATGCAATGGAGGAGACTTGAAAAGTCCCCACTCAGAATTATCTATAGAAAATGTAAATTAGAAATTCACTGCTGATAACCAGAAAGTCACAGAATGACAGCTGGAAGGACCTTGGGGATCACCTTATGGAGTTAAGAGGAAAATAACGAGCTTATGAGAAAAGGATATTACGTTAGTTCAGCTGCAACCCTGTTCCCTTTCAAAAGTCCCTTGACTAGCGAAGTCATTATCAGTGTGTACTTTCAATGTGTAGTTTATCTCTGCTAAGCAAATGCAAGCCAGCTTTCCTGTGGTTGCTCTGGAGCCTACAAGATAACTAAAGGGCAGGAGCTAAATGAAAGCCTGGTCTGTGCTTAGAGGTTCAAGAGGCAGGTAGGTGGCAGTGGGCTGGAGGAAATACAGAGCCAAAGGACTGTGGCTTTTTTCCATGAGATTACTAAAGTCACTGGGCTTGAGGGGAAGACAGATAAAAGTGAAGAAAGGCGAGTATGGTTGGCATGGAGACTGGGTGTCAGGGCTCTCTGGTATATCAAGAGATGACTTCCATGAAAGCTCTAAGGTGTGGCTGGAAAGGCTCAGTGTGGAAAAGAACTGGGTTACTAGCCAGAAGACGCAGGGGAACCTGGTTTTCAGGCAAAAAATAATACAAAAGGTTATAAGTAAAGGAGGGGCAGTAGAAAAGAGAAAGATGAGAAAAAAAAGAAGAAAGGAGAAAAGAAAAGGTAACAGATGGGAAGCTAGGGGGGCTAAGTGGTTGAGCACCTGCCTGTGGCTCAGGGGTCCTAGAATGGAGTCCTGCTTCTCCCTCTGCCTATGTCTCTGACTCTCTCTGTGTGTCTCTCATGAATAAGTAAATAAAATCTCAAAAATTTTTAAAAAGTAACAGAAATGAGTAAGACATGACATAAGAAGAAAAAAGAAAAGTGAAGAGGTAGGAGGAAGGATGAAAGGAAAGAAGGGAAGACTGGAAGGGAAGATGGGGAAAGACAAAGAGAGACAAAGTCTCTTTGTCTTCAAAGAGACAAAGAAAACAAAAGAATTAGAGTCAAGAAGAAAACCTGAGGTAATATCCTGCAGAGAGGACTCTTCATAGGCAAAATAAGCAAGAGAAACCTTTTTCCAGTGTTGCCATCCCCCCCTCTGCACTCTTGTCTACTGAGCCTCCTCTTACCCATGTCCAATATTCTTGGTGGGCTCGCACTCTCACTTTCACATTCCTGATAACTCTGTCTACATTTCTCTTTCCCTTCTAAAACACTCACCAGCTGTGCCATGGTCCAAAGTTGCCCCTTACTCCCACTTCTCAGTTCCCAATCTCAGCTATGTGTCAGTTAAAAGTAAAAAAATCTTCTCAAACTAAGCCTCTTGGATTGTAAAAGAATGCTTATTATCCAGTTAAATCCCTAGTTGGCATCAGGTTATGAAGAGCCTCTGCCATATGTCCCCTTATCAATCCCGAGAGAATTTTGGTGAGACAAAATGAGAGGGACCACTGTAATTGGCTCCAGGTGAGCCCAATCTGGCCAACATGTTAGATCCAAAAATGGTGAAGCTGTTAGAGATCCCACACATGATCTATCAGATAAATAAACTCTGGTTCAGAGCGGACAGGACTCTTCCAAGGCCACGTGATGGCTAATGGCAACGCTAGGTCTGAATCACATCACATTTACGGAGAACCCATCATCCTCACCATGGTACTTAATTTACTCTTGCTGACAACATGATTTCTCAGAGCAAAGGTCCCTCCACGCAGAGATTCAATGTAGCCCCCGTGGACTTTCCAAAATAACCACAAGCAAGGTCATAGCAGACATGAAAGGCTAAGCATCTTCTCATGAACCTTTCTGAGGTTAGGATCCTGAAAAACTAGGCCTACCACCACGTTCCGAACATTGTGGAGCATAACACGTCTAGCCAGAGACAATGTATTCTCGGAGATCCTCACCAGAGAGGGTGAGGCAGGCTGTTCCCGAGATCTTCCCAGAACCAAAAGTGTTGAAGAGGCACTTGTAACACCCTTCATCCTCCAGGGTGGTATTCCAGAAGGTAATGGTTGAGTTCTTGAGCTCCAGCTGGGTGACATTTATCTTGTCCCTGTAGGCAGGCTGGACCACGACCCCATGGTTCTTGCTGAAGGTGACCATGTTTTCCAGGCTCACAGGCTTGACTTTTTGCCATGTCACTATCAAGACTTCCTCGGGATTTTGCAGAGAGCATCTTAAGGAAGCGGGTGTATTCAGCAGCCTTTTTTCGTCTTGGGTCACCACTTACATGGAATCATAAAAGAACATTTATATTTTAAAATTTAATACATGAAATACGTACTTTTCTGATTAAAAAAATGCATGTTCAAAGTTCAACATAGAAAAGATAGTGGATAGTGCAAAAAAAACATTTACCTACATGCCTGACGCTGCTAGAGAAATGTAGGTTCAAATATGTTTAGTCGGTCTTTAAGAGTAACAAAGTAAAAAAACAAAAACAAACAAAGAAAAAAAACAAGAAAGTAAACTCTCAGTGACTAGAAGTTGTGTGAAGAACCCCTGTAAACTGGAAGTAGGTAGAATGAGGTTGGAGATGAAGACTGCCAGAGACAACAGAAGCATCACCAAGAGGGCTCATGCCCAGAGGGGTAGAAGCAAGAAAGGGCCCATGGACAATTGGCAGAGTGATTAGTTTAAGTGCAGATGTAGCAGCTCTTCACACTCTACACATACACTCTACAGAGGGGGCGTCTGCCTCCAGAGAGCAGTGGTGAACACAGGGACATAAGGAAGAAAAATGTAACAATAAAATATAAAACTATGGGCAACCCAGGTGGCTCAGCGGTTGAGCATCTGCCTTCAGCTCAGGGCATGATCCTGGAGACCTGGGATCGAGTCTGGAGACCTGGGATCGAGTCCCATGTCGGGCTCCCTGAATGGAGCCTGCTCCTCCCTCTGCCTGTGTCTCTGCCTCTCTCTCTGTGTCTCTCATGAATAAGTAAATAAAATCTTTAAATATATATATATATATATATATATATATATATATATATGAAAATAATATGCTTTAGGAACCTTGCACAGGACCAGATGGCTTTGACAACCAGTAACAGTCTACCCATTCCCACATTTTTACTTAATGCAGTGAAGAATATAAGGCGTGATCGTAATTTCTTCCCCCTCCAATGCTGGCTGTTCATACTGATACAACAGATGATTCAGTGGGAAATCTTAATATAATTAGGCAGACATTTGAGAAAGCTGACACAAAGAAAGAAGAAAAAGCCTCTACAAACCCAAGAATTCCTACCAAATGAATAAAGTTACCATAAATTGATAAACACTTTGATACGAGTAAATGCAATATCTCAAGTGTAAAAAGAAGCCAGCATTGTAAATAGTAGAAAGTAGAGTTGCAGAAAGTGACAAATATAAAATCTTAATGATTTGGCTGACTTAGTAGACTGGACGTCACTGAAGAGTAAACTAAGTAGGAAAAGCAGGTCATGGAATTCTTCCAGAATGTAGCACAAAGAGATAAAGATATGGAAAAAAAATTAAAGAAAAATTCAAAGACCTGGGATGTTCTGGCATCTGACCGTTGAGACTTACAAGAAGGCAAAAGGAAGAATGGGAGACAAAAGCACTGTAAGGGACAAAATGTATTTTTCAAAATAATAAAAGGAGCAATCTAAAATAAGATATATTCATTATAAGCCTTTATGATGGGAAGCCTGGGTGGCTCAGTCAGTTAAGCATCCACCTCTTAATTTTAGCTCAAGTCATGGCCTCAGGGTCATGGGATTGAGCCCCACGTTGGGCTCCAGGCTCAGCGAGGAGTCTGCTTGAGATTTCCTCTCCCTCTCCCTGCCATGTTCTCTCTCACTCTCTCTCTCAAATAAGTAAATAAATCCCTAACAAACAAAGGTTTATGTGTCTAACAACCTAAGTGAAAAATATAAAAGGCCATAGAATTGCAAAGAAAAAATTTTAAATGCACAATGATAATGGGAGAGTTTTTCGATAGTTTGCTCAGGATTTTCAATTCCGTATATTAGATGCTACATATAAAGCAAAAAAGTCAAATATAAGAATGAGAAGATTTGAAAAGTGAGGATTTATACATAAATCATTACATATATGTTTAGGTTTTATATATGTGTGTGTATATAGGAATGTATTTATAAACTTTTACCCAAAGAGAACATATAATCTTTATAAATATTCCCCTAGATTGAACTTGAAATAGTGTAAGAAAAGCTCTTACCCTATGACCTTGAACACTGTCCGCAACGCAATCAACAAAAAATTTGCATACTTCTTTGAACTCTAACTATACCAGATACCATAGCAAGAATAACCAATTCCATCAATTACTATAAAAGACAAGGAGATATAATGTATTAAAATCCATAGAAATTAATAAAGCCATTTTCAGAGGAAAATATTCAATCCTAAGGAAGCAAGAATGATGGAAAAAATGAATGCACACATATATCCAAACATCTCACTCCCCCAAAAGATAAAAGGAGTGAATTAACATAGATAAAGGCACAAATTAATGAAATGGTACACAACATGTAGACCTAATCAAAAATACCAAAATCTGTTTTTTTTTTTAAATGAATAACATAGAGAAAACGTTAGCTAGTGTGATTAGAAAAAAAAAGAAGCACAAACAAATAAACAATATCCTCTCAATGGCGCTTCCACAACGTCAGGGATGAGAAGGTAGGCAGAGCAAGAGATACAAATTGAAGCCACGAGTGCCACGGAAGTATAGTTTTCGGGAGGTGTACTCTTGGTAGATGTGAAAAGTTCTAGAGTCTATACCTGTTGTTGGGGTTTTCTGAAGGTTTGTTGAGATTTTGCAGAGCAGAGATTTGAAGAAATTGCTGCTCTTAGAATGGAGAGTAGAAAAGGAACCAGAGCTAGGGTTTTCACTTCTTAGGTGATTGTCCTACTTGACAATGGAAGAAATAATTTAGTGGAAAGTTTACAATTCTTGGATGCTTCTATGGAATTCCATTTAGATTCCATTCCATTCTCCCCCACCCCTCGCTCCCCACCAGTCGGTTGGTAAAGGCTCTGCTGTGGATGGTGTGAAGCCTGCCCTGTCTCTACCCGTGAAGGCTGACGGAGAGCAACATCACATGCAAGGTGATAAAAGGTCAGTGGCAAAGTGAGGGGTGGCTTCCCCTGGAACAGAGAAAGGCCTGGCACAATTAGGAAACTCAACAGATAAGTGGACAGCACAGGCATATGCTTTATATAATAGACCGTGAACCTATGTAACCTCTCTATTTCATTATTTTCCATTGTTTTCTGCAAAAGAGGGGTACACCCAATTTAAAGGTTTACTGCCAGCTTATCTTCCAAGAAGGGTATGTTCATCCATCCTCCCCAAGCATTTCCAAATCTTTATAAACATAGAGAATTACATTTAGATAATATTTCTTTTTTTTAACTTAAATAATATTTCAAACTTATTTGATTTGACAGGTGAAAGACATCTTAATCGAGAAAGATATCTTAATCGAAATGAATTTTTTCATGTCTGGTTTTAGCTATGGAAACAGTTTCTAAATATTCAAAGTGTTTTTCCACTTTGAAAACAAAAAATGTGGAAAGCAGAAAGAACCACTCCCATTCCTCCAAGCAAATTACATGTTTAAATAATTCACGCAGACAAATGAACTAGCACAGCACAAAACAACAGTAGCCAGATGTCTGTCTCCTCTCCAGAAATTATGCTTTCTGGACTCCAGGCAGGGGAACTGGTATCTTTTTACCTTGCGCCCTGCATAGCATCACTCTTGCCAAGAGCCAAATCAGTCCACAGGTAGACAGTTGACAGAAGAGCCTCCTGAACACCTGAAGACAGAAAGCAAAGCACAGAAATGGGCATTTGCATGTGGATCAGAAGCTAAGGAAGCTTCGGTCTCAGGGCTACTTGAGGGAAATGCTGCAGCTGACGTTTTAACCACCAGATGACTTTGGTTTTGTGGATGCAGAACCAGAGACTATAATGGAAGAAATAAAGGAGTGTGCTCAGGATGTGGGAAGAGAAAAGCATGACTCCTCTGTAATGGCAATCCCTAGCAATTTGAGGTCTTGATTTAGGGCCATTATTGTCTAGGGCAAGGCCTCAAAGATGGGGGATGGCTGGGGGAACAAATTGCCCTAAAAACACGGAGAAAACACAGAGGCTATAAATGCCAAAGAGCACCCACTTCCCAAATAATCCACATCTGTTAACATTAAAGACATAATTCAGGGGCAACCACTTTCCAGAAAGATAATGACTGCCTTGACCTTCGCCAAAGTAGATTCTCCTGCAAGTTCTGCAAACTTTATGTGAATCACTCCTTTTAAAAAATAGTAATGTCCAGGGGCGCAGCTGGTTAAGCATCCAACCTTTGCTTTCAGCTCAGGTCATGATCTCAAGGTCCAGGGATCAAGCCCTGTCTCAGGCTCCGCACTTAGCACAGAGTCTGCTTGAGATTCTCTCTCCCTCTCCCTCTGTCCCTCCCACTTGTGCTCATTCATTCTCTCTCTCTCTCTCTCAAGTAAATAAATAAATCTTTTTAAAAAGTAGCATTTATTTATTTATTTATTTATTTATTTATTTATTTATTTATTTATTTATTTCATTGCTTTATTTTCACGTGTCTGGGCAGAAATCCTTGGTATTCTCACATGGTAACATTTAATGCTATTCTGGGTATCATTTATTACAAAATGAGAGGATGGGAAGCAGATAAATTAACTTCTCTCTATAGTGGCCCCCATGGATCCATTTACTTGGTCTTCGTGCATGTGTTCATGAGGGTAGAGGCAAGAAATAGAACTTTTCCCTATAGTTCTCTATGATAGAGATGTGGAAGAAATGTGGGTTTCTCTGTATTTTTCTTTAACTGAATTTCATATTGTCATTTCAGCTATAGAGGTAGAGACTTCATTTCAGCCAATATCTCATAATCTCTGTCAGTTGAGCCCCTACCACTTCAGCACCTCATAATTGTCCCAATCTCTGGCACTGCATCTCCAGGCTTAGAGGCTCACACATTGCCAAGCCATGGCACAGGGCTACTAACCCTTGGTTTTCTTGGATTTCAACACCTCCTTGTACGTTCTATTTACCAGCCTCCTGAACTCCCTCCCCATTCACAGAGACCGGGCACAGGGCTGCCTTTTCAGAACACAAGATCGTGTCTGAATTCAGATTTTATTTAGTCCCTCTTTGCTCTCCCAGCCTAGAAAATACTTATTTCCCTTAGGATCAAGAAAGCTGGTTTCTCCATTCCCTGCATTCTTCCCCTCTGGAATAATGTATGTCCTTGGGTTTGCCAGCATTTAGGCTTTAAGGCTCAAGTGCTCAGGCTCTTGGCTTCCGAAACTAAAAAGCTTTCTTTGGCACTCGAACTCCATGCCATTTTTTTTTTTTAACCATATGCCCCTCTCTCACATGGAAACCCAAATCCTAGCAAAGATGATGAGGAATGCAGAACGGATTGGCTCTCATAGTGAAAATCTGTGTTTTAGGATAACAGAGAAAGCAGATGCACACCTAAACACGCTGGGTAGGCTGGGAGCAAAGAATTTTTAAGAAAGAAAAGGAAAACACCGAGGCTCCTTCCACAGTTTGGCTATCGTGGCCATTGCTGCTATAAACATCGGGGTGCAGGTGTCCCGGCGTTTCATTGCATCTGTATCTTTGAGGGTATTATGCTGAGTGAAGTAAGTCAGTCGGAGAAGGACAAACATTATATGTTCTCATTCATTTGGGGAATATAAATAATAGTGAAAGGGAATATAAGGGAAGGGAGAAGAAATATGTGGGAAATATCAGAAAGGGAGACAGAACGTAAAGACTGCTAACTCTGGGAAACGAACTAGGGGTGGTAGAAGGGGAGGAGGGCGGGGGGTGGGAGTGAATGGGTGACGGGCACTGGGTGTTATTCTGTATGTTAGTAAATTGAACACCAATAAAAAATAAATTAAAAAAATAAATATGCACCTCAAAAAAAATAAAAAAATAAATACCCTCAGTTCCAAAAAAAAAAAAAGAAAAAGAAAAGGAAAACACAACGATGGTGGAAGGGAATTAGAAGGAAAGCCTTGCTATTAAATATATACATAATTATTGTGGCTGATGAGCCGGAGTTAGCACAAATACCAGATGTGTGGGCTCCGACAAACGACTTCACCTCTCCAAGATGCAGGCAAAAATAAAATCACCAATCCTTCTGTTAAAAAAGACTAAACAAGACAGCACATGATATGCACCCAAGACTAGTGAGTGATGTAAGTAAGCGCTAAATAAATACTATTGTTATTTCATTGGGTTACTATGAGAATCAAGCATTTAACCCACTTAATACAGTGCCTAAGATATAGGAACATTGATATATGTGAGGCAACCTAAAAAAAAAAAAAATTTTTCAAAAAAAAAAAAATACCATTAATCAAATCACGTATAGGGAGTCCAAAATGGAGAAAATGGAGAAATCCAATTCTACCCCTTGCCAAGAGGGCCAGAGTTCCCAGAGGCCTGGTCTTACCTGGCGGCTGGCCCCCTGGCAGGTAACTGCTCCTATCCATGCCTCTTCCCCTGAGTTTCTAGGAGCAAATCCTGATCCCATGGCGCGTAGTCGCATGGATTTGGAAAAATTAACCTCTCTGCTTGTTTTCCTTATTTGTAAAATCACAGAAGCATTCCTCCTCCGAAGGATGGTTGTCAAGATTTAGCAGCATCCAGGGCGCGGAGTAAACACAAGCTCCGAGGCCACCGTTCTCCTTTGTTAAGAAAGATACTGAAATAACTGGCCAAGCGGTCTTGCCAAGAAACCGTATATGAAAAAAGAAAACAAAAGCAAACCCGAGGTATTACTCGTATCTGGATCTTAAGCGTTCCCTGCTACCATCCCAGTGGACCCAGATCCTCGTCCAGTCCGCGGCGCGTAAACAGATCCCGAACACACAAAGTGCCTGTGTCGCCTGGATACCCTGGTCTTTAACCCTGACTCCTCTCGTCCCTTTCTGGGCCCCCCGAGCCCAAGGCCCGGAGGATGGGGGAGGCCGGCGCCCCCCGGGCGGAGCGAGCTCTCCGGGCTCCAGGGAGCGCTGGATTCCGCGGTCCCACCTCCGCGGCGGTGCCCGCGGGGACCCGGCGCTGGACCTGCCAGCCGCCCCCGCCCCCGCCCCCCCAGCCCCAGGACCCCCGCGAGCCCCGCGCCGCCGGCTCCCACCACGCCCCGCCCCCCCGCCGGCCTCCCGGCGCCCCCCCTGCGCCCCCTTGCGCCCTCTCTGCACTCCCTGAGCCCTCCCTGCGGCCCCCCCTGCGCCCCCGCTGACCTCCCTGCGCCCCCTCTGCACTCCCTGAGCCCTCCCTGCGGCCCCCCCTGCGCCCCCGCTGACCTCCCTGCGCCCCCTCTGCACTCCCTGAGCCCTCCCTGCGCCCCCGCTGTCCCCCCTGCACCCCGTCTGCCCTCCCTGCGCCCCCCGCTGCCCTCCCTGCGCCCCCGCTGTCCCCCCTGTACCCCGTCTGCCCTCCCTGCGCCCCCCGCTGCCCTCCCTGAGCCCCCGCTGCCCCCCGCTGCCCCCTGTACCCCCGTTGCCCCCCCCGCCCCCGCGCGCTCTGTCCACGCGGCGCCGCGCTCACCCGCATCCCCGCGGTGGCTCGGGCGGCGCCGCACTGCGGCCGGGGCTGGGAGCCGGAGGGAATTTCACGGGGCGGCCCGGGCGCGCGGAGGAGGCCCCTGTCCCCGCCCCAGCCCCGCCGACCGCCTCCCCGCCGCGCCGCAGCCGGCCGCGGGCTCCGCACTTGACTTTCGCACCCCGAAACAGCTGCAGCTCGTAGAGAAACTGAGACCGCGTTGGCAGGAAAATATATACATGTTTTTCCATTTCCACTCGGCGGGACTGAGGGAGGAAATGGTGGGGTGCGGGGGCCGCGGGCGGGGGGAGCGCGGCCGAGCATCAGCGCCCCGTCGGGCCACCTGCGCCGGGAGGCAGGGGGCGCCGAGGGCGGGGGGCGTCTAGGCCGGAGGAGCTGAAACCCAACGGAGGCTTTTTTTTTTTTTTTTTTTAATTTATTTATGATAGTCACAGAGAGAGAGAGAGAGAGAGAGGCAGAGACACAGGCAGAGGGAGAAGCAGGCTCCATGCACCGGGAGCCCGACGTGGGATTCGATCCCGGGTCTCCAGGATCGCGCCCTGGGCCAAAGGCAGGCGCCAAACCGCTGCGCCACCCAGGGATCCCTGTACGTTTATTCTTATCCAGAATCAACTCTTGTACTCAAGCAATCGGTTCTGTAACGATCTCTTATTTCACGGTGACTGGTTTGGTTTGAATTTTTTCCTTGCTGGGAAGGGTTTCCTTCCACTTGCATTGAGGAAGATGATTCTTCTTATTTTAACAAGTTCCAGAATTTTTGGCTTTTAGAGAGAGAGGAAAAAAAGAAACAGATATATGAATTGTTCATCTCCTGAAGTCTTTCTGTTTTCCTACCACCACCTTTGGACAAGGTGATGGGGAAGAGCTTTAAATTAGGCATCCTTGGAGCCATAAATCTGAGGGCTGTAAATTATGGTGTAATGATTGGATCTTTCCAGACAGAAAGGGCTAGCTGGGGGAACAGGGCTAGCTGTTGGGGGAACAGGGCTAGCTGATGGGGGAACAGGGCTAGCTGAGGACAAAGCACAGCTGATAGCCCACAAACAACCCGCACCCAGGATGGGATATGTGTGACATTCCTCAGGAAGCTTCTAGTTGTCTTAATGCCTTGCTAGGGAGAAAAACAATCTTTAACTTGACAATGGCAAGGCCTCCAGTATCTTGTAGGTTCTCTTTAGCATGTGAGAATCCTTTTGAAATCTCCCTTCTCTTTACCTCCCCCAACTCTGCAGGTATATAATCAGCCACCCCTCACAATCCCAACCCCACAATCCCAACCCCCGGGGGCAGCAGCTCTTCCTGCCCACGGGTCCTGTCACCATACTTTAATAAAACCACCATTTTGCACCAAAGACTGCCAAACAATTTTTCTTGGTCATTGGCTCTGGACCTCACCTATGTTCCAAAATGTCATCAACATGACTACACAAGTAATCAGGAAGATTTAATCAAAAGATTAAATGACTTACAGATTGCCCAACAGGATGCATAAACATAAATCGATTTACAGACATAGTATAGTGACATTAAGAAGATCAAATTAAGAAAATCAAGGAGAAAATTCTAAAAACTTCAAAAATGAAGAGAGACACAAAGGAAGGAGGATCAAAGTGACATTAACTGTCATAAGACATCGCCAGGTGTAAGACGCAATACGTTAATTTTCATATTGAAGAAAAATAACTTCCACTTTTATAAACATTGCTACATGAGTATATTTAATTTTTTAATCAAATGTATCATTTGTAGAGGAGTATGCAAACATCACAAGTATACAGCTTGAAGTGTCATTGAGTAAACATACTTACGTAGCCAGAAGCACATTAAAAGCTGCACATTACCAGCTCTCCAGAACCTGTCACTACCACCACCACCACCAGCCACTCACCCCTGGCTCTGCCCACTATCCTACTTTTTTTTTTTTTTTTAAGTTTTATCTATTCCTGAGAGACACACACAGAGATGAAGAGAGAGAGGCAGAGACACAGGTAGAGGGAGAAGCAGATTCCATGCGGGGAGCCCGATGTGGGACTCCATCCCCAAACCCCAGGATCATGACCTGAGCCAACGGCAGGTGCTCAACCGTTGGGCACCCAGGCGTTCCTACCTTTCCTTTCCCTAATTCATTCGTTACTGCTCAAATCTTTGGTATCTCCTTCTGCCATCTTTGAGATCAGTTTTTTTCTTCTTTTCCTAGCTCCTTAAGGAATAGAGTTGGGTTTTCTTATGCAATGCCTATCAAAGTTCCCATAGCATTTTTGACAGAAATAAAAAAAAAAAAAACTACAATTCTATATAATTCCCATGGAACACAAAAAAACATGAATAGTTAAATCAATCTTGAAAAAGAATAATGAAGCTGGAGGCATCATACTTTGTGATTTCAGAATACAGTACAAAGCTACAGTAATCAAAATAGTGCAGAACCGGCATAATGACAGACCTATGGATCTATGGAATAGACTAGAGGGCTCATAAATAAATCCACACATATGTGGTCAACTGATTTTTACAAGGGTGCCAAGAATACATAATGGAGGTAGCATCATCCCTTGAATAAATGATCTTGGAGAAACCAAGATATCCACATTCAAAAGCATGAAATTGGACCCGTCCTTTACAACACCAGAAAAATTAACTCAAAATAGATTAAAGACTTAAACATAAAACCGGAAGCTATAAAACTCCTAGAAGAACACATTGAGAAGAAGTTTCACGAGGTTAGTCTTGACAATGATTTCATGGCTGTAACAACAAACAGTACAGACAACAAAGGCACAAACAGACAAATGGAACTATATCAAGCTAAAAAGCTACTGCAAGGCAAAGGAAACAACAGACTGAAAGGGCAGCCTACAGAATGGGCGGATCTTTTCAGGAACCCTTCAAGGGCCTAAAAATGCATCACGAGCATGCAAATATTGGTTTCTCACTATTATTAATGAATCTAAGACTGTATCCTATTTGTATGAATTCAAGCAATGGAACAGGAAAGATTACTCAGATCCACGGGCAAGTACCTGCCAGGTAGCCAACGACTTGTGGTTGTTCTCAGGATTCATTTCCATAATCTTAAAGGTTTTGACTCAAACTGGAAGTGCTTGTGCCCCCCCCCCCCGCCCCCCCAGCCCTTGCAGATGGTTCATTGTCCTGAGCCTGTGTATGGTACTTCTTTCACTTACAGCCACATCACCTGGCCTAATGAGTAGTTTCTAAAAGTAGCTTTCATTTCTTTTAGGGCATGTTCCCAAGTATGTCTTTACCTTAATCAGTGCTAGTGATAAAAGATAACTTGACCTCTGGTGGAAGAGATTTTTCACAGCTAAAGACATAAACTGAAGTCCCATTGAAAAGGGTAGGAAGGGCAGAGATGCAGCCAGGAGCCAAACTTCCAGCACGGGAAAGGATATCACAGGTGGGGAGTAGTCCCCGAGGAGCAAGGGACCAAGCCTCAAATCAGGCATCCCGGGCTATGATACAGGGAAGGGAAGATGAAGCCTCATAATGATGTGGGAAACAAAGGCAAAAGAATTGTAGCATGGGGCGCCTGGGTGGCTCAGCGATTGAGCGTCTGCCTTTGGCTCAGGGCGTGATCCCAGAGTCCCAGGATGGAGTCCCACGTTGGGCTCCCTGCATGAAGCCTGCTTCTCCCTCTGCCTATGTCTCTGCCTCTTTCTCTGTATGTCTCTCATGAATAAATAAATAAAATCTAAAAAAAAAAAAAAAAGAATTGTAGCTTAAATTAGAATCTCCCTATACTTTGCAGCCCACTGATAGATCCCTGAAATATGCAGTGTGACCTTCCTCCAGGAACTCATGGGTGCCTTAGTGGTTTAATATTTAAAAGTAACCTTATCTTGCCAGGAGATGGCCCCTCAAGGTCCTGAAAGCCTTGCTTCCAGATTCTTTGGAGGCTTGAGCTATCCCTAACCCCCACTAATTAAAAACAATACAGTCACTTCACACAATCCCGATACAGCTCCTTCTGCCCACAGGTTCTGTCCTGTGAGCAGGCAAGGGGTTAATGTCTAGGCAGGAGAGGCTGGAGGCTGACCCGGCTCCAAAATACATAGCAGGTGGAGACGCTGAGATGGAGCAAAACAAGAGATAAGGGGAAAACCTCAAGGCCACGAGCCTCCCAGTTTTCAACAAAAGATTGCCACTAACAGCCCTCCATGGCAAAGCATTCAGATCCCCTCCCACTCTAGAGAGCTTTTTCCTTTCTTTTCTGCTCTCATCTTCACTTAAACTTTCACTTCACTTCACGCTTTGGTGTCCATGAGATTCATTCTTCAACTCCATGAGATAAGAACCCTGCAATCTGGCAACAATAACATCTGGCTTTAAAAATCAGCAGGGCAGGGACTCCTGGGTGGCTTAGAACTTGAGCTTCTGCTTTTGGCTCTGGGTGCAATCCAGGTTCTGAGGATCCAGTCCCTTCTTGGGCTCCCTGGAGGGAGCCTGCTTCTCCCTCTGTCTGTGTATCTCATGAATAAATAAATAAAATTAAAAAAAAAAATCAGCAGGGCATAACTCCAGGAGCTTTGAAAATCTGTAGGGCCAGAGAGATATAGGAAATTGAGATTCTTAAAGGGCCAGCACACTCTATCACCCTGTCTGAGACCCAGCACAGAAGCAGCAGTTTGAAAAGCACTTGGGTTATCCATGAAGGAGGTTCATTGGCTAACTTTAGCATGTCTGTGAATTAGTATTGTTAATTGATATGTATATTGATGCATATATGTCAATCACATCATCTTTATTCACTCATAAATGTAATGGAATATATCCATTATAATTTTTTTTAAGATTTTATTTATTTGACAGGGCAAGCAAGAGAACAGCAGAGGGAGAGAGAGAAGCAGGCTCCTTGCTGAGCAGGGAGCTGGATGCAGGTTCCATCTCAAAACTCTGGGATCCTGACCAGAGTTGAAGGCAGATGCTTAACAACTGAGCCACTCAGATGCCTCAATTATTATTTTGTATATATGGAATATTATATATTATTATCATATATGTTATATATATGGAATATTATTATCCATTCATATATGTAATGGAATATTACTCAGCCATAAAACATAGAAAATAATGAAATCGGGATCCCTGGGTGGCGCAGTGGTTTAGTGCCTGCCTTTGGCCCAGGGCGCGATCCTGGAGACCCAGGATCGAATCCCACGTCGGGCTCCCGGTGCATGGAGCCTGCTTCTCCCTCTGCCTGTGTCTCTGTCTCTCTCTCTCTCTCTGTGACTATCATAAATAAATAAATAAAATAAATAAATAAATAAATAAATAAATAAATAAATAAATAAATAAAATAAATAAATAATGAAATCTTGCCATTCACAACATGGATGGACCTAGAGGTTATTATTCTAAATGACATAAGTCAGACAGAGAAAGACAAATACCATATGATTTCAGTTATATGTGGAATCTAAAAAACAAATCAAGCCAACAAACGAACCAACCAACAAAACCCAGAAAGATTCATAAATACAGAGATCAAAGTGATGGTACCCGAGGGGAAGGGTGTGGGGGAATGGGCAAAATAAGTGAAGGGGATTAAGAAGTACAAAATTCCAGGTACAAAATAATTAAGTCACAAAGATGAAAAGAAAAGCATAGAGAATAGTCAAGGATATGGTAACTTTATGATGATAGATGGTAGCTACATTTATTGTGGTAAATATATGTAATATATAGAACCGTCAAATCACCACGTTGTACACCTGAAACTAATATATAATATTGTGTGTCAACTATACCCCGATTCAAAAAAACTTGTTAATAATAGAATAGAAACAAACAAAACAAAACAAACAAGAAACAAAAGACAACATATATTGATGAGGATGTGGAGAAATTGGAACTCTTGTCTGCCATTGGTGGGGGATGCAAAATGGTAAGACCACTGTGGAAAACAGTATGGAGATTTCTTTAAAAAATAAAAATAGAATTATATATGACACAATCCCACTTCTGGATATTTATGGAAAAGAATTGAAATCAAAGAGATATAAGTACTTCCATGTTCATTGCAGCATTATGCACAATAGCCAAGATGTGGAAACAACCTAAATGTCAAATGGATAAAGAAAATGTGGTCTATACGTACAATAGAATACTATTTAGCCTTAAGAAGAAGGCAATTCTGTAATAGGTGGCAATATAGATGAAGCTCAAGGGCATTATGCTAAGTGAAATAAGCTAGTCACAGAAAGACAAATGTTTCAAGATTTCACCTATATGGCATATCTAAAATAGTCAACTTCATAGAATCCAAGAGTGAAGCAATGGTCTCCAGGGACTGAGGAGAAGGAGAAATGGGGAGCTACTAACCAATAGGCAGAAGTTAAGCAATGTGAATAAGTTCTAGAGATCTGCTGTACCACACTGTACCTATAATCAACAATACTATATTGCATTCTTAAAATTTTTGTTAGGAGGGTGGATCTTATACTAAATGTTCTTACTACAATAAAATAAAATTGTTTAAAATTAGGAAAAAAATAACAATTGGCATAAAAATTCATAATTTAATAAGCCAGTAATGTTGAAAGGAACTAAGCTGAAATCAAAGAATTCCCCTGACAAAAACCCCCCAGACCCAGATAATTGTGAAGGAATAGAAATACCCATCTTATATACATGTTCCTAAATGGAGAACTACTAAAAGATTAAGTAATTTCTCTAAGGCTAGTGTCAATTTCAAAACCTTAATTTGAAAATTTTATTTCAGAGCTGGGGAAAGATAATTCAAAGAAATGAAAATTATTATCCTGTTTTATTTAAAATATAAGCAAGAAAATAGTCCCAAAATAGTCTGTCAATGTAGTTTATCATATTAATGGACTACTATGGAAACTTCATATGACTATCTTAACAGATAGAAAAATATTACTTCTTAAGTTCAACAGTCTGTATATGATAAATGATAGAAAATAGAAATATTGAAACATTTTCTAAACTCGACAATATGCTTAATAGCCAAATACCACAGAAAATATTATACTTAGTTAAATTTTAAACACCGTCTTTCATTTCAGAAAAGCAAGACAGAGGTAATTGGTGCTATTGAATATAAACAAGACATATAAGGATTAGAAAGAAAGAAGCAAAAATGTCACTGAGTGTACAAGAGATGATTGTCTACATGGAAAACTTTTAGATAAACAGAAAAACTTTGAATTAATAAAGAGTTTGGCAAGGTTTCCAAATATAGGTTAACCTAAAAAATCCAGAACTGTTCCTAAATCACTAATAACAACCTAGAAAATTTCATTAAAAAATAAAATCCCATTCATTATAGTGAACAAAGTAAAAGTACCAAGGAATTAATTTAACAGAAAGTACACAAAACCTACCGAGACAAAATTTTAAAATTTTTGAATAAATGGAGTAAACTACACTGTAAAGATATCAATGCTCTCTAAATTAAATTAATATATTAATTTCAATGTAAGATGAGTTAAAATTCCAGCTGTATTTTTTTTAAAAGCATAAACCTATTTCATGGTGTGTATGTGCATGTGTGTGAATCCCTGAATAGATACACCTTTAAAAAACACAAAAGGAGATCTCTCCCTACCACATTTTAACATAACAAAAGACATAACAATAACTATACACAATCATGAATAAATAAAAAATTAAATAGTGGGACAAAACTCTCCTTGACAGAGCTGAAAAACAGAGCTCATCAATAAGGAAAGGACAGATTGTATAGTAGCCTATGTTAGGAAATCTGGCTCTTTGTATGATGAAATGACAATACATGTCATTCCTACAATATGTTCAAAGGTTAAAAGACCTAAATATGAAATAGAAAAATATGAAACTAATAGATATTATTATATTTTTGTGAACTTACATGGATGATGACTTCTTAAAAAGGTCCCCAAACTCAAACTGTTAGGTGAAAAATGGATGGGTTTAACAACATTAAAGCATTAAAGATTTCTTTCTTTTTTTTTCTTTTTTGCATTAAAGATTTCTGTTCTTTTGATGATATAACTGAGAAATTTAATAGAGTGGTGCCAAATGGGGAGGAGCAATCACTATCTAGTACTGCATAAAGAATCTAGAATATAGGGGCACCTGGGTGGCTAAGTGGTTGAGTGCCTGCCTTTGGCTCAGGGCATGATCCCAGGGTTCTAGAATCAAGTCCACATCAGGCTCCCTACAGGGAGCCTGCTTCTCCCTCTATTGCTGAACCTCTCTCTCTCTGTGTGTCTCTCATGAATAAATAAAATCTTTTTAAAAATCTAGACTATAAAGAATTTCTGTAAATACAGACAACCAATCAGAAATTACATGAAGATATAGACAGGAACCCCACAAAGGGGAAGCCCGAATGGCTAAGAAATATATGAAGACATGCTCATACTTATTAATACTCAGAAAACAAACAAACAAAAATAACCCAATTCAGGAGGCGTCCTGGATTAGGGAATGAATAGAAACATTCAAAGTCATTAATATTAATACAACTTCACTTGAACCTACTAGTTCATGAAACTGAATTACATAAACAAATCCTTGTTTCCATTTATTTTTAAAATGGTAATTGCTGCTACCAAATTGATAATTTAACATGGAAGGTTTAGTCTTAAATTTGAAGTATGTGCAATGTAAGCAAAAGTCACATACCTGCCAATTACAAGTGTACAGAAACAGAGTGTCTCATTAAGGATTGCTCTGCAGGCTGCCTCAGCTGAGGTGTAGTTTCAAGAGCATTCTCTGACCTACAGCTATGAAGACATTGACAGATCCATACAATTAAGACAGACCAAACACTCCCCCTAATGGCAGTAGATTTTAAAAGTATGCTATGAATAAAAAATTGGGAGATTCAGATCTCTTTAGAGATTGATCAAAATATCTTTTCAATGCTTAGTTCAGCATAAAAATACTCCACTAACAGAACTTGCAGGTTATTTCTACCCTATAATAGTGAAAGTCATAATTTATGATTTGTCTTGTTGAAGAACATATCCACTGCACTCTCAAATTTGTACCTCTGCTCTCCTCTGCTCTATACATTCCAGATTCAAATATAATTGACATATTCTCTTGGATGTCAAATAGGCATTTAAAAATTAACATGTTCAAAATAGAACGCTTGATCTTCCCTCAAAATTTGTTCTAATTTTCCCCATTTATAAAAGGTTTCTTTAATCTATGCCAAAGTGTTTAGAATCACCAAGATAATTTCCCTCTTATCCCCTTTATCCACATGTATCCAGTACAAATCTTGTCACCTATCCCTAATCCCTCAATTCCCACTGCTACCACCCTAGTCCAGGCCACTAATGATTCCCATCTTGACTATGGCAATCACCTCTTTAAAACGCTCCTTTCATTCATTCTTGAATTCTAAGAAACTTTGTTCACATTCCAGTGAGAGAGATCTTTTTAAAGTATAAATAAAAAAAAAAGTGTAAATTAGGTATTTACACCTCCTTGGTCTAAATACTTCGATGGATTAGTACTGCACATGCCTTTCAAGGTCCAAGGGCCTTAGCCATTCTAAACCCCATCTCTATTTTTTAATCATTGCTCTATGTACACTGACTTCATTTTGTCTTGGGACACATCAAGCTCTTTCCCACCCCAGGACCTATAATAACTCTTCCTTTTTTGTCTGGAATACTCTTCGTTGAGAACTTCAGATTCCAATTTAAAATGTCAACTCTTCAGAGAGATCATTCAATATAAACTAGTCCCATAGCCTCTTTCAATTAGATCACTCTGCCTTATTTTCTAAATCTATTTTATAAATTTTCTATTATTTTCTAAATAAATAGTGCATATCACCACCCAGTGTTCTCTTGTTTCCTTTTAACTTTTCATTGATTACCTCTCCCTACTGAAGCATAAGCTTCTAAAACTTGTCTGTTTTAGTTGCGTCTCTGTTGCCCTCACTGAGAATTATGAAGAGCAATATATAGGCACTCAAGAAGTATTTATCAAATAAAGAGGTATTTTACTATATTAGTCCTATAAAGTATGACCACTTTCATCTTACTGTGGTTTTGTGAGGTTGATTTATCTCAAGCTTCCAATCTCAGGCTTTTTTACCACCCAGCGGATCACCTCCCACCAGTCATCTGAAGTCCATATGCTCTCTTCTTCAAAATCTGTTCTAAAAAAAGAATCTTGAGCTCAATTTACCATAAGAATAAATTACTAATAGCCCAAGTAGGGTATCATTTGAACAAAGAGAAACCCTTGACTGCAAAAATTACTAAGTACACAGAAAAGAGTTTTCCATCATCATCCTTTCCATGATGAATTTTGCCAAAGCCCTTGAAATTTCTTTTCTTATATTTAAAACTAACCCTATTTGACCCACCTTCCCTATCATAGATAGTAATACAACTTATTTTTTTATTTCTCTGAACAAGATGGAAAATGATAAACAAAATACATAGCAAAATGATGAATGTACCAACTATCCACAACCAAATATACGAACCAGAAGTACCTGAAAGACACAAACCAGAAACATGGTCTTTGTGACTATACTTCATTTCCATACATTGGACTGTCATTTTGGTACTTTAAATCTGCAATGCTCTTTTTTTTCCCTAAGATTTTATTTATTTATTCATGAGAGACATAGACTGAGAGAGAGAGGCAGAGACACAGGCAGAGGGAGAAACAGACTCCACTCAGGAGCCCGATGTGGGACTCAATCCTGGATCCTGGGATCATGCCCTGGGCCAAAGGTAGACATTCAACCGCTGAGCCATCCAGGTGTCCCTGCAATGCTCTTTTGATTTGCCATTGCTTTGTTGACTTTCAAATTGATACTATGAGATTATTTGCCATAGTCAATTTTATAAAAGACTGTACTAATGTATATTTAAATTGAAGACAGATAATATTTAATACCATTTTACCACGCTCAAAAATAAGAAAAAAAAGATATAAAAAAATAAAAAATAAAAAAGATATAACCACTCAAATATTCAATGCAAGATAATGTTTAAGAAAAATGTAATGTAGTCAGGATGAAATATTACTCAATTACTAAAATGGAATTTTCAAAGTATCTGCAAAAAACTCAAAATAAATTGGTAATGATAAGTTAGTAGTTAAGATTAATGTGTTAAGCAATGTGATAAGCATCTTATAAGGGTTATTTATATCAGCTAAGTGAGTATGATTATTAGGTACAGATGGAAAAACAAAGACTGATTTTAAGAAAATTGCCCAAAGATACATAGTGATTAAGTGGCAAAATTGGGAAGCAAATTCAGTTCTGTCTGGTTCTAGAGCCTGCAGTCTTTTTTTCTTTCTTTTTTTTTTTTTCTATTATTTATTCATGAGAGACAGACAGAGAGAGAGAGAGAGAGAGGCAGAGACACAGGCAGAGGGAGAAGCAGGCCCTATGCAGGGAGCCGACATGGGACTGGATCCCGGGTCTCCAGGAACACACCCCGGTCCGAAGGCAGTGCTAACCGCTGAGCCACCCAGGCTGCCCCTAGAGCCTGCAGTCTTATGGAAAGAAACATATTATGTCAACACTGTATAGTAGGTATTTTGACCACAGTGTTCCTAAATTGTATTACAAATCCACTTCTTTCTGCATAATCTTCCGAATATAATTTCCATTTTTCATTGTAACATAAGTTTAACCAAAGGTCATCGTGATCATCGATGCTGGTTCTTCGGTATAACATAAAAGTGAAACACTACACTTTGTGAATGGACCTTAAGGAAATTTGCACTTATATTAAATAGCATGAATTATTGTGCATTTTATATTCTTAGGTCTGTTTGTGGTAGATTTTGGGGTTATCTATCTGATTGAGGTTATTTTTCTGCTCATTGTACCAGCTTACCTCTTTTTAATTCGCAGCTTTGAATTTTTCATTACCACTGAAGAGAAATTCTTGCTAGCAATTATTTCTTTCCTGATGCTATTAGGGAAATCCATGTGAGAAACTTTGTGCTATTTATTTTTGACTGCTCAGATAACACCTTGCTGCAGTTTTTAATTTTAACTATGTTCTTTTTCAGTGGGATATTACATAGCTTATTCAAAATGGGCAAAGGAGGCTGAATGGGCCTAAAATGTGAACAGAGCCCTAAGTCAGCAATAATAAAGCATGGGAATTAAGGCTGTGTAGAAGATTTCAGTAGTGGGGCGCCTGGGTGGTTCAGTGGTTGACCTTCTGCCTCTGGCCCAGGTAGTGATCCCAGGGTCCTGGGATCAAGTCTCACATCAGGTTCCCTGCAGGGCATCTCCTTCTGCCTATGTCTCTGCCTCCCTTTCTGTGTCTCTCATGAATAAGTAAATAAAATCTTAAAAAATAAAAAAGATTTCAGAATCAGGAATCTATATCCCTAATATTTGTTGCAAAGCTAAGCAAGGAAGAATTATCTTCTAAATTCATAAGTTACTTCTTTATAGACATTTGTAGCTCAATAAGAAGTGAAATTAACCATAATAATTCAGCCAATAGACTGATGGGAGATACAATGGGCATGTTCCAATCACATGATTTGGGGAATTTTTCCAGGAAAAAGAAGCTGATTAAAAAAAAAAAAAAAAAAAAAAAAGAAGCTGATTAATTTCACTTTCAAGAAACACAAGAATATTTACCTCTACTCCTTTCTAAGACTTCATTAAAATGATAGTAACAAAGGTAAAATGATTAAGTGAAAAACAGCAAACAAAAAAGTGATCTTTACTGGCAAGAGATTTTAAACAAATTTACAAAAGATGTATAGTGGATAGAGGAATGGCTTATGAAGGTGTAGGATGAGAGAAGCTGCAGGTTTCATGTATGCACAAAGAGGCCTACACCTGCAGGGACAGCTCTGCAGAACCTGGAGAGCATTGGAACTCAGATGACAAAAGAAGGAGGGGTGAGAATGAAACTTACAGTCAAAAGCACCCATTTCCATATCTGAAGTCACAATGCTGGAGAGCCAGGTGTGCTTACCCCTCAGCCAAGAAAAAGAGAGAGAGAGAGAGAAGAAAGGGGCAGTTAAGGAATTTAACAAATATACTGGAAATAACTAGAGTAGGAGGTCAGAAGCCCAAAGTACAGTCCTCTACATTCTGGCTTTTGGAGTCTCCTGAGTAACAGCTGCCTGCTTTCTACAACCAAAAATCTTTCTTTACAAAATGCAATAAACCAAATAATATTCTGTAATTCTCCAGTCAGGGCTCACTAGGCTTTGAATAAAGCATGAAATCAAAGTGAGAAAGACTAAGTAAAAGAAACATAAAATTAAAATGGTGGGGAGCACCTGGCTGGCTCAGTCAGTAAAGCATGTGACTCTCAATCTCAAAGTTGTGAGTTCAAGCCCTTGTTGGGCATGGAACCTACTCAATCAATCAATCAATCAATCAATCAATCAATAAGGTGGTAGTGAGTTGGCAAGGGGGGGTGGGAGGATAGGAGATAATTAAAGAAACAGAAGATAATTACAACGCTTCTATTTTTTTAATTTTTTTAATTTATTAATGAGAGACAGAGAGAGAGAGAGGCAGAGACACAGGAAGAGGGAGAAGCAGGCTCCCTGCAAGGAGCCTGTTGCAGGACTTGATCCCAGACCCCAGGCTCACACCCTGAGCTAAAGGCAGATGCTCAACTGCTGAGCCACCAAGGCATCTCAATTACAACTACTTCTAAATTATTATTCTCAGATAGATTTGACAAGATAATTGCTTTTTTTTTTAAGTAGGAAAAACAGGGCATGAAAAAAATTAAATGAACTTTAATTTGTAAAATTAATCTTAAATTGTAAAAGCAGTTCAAAATTATAAACCTGATTGTCAAAAGAAGGAAAAATCGAATGAAAGCAGTTAAAGATAACTTTTTAAAATCTCTCTGATACTTTGAAAAAAGAGGTATATTTCTTAAAAGAAGAAAATAAAATTCAATTGAAATGTATTAATGCCCACTTAATTGAGGTTTATATATTTTTATGTATATTTTTTAGTGGAGTTCAATTTGCCAACATATAGTATAACACCCAGTGCTCATCCTGTCAAGTGCCCCCTCAGTGCCCGTCACCCATTCACACCCCCCCCGCCCTCCTCCCCTTCCACCACCCCTAGTTCGTTTCCCAGAGTTAGGAGTCTTTACGTTCTGTCTCCCTTTCTGATATTTCCCACACATTTCTTCTCCCTTCCCTTATATTCCCTTTCACTATTATTTATATTCCCCAAATGAATGAGAACATATAATGTTTGTCCTTCTCCGATTGACTCATTTCACTCAGCATAATACCCTCCAGTTCCATCCACCTCGAAGCAAATGGTGGGTATTTGTCGTTTCTAATGGCTGAGTAATATTCCACTGTATACATAGACCACATCTTCTTTATCCATCATCTTTCGATGGACACCGAGGCTCCTTCCACAGTTTGGCTATTGTGGACATTGCTGCTGGAAACATCGGGGTGCAGGTGTCTCGGTGTTTCATTGAGTCTGTATCTTTGGGGTAAATCCCCAGCAGTGCAATTGCTGGGTCGTAGGGCAGATCTATTTTTAACTCTTTGAGGAACCTCCACAGTTTTCCAGAGTGGCTGCACCAGTTCACATTCCCACCAACAGTGCAAGAGGGGGGGATCCCTGGGTGGCGCAGCGGTTTGGCGCCTGCCTTTGGCCCAGGGCGCGATCCTGGAGACCGGGGATCGAATCCCACGTCGGGCTCCTGGTGCATGGAGCCTGCTTCTCCCTCTGCCTATGTCTCTGCCTCTCTCTCTCTCTCTCTCTCTCTCTCTCTGACTATCATAAATAAAAAACAAAACAAAACAAAACAAAAAAACAGTGCAAGAGGGTTCCCCTTTCTCCGCATTCTCTCCAACATTTGTTGTTTCCTCATTGGTGTCAGGTGGTATCTCCTTGTGGTTTTGATTTGTATTTCCCTGATGGCAAGTGATCGGAGCATTTTTTCATGTGCTTGTTGGCCACATGTATCTTTTCTTTCTTTTCTTTTCTTTCTTTTCTTTTCTTTTCTTTTCTTTTCTTTTCTTTTCTTTTCTTTCTTTTCTTTTCTTTTTAAAGATTTATTTATTTATTTATTCATGAGAGAGAGAGAGAGAACTTAATAAGTTCTTTATAGATCTTGGATACTAGCCCTTTATCTGATAGGTCATTTGCAAATCTCTTCTCCCATTCTGTAGGTTGTCTTTTAGTTTTGTTGACTGTTTCTTTTGCTGCCCAGAAGCTTTTTATCTTGATTAAGTTCCAATAGTTCTTTTTTGCTTTTGTTTCCCTTGCCTTTATAGATGTTATCTTGCAAGAAGTTGCTGTGGCTGAGTTCAAAAAGGGTGTTGCCTGTGTTCTCCTCTAGGATTTTTTTAAAGATTTTATTTATTTATTCATGAACACACAGAGAGAGAGGAACAGACATAGGCAGAGGGAGAAGCAGGCTTCCATGCAGGGAGCCCAACGCGGGACTCGATCCCAGGACTCCAGGATCACATCCTGGGCTGAGGGCAGTGCTAAACCACTGAGCCACCCGGGATGCTCACTCCTCTAGGATTTTGATGGGTTCATGTCTCACATTTAGATCTTTCATCCATTTTGAGTTTATCTTTGTGTCTGGTGTAAGAGAATGGTGTAGTTTCATTCTTCTGCAAGTGGATGTCCAATTTTCCCAGCACCATTTATTGAATAGACTGTCCTTTTTCCAGTGGATAGTTTTTCCTGCTTTGTCGAATATTAGTTGACCATAGAGTTGAGGGCCCATTTCTGGATTCTCTATTCTGTTGCATGGAACTATGTGTCTGTTTTTGTGCCAGGACCACACTGTCTTGATGACCACAGCTTTGTACTACAACTTGAAATCCACCATTGTGATGCTCCCAGCTCTGGTTTTCTTTTTCAATATTCCCCTGGCTATTCAGGGTCTTTTTTGATTTGACACAAATCTTAAGATGATTTGTTCCAACTCTCTGAAGAAAGTCCATGGTATGTTGATAGGGATTGCATTGAATGTGTAAATTGCCCTGGGTAGCATAGACATGTTCACAATATTAATTCTTCCATTCCATAAACATGGAATATTTTTCCATCTCTTTGCGTCTTCCTCAATTTCTTTCAGAAATGGTCTGTAGTTTTTAGGGTATAGATCCTTTACCCCTTTGGTTAGGTTTATTCCTAGGTAACTTATGCTTCTGGGTGCAATTGTACATGGGATTGACTCCTTAATTTCTCTTTCTTCAGTCTCATTGTTAGTGTATAGAAATGCCACTGACTTCTGGGCACTGATTTTGTATCCTGCCACATTGCCGAATTGCTGTATGAGTTCTAGCAATCTGTTCAGTTTTTCTATTTCTTCCTGTTCCAGTTTTGGCAATTTGTGATTTTCCAGAAATGCATCCATTTCTTCTAGATTGCCTAATTTATTGGTGATTAGCTGCTCATAATATATTTTTAAATCGTTTGTATTTCCCTGGTATTGTTTATCTCTCCTCTTTCATTTATGATTTTATTAATTTGAACTTTTTTCTTTTTAATAAGGCTTGCTAATGGTTTATCTATCTTATTAATTCTTTCAAAGAACCAATTCCTGTTTCAGTTGATGTGTTCTACAGTTCTGGTCTCTGTTTCATTGAGTTCTGCTCGGATCTTTATTATCTTTCTTCTTCTGCTTGGTATAGGTTTTATTTGGTATTCTTTCTCCAGTTCCTTTAGGTGTGAGGTTAGCTTGTGTATTTGAGTTTTTTCCAATTTTTTGAGGGATGCTTGTATTGCGATGTATTTTCCTCTTAGGACTGCCTTTCTTGTATCCCAAAGATTTTGAACGGTTGTATCTTCCTTTTCATTAGTTTCCATGAATCTTTTTAATTCTTCTCTAATTTCCTGGTTGACCCATTCATCTTTTAGTAGGATGCTCTTTAACCTCCACATGTTTGAGTTTCTTCCAAATTTCTTCTTGGGATTGAGTTCTAGTTTCAAAGCATTGTGGCCTGAGAATATGCAGGGGACAATCCCAATCATTTGGTATTGGTTGAGACCTGATTTGTGACCCAGTATGTTGTCTATTCTGGAGAAAGTTCCATGTGCACTTGAGAAGAGTGTGTATTCAGTTGTGTTTGGATGGAAAGTTCTGTAAATATCTGTGAGATCCATCTGGTCCAGTGTATCATTTAAAGTCCTTGTTTCTTTGTTGATGTTGTGCTTAGAAAATCTGTCATTTGCAGAAAGTGCTGTGTTGAAGTCTCCTACTACTAGTGGAGACTAATATGGAGATATGCCTCCTACATATCTCTTTACTTTGGTTATTAATTGATTGATATACTTGGCAGCTCCCACATTAGGGACATATATATTCATGATTGTTAGGTCTTCTTGTTGGATAGACCCTTTAAGTATGATATAGTGTCCCTCTTCATCTCTTACTACAGTCTTTGGGATAAACTTTAATTTATCTGATATGAGGATTGCTACCCCAGCTGTCTTTTGAGGACCATTTGAATGGTAAATGGTTCTCCACTCCCTCAATTTCAATCTGAAGGTGTCCTTAGGTCTGAAATGAGTCTCTTGTAGACAGAAAATAGATGGGTCTTGTTTTTGAATCCAGGCTGAAACCCGGGGTCTTTCAATGGCATCATTTAGCCCATTCACATTCAGAGTAACTATTGAAAGATATGAATTTAGTGTCATTGTAGCACCTATTCAGTCCCTGTTTTTGTGGATTGTTTCTTTGGACTTCCTCTTTCTTTTACAGGGTCTCCCTTAATATTTCTTGCAGAGCTGGTTTGGTGGTCATATATTCTTT
This sequence comes from Canis aureus, assembly GCF_053574225.1. Classification (NCBI taxonomy): domain Eukaryota; kingdom Metazoa; phylum Chordata; class Mammalia; order Carnivora; family Canidae; genus Canis; species Canis aureus. The sequence continues at coordinate 14,512,872 of NC_135645.1, forward strand.
CAGTTTCTGCCTATCTTTGAAGCTCTTTCTCTCTCCTTCTATTCTGAATGAGAACCTTGCTGGATAAAGTATTCTTGACATCATGTTCTTCTCACTTAGGACCCTGAATATATCCTGCCAGCCCTTTCTGGCCTGCCAGATCTCTGTGGAGAGGTCTGCTGTTAATCTAATATTTCTCCCCATATAAGTTAGGGATCTCTTGTCTCTTGCCGCTTTAAGGATTTTTTTCTTTATCTTTGGAATTTACAAGTTTCACTATTAAATATTGAGGTGTCGAATGGTTTTTCTTGATTTGGGGGGGACCTCTCTATCTGGATCTGAATGTCTGTTTCCCTCCCCAAATTAGGGAATTTCTCAGCTATGATTTGTTCAAATATGCTTTCTGGCCCTCTCTCCCTCTCGGTGTTTTCTGAAACCCCAATTATACATAGATTCTTCCTTCTGAGGCTATCATTTATTTCCCTTAACCTTTCCTCATCGTCCCTTAATTGCTTTTCTCGTTTTTCCTCAGCTTCCTTCCTTGCCATCAACTTGTCTTTTATGTCTCTCACTCTTTCTCCCACCTCATTAACCCTCATCATTAGGACCTCCAGTTTGGATTGCATCTCTTTTAATTGATTTTTAATTTCGGCCTGATTAGGTCTAAATTCTGCAGTCATGAAGTCTCTAGAATCCTTTATAATTTTTTCCAGAACCACCAATAACTTTATAATTGTGCTTCTGAATTGGTTTTCTGATACTGAATTGTAGTCCAAATTCTGTAACTCTGTGGCAGAGAGTACTGCTTCTGCTTGTTTCTTTTGTGGTGAATTCTTCATTCTAGTCATTTATCTCAGTGCAGAGTGGCTGTATGAGCAGGTTGAGTCAAGAATATCAACCACGACCCAAGTAAACTTCACCCTAGAGAATTCTTGCTAGAAGCGAAAACCCTTCTCTCTATAGCATTCCGGCTGTTCTTTCTTTAAATCTCAGGTCGAATTTGTGTATTTTGAAAGTTATCTCAGTAAGTTGGTGGACCAGGTGAGTTGAGGACCCCTACTCTTCCGCCATCTTGCCCCGCCCCCCTTAACTGAGGTTTATAAAAAAGAGTAAGTTAAGTGAGCAGGTGGAAAATTCTTAAAGAAATGAGAAAATATTCAAATTGAGGGATTTGAGTTTCCAAACCAAGGGAACTCACCAAATGCCAACTGCATTGAAGTATTAAAAATAAAATACCCTAAAAATAGCACTAGGAAGTTTCAGAACTCTAAGGATAAAGAGAAGATACTACATTATCGAAGAGAAGATACAGTAATATTTACTATTATAATTATTGGATCGACATTTGACTTCTCAGCAATAACAATGATCAAAGACAATAGAGGAGTATTTTACAAGTTCTAAGGGTGGGTAGGTAATTAAATCAAAGTTGTGTAACAAGCAAATTATCAATCACATGAAACAACATTGTAAGACCATAGGATAGATTCTGTGGCCTGTTTGCCTGACTACCAAAATCACTAGGGAAACTGCTCACTCTTCTAATTCTGCAGCAGAGTTGACTCTACTTGAACCAGGTTGTGCTAACCTGGGTTGGCTGAAAATGATGCAAGGATAATTTATGTTGGCCTAAGTGTATTATGCTTTATAGTAGTTTCATTTTGTGCTGGTCATTTTTTTGTGCTTTATTTAGGTTAGTTCACAGGTTGTTTAGTTAAGAGATTAATGATATGTCCCAGGTTTAAATGAGGTTATGTTTATCGCATCCGGACTGTGTACTAGGCTATTTATTTCAATAGACCCATAAAATGTTATGCAGAAAAACTGTTAAACTTCCAAAAGATGTGATATCTCCTTCATTCATTCAAACTTTATGATTCAATATCATCGATGGCTAGTGATGCTTTTTGGCTCTTGGATGATTGTAACAAATTATGGAGAAATGTTATCCTCATCATTTTCCTGAGTTCACACATTTTCCAAAAGTGATGAAAGACATTAACCCACAGACTCAAAAAGCTTAGGGAAATGCAAACAAGATAAGTACACAAAGAATGTGACACCAAAACACTAATAATAAAACTAATATAAAACAAATACTAGGATAAAATTTTAAAAACATCCAGGGTGAAGGGGAGATACATTCCTTTCAAAGGACCAGCCATAAAACTGACACATACCTTTTCAAAAGAAATAATGAAATAAAATGAAGTGAATTAAATTAAATCATACCTTGTTTAACTATGGCTTTGGAACAGAGTGTACAATTGACAGAGCTTGGGTGGAAGATAGGCAAGGAAAAATGAGCAACTAAGAGAGCCTTTTTATGGTGAATGTCACAAAATTAGTTTTACTGTACTGCTGAAGGTTGTAGAAGTAATCAGCAAAAGAACTATATTGGGAAGAAAGGAACTATATTGGGAAGAGGAAAAGTTGAAGGAGATGTAAATGAACCTGGTCTTCACTGACCATGGCAGAAATTCAGTGGAAACCAGGTAAGGGAGATCAATTAAAAATTTGCCATTTAAGAACAGTTACCTTTGGAGGCAGAACTGAATCAGACAAAGTTTTCATTACTTGATTCTTTTAACCAACCATGTGCATCAGGATGACTTAACATTTCCAAAAATAGATGAGTACAAAAATACTTCTGAAATGAATTTTTAAAGCATTTCCCCTTGTTGACTATTACTTCTACTTACATTTTTGTTTAACTGACAAAGGAACAATCTTCTCTTCATTCCTTAGAGGATGATCCATGTACACAGTCAGATGTTGGAGACCTAGGGACCTCACAGTCTTCAAGGAGATATTGTACATTTTAGTGATAGTCACCGTGCCATTTGGGTTCTGGGCAAAGTATTCTTCTGGTGGATTGATTAAGACTTGTGATGGGAAAAGAGATATTTGAGGAACAGGTTTTCCCACAGCTGAGTAAATAAATGTAAGAAAATCTTCAGAGTCAAGACTGGACTGGAGTTCAGATTTTAATTCAGATACAGCTGGGACAAAAAAGGAGACACAAAATTAAATATAAAAATATACCATACTAGATTTCTGAGAGATAGACTCCCTCAAATATTTATATGATGACAAAATGTTGAAACATGTCCATTTCAGATACCTCTTCTCACATTTTTCAAAACTTCACAATTCCATCTCTCATACCTACTATCCTCCAACTTAAGAGAAATGATTCATATCTCCACTTTCATCTAACCTTAAAATTAGCTTATATAAACATCCAATACTTTAAATTTACTGCAATATAATGAGGGGACACTATGACACTATCACTATTCCTTCAACATTTTGTTAATTTGTTAGGAAATTCTTATTCTCTAAGTCTTTCCTCTTTCATTTTCTCTACTCTCTTTTTCTTTTAAAAAATGTTTTATTTATTTATTCATGAGAACCACAGAGAGAGAGAGGCAGAGGGAGAAGCAGGCTCCCTACTGGGAGCCATGCTGGACTCCATGCTGGGACTCTGGGATCACTCCCTGAACTGAAGGCAGATGCTCAACCACTGAGCCCCCCCAGGAATCTCTCTATTCTCCTTTTCTTTTCCTCTCTTTCCCAGTGAAAATTCTGATGCCATTCACAAAATTTATTCACCAGAATAAAATCAGTGTGGTATAAAAAGTTAGATGAGAGGTCAGAAGACCCAAATGTTATACCTGCCCTTCATTGTGTGAAGACAGAAAAGTTATGTAACTATCACTGACTTCCATTTTTTTTCCTCTGTCTAACAAAAGACCTGCCATGGGTGACCTCTATTATGATCTTTCCTTCTCTAACATTCTTTCTCTGGACCTTAACTTTTAAAGACCATATCACCACAATTTTGACTGTACATAAAACATTTATATACCTATAATGTTAAGGCAGATTTGTCCAACATGGCTGCCATGTGGGAACACATTAAATAGACATTTGTAGCAGGCTTCATCTTCAAATGTTACTTCACGGATAGTTATGAATGAGGAATTGGATTCGATGACCTCACAGTGCAGCTGATCTCTGTATGGTGGGAAAATCTTTTCTCCATATATACTGCTATATGTGCCAATATTTTGTGTCAAAGAACCTTGAATCTTCTGCCAAGTAACTTGCACAACATCTGCTGAAGTTGTTAAATTGCAGAAGATGGTCACATTTTCTCCAGATACAGCTGTCTCATTATTTTTGTATTTTATTCTGTGCCTAGAATCTGAAAATAAAACCCAGTACTAATTAAGAGAAATGTACTTTCATACTACCCTGGACTTACCCCTATCCTAACTCTTATCTCTTTGTTTTATAATTATCAATTTATTTGTGTCTCTTCCCTACTAGAAAATGAACTTTCCAATATTCTACATCATTGATAAGTAGTTTCTAAAAGTGTCTCTGGCATATACTACCTAATCAATAAATATTTATTGAGTACAAAAATTGAAACATAAATTAACAAACACAAGTAATGGTAATTTTGATGCACTTCTGGAGGATGAGTATGAATTCACTTGAGGGTGACAAACTCCTCAGGGCTCTAGTCTTAGAGAGGACCTAAAATTCTATAGGTTTCACCAGCATGAACACCTCCAGATTCTCATAGTGAAGAACTGAGAACAATCACCTCATATCTTTGGCAAAAAAAGGGAAACATCATAGTGAAATAAACCCAGGCCATTTTCCATAAAAAGACCTACTCTCCAGGGAAAAGACCTTACCAGATCCTTATTACATAGGTAGAGGACAAAGACCTTACTCTGGTTCCCTTTAGCTTCCCTGTCTTATCTAAGGTGGAGAAGGAGGAGAAAAAAGTAAGAAACATGTGAGGGTCACAGCCAAGGGTCATAGGCCCACCAAAAGAGTGAAATATAAACATAAGATTTTAAAATACTTCCCTCTCCAACTTTTCATCACCACATCAATAGAGCTCAAACATAATGACAGTGGCAGTACTACTACAGTTGTATTTTGACCCACTGATTATCTCCTAGATATATACATCCAAGAGAAATGAATTAATATGTGCATCAAAAGACATACAAAAATGTAACAGAAGCCTTATGTGTGGTAGCCAAAACTAAAAACAATTTAAATGGCATCAACTCTAGAAAGGATAAGTAAATTATAGTAATCTTCATAAAATTAGATGCTACATAGCAATTAAAAAAGAAAAACTATGTCGTGGATGATCTCATGAAATAATAATGAGTGGAAGAAGTCAGAATACATATTATTTGGTACCATTTATAGGAAATGTAAGAAATAGGTAAAATATCCAAGGGTAACAGAAATCCAAATAAAGATAATTCTGGGAAAGGGATACTGACTGGAAAGAGGTACAAGAAATATTCTGGGTTGTTGAAAATATTCTGTATTTTTCTATAGGCTGCTTTCACAGGTTGATATATATGTGAAAATTAATTGAGTTGAAAACCTACTACATGTGTGTATGTGTGTCTGTAAAACTTAATTAAAAAAAGCTTTTAAGGATTTTCTTCCATTTCACTTTGTAATACATTCTAGTGGCTGTACACTGGACATCCTTGGAATCCAAATCATTGAGCTTTTGAGATATTTTTTCTTTTTTAACTACACCTTCCTCAACTCCCTGGTCTTTCTTTCTTTCTTTCTTTCTTTCTTTCTTTCTTTCTTTCTTTCTTTCAGATTTTATTTATTTATTCATGAGAGACACAGAGACAGAGAGAGAGAGGCAGAGACACAGGCAGAGGGAGAAGCAGGCTCCAAGCAGGGAGCCCGACGACGTGGGACTCCATCCGGGCCCTCCAGGATCACATCCTGGGCTGAAGGCGGCACTAAACCTCTGAGCCACCTGGGCTGCCCCACCCTGGTCTTTCTAACTTAATTTCTATTGTATTTACTATTTACTATTTAACTTCCTTAAGAAGAGTCTTCTATCTCTCTATTAAGACCAATGATATTACTCCAATACTCACTACAGTAAACGATGGAGAATATCCCAAGCACATAACGTATTTCAAAAAAATCTGTGTATATGTAAGCTTAGTTTATCTATCAAAATATGCTAAGATATTACCTCATTTATACCAATCTCTAATTGGTATAAATATAAAATATAAATATAAACTTCTAGGAATCTGCACCCACCTGCCAGAGTCCTAGAAGTTTATATATAGAGAGAGGGCTTACCTGTGTTCCATCACACATACTGTTCAGATAGTTTCAAGATGCATTGCTCTCTTAGGGCTGCATTCTTGAAAATGAGTCCCACTGTGGGAACAGTGGGTAGAATGTACACCTCAAGGACAGGGGAGGAAGTGAGGAGCCTGGATCCAGCTTAAGGGTCAACCAGTGGCCACTTCCTCTTAGTGACTGACTCCAGCAATGACTAACACAACTGCCTTTAGTATACCCATTGACTGGAGAAAAAGAACAAAGGCCAGACTTTGCTTACGCTCCAGGTCTCCAGGCAGGATTCCTGAGGCATATGGATTACAATAGTCCTACTGTTCCCTCAAAGAACTTCCTTTAATATATTACCACTATAATTTTGCTCTTGATAATGCTGCTTTCCTCTCATAACTGTAAGAATGCCCATTACCCAAGATACATGTTAGCAATCACCTTTCACATGTATAGCCCACTGATAATACATTTGAAGTGTCTCATAACTAATGTTTTACTAGACAGCAATAAAACCAATCTTATCTTAACAATAGCTAGCCCACCAAGATCTTGCAGACCTTGCTTTTAATATGCACGAAGTCCTGGAGACTTGTGCTATCCCTAACCCCAACTAAGAGGTATACAATGAGTCACTCTTCATAATTCAGGGCAGCTCTTTCTGCCCACTGGTACTGTCCTCCAGCTATCATAAAAGCATTTTTTTGTACCAAAAAGTTTCAAGAATTCTCCCAGTGGAGAGTCTGCTTCTCCCTCTCCCTCTGCCCCACTCCACTGCTCATGCTCTCCCTTGCTACTCTCTCTGTCTCTCAAATAAATGAATAAATAAATAAATAGGCAAATAAGAATGGAGAGGAAATCACTTACAGTAGATATTATAGAAACAAATAATGACTAATCATTTATTTTCCATTGAATTCACCCAAATGAATCAGAGAAAATAAAGGGGAAAATATAGTTCCTCTTCCTTGTAGTTACTGGGGTGGAATTAAGTATGCCTGGAGAAAGAGATGAAACACAAAGAATGGAAAATAAATCTTTAAAGTAAATGTTTATATGTCTCTCATGAGAGTATAGATATCGTGATTGCTTCATCTGCTAATCTAATTTTAACTCCAATAGAAGATAACTTGCATGTCTCTCATAAGCAATCTTGACTTTCATGTCCTTCAAATGTTACATACACTTTATCACTTTTGAAAGCCTTTCTTAGTTTCCTTGTATGACCACCCCCAAAATGGATTTCCATTGCTAACTTTGTGAAAATAATTTTCTTCAGCAACGTCTATTGTTTTATAGCCACTACAAGACCACCTATGAAGTCTGTGAAAGATTCTCTGCAGGCCGGGAGGATAATTTAATCAGCCATTATTCAGCATTTACTTCTGTCTTTGGTGGCTTCACCTTTAGCTTCCCCACTCTATGACCTCTCTTCCCTGCACAAACCTTTTTGTAGGCATTTAAATAACTTCACAAAGGTTTTGTGTGAGTAAAATTATGAAGATATCACATGTGCCAAGTAAGTATCTAAATTTCAAAATCATTACAAAATGTCTCCTAAAATATTTCATGATGATAGTAGAAATATAAAAATTGGCTTTATGGTACTATAAGTAAGTAATTTCAATTAAAATATCCTTTATATAGTATGTTTAGGAACAAGAAATGAGTGTATCAGGAATGCTTGGGTGGCTCAGAGGTTGAGCGTCTGCCTTCTGCCCAGGGCATGATCCTGGGGTCCCGGAATCAGGTCCCACATGGGGCTCCCAGCATGGAGCCTGCTTCCTCTTCTCCCTGTATCTCTGCCTCTGTGTGTGTGTGTGTGTCTCTCATGAATAAATAAATAAAATCTTAAAAAAAAAGAAATGAGTATATCATTATTCCTAAAAATTCCACACATAAATGTTCCAGAAGTGAAAGTCCACCAAGCCTGTCCATTCTCCTACCTGTCCCAAATAGCCTTTCTCTCTCTCTTTTTTCTTACCCAGCAACCTGCCTCCTCATTTTTCAAAATCTATGCCACCCTGTCTTCCCCAGGAAACCCACTTCTTCTAGAATTTTAGGAAAACAGTGTCCATCGGCTCTTTGCCAGAAATCCATTGTTTAAAACTTTAAGTTAACATAGCAGTAAAATCCGTGGGGTTCCTTTTCACCTTTATTTGTCTATTTATGATTACTATTTTAAATAACCACGGCCTTAAGACTTCCAAGGTTGCCTTGGCAGGAAAGGGGCAATGATGCTGAAGAGCATCTTCAGGTGTATTTCATCAGCCAATCAAGTCAGGAGTTATGAAGCTGAAGCCAATGGGTGCAGAGCAGGGGCGGGGCTTGGAGCAAGTAACTGCCAGCGAGGATGCAGTTGACTGTGGCTCTTCTGGGGTGAACAGAATCGCTCGCCTCCACTTCTCATTTACTCCCTCAGGATATTCCTCCTGAGGCTCTGGACGGTGAGCCAGCCCAGTTTCCCCTTCGAGAAGTTGCCCTTCCTCTCTGGTGCTTTCCCCCTCGGCCTTCCCTCCTGGAGGATCAAATGCTCCCAAGAGGTCCAGCTACCCATTTGGCCAGCCATTCCCTCCTGGAGTTTGCATCCTTCCTCATGGCAGCCAAAGCCAGGCAGAGGAGCCTCTCAGTTGGCCTTTCTGACCCTCAGCCCCTGCCCTTCCTCCCTGACTCTTCCTCTATCACCCCTCCCAACTATTTATCTGGCTTGTGTTGGCTCCCTTTGCCTTGCTGAGGCCCTGAGAGGGAAGCACCCTGACGCCCTGGTCCATCTCCTCAGGTGATGGAGCTGAGCTGAGAAGGAGGAAGGGCCCCGTGGGAGTGAAGAGGCATTAGGAGGGCACCTGACGGCCCACCTCAGAGTCCGTGAGTATGGGCTGCTGTGTAGTGTGGCAGGACCCCAGGCGTGGGTCTGTCACAAACCATTAGGCCAGAGTTTGCACATGTGAAGATTACTAGGATGCCACCGTGCCCTCATCAGGGTGCTTTGTCAGCTACTTCCTGGAAACTGTGGTGATCATAGGAAAGAACTCCCCTTTTCAGGGGCAGGGAACTAGTCTGACTTCTACTTTTCCATGGCAGAGAATTTCTTAAGGGTGACTGACTGTTGAGGACAAAGATACATGCCCTTTTTGAGTGAGCAATCATTAACTCCACACACAGTGCGCGAACGGAGGCATTTTCTTTCTTTCTTTTTTTTAAAGATTTTATTTATTGATTCATGAGATACATACAGAGAGAGGCAGAGACATAGGCAGAGGGAGAAGCAGGCTCCCTGTGGAGAGAGCCTGGTGTGGGACTCGATCCCAGGACCCCAGGATCATGACCTGAGCCGAAGGCAGACGCTCAACCACTGAGCCACCCAGGCACCTTAAGATTTTATTTTTAAGTAATCTCTATACCCAACATGGGGCTCATGTGTACAACCCCAAATCCAGAGTCCCATTCTCTACCAACTGAGCCAGTCAGGCTCCCCTATCTTTATTTTTAAAACTGTCTAAGTGATTCCAGTGCAGAGCCAAGGTTGAGAATCTCTGTCTTAGAGGGATGGCAGGCTTGCTTTGCTTTTCAACTTGTATGGCTATCAAGATCCCCTGGTTTACCTTCAGCTCTTGACGTGATAAAGTAAGGTTAAGGAATTTAGAAATCCTTTGGGGCAAAACAAAAAACAAAAAACAAACAAACAAAAAGGAGTCCCTGACATCAGAGAGCTGGTCAAGATGTCACTCAGTGTCACTACCAGCAGGTCTGTTGCTCATACATAGTCTATGTTATTCTCTTGTTGGACACAGTCTCACAGAACATCAGCATCAGATGAGGTCACTCAATACCATAATAAAGTGAAACAAAAAGTCACCAGGTAACCCATAGATCCCAAATATCCCCTCTCTTGGCTAAAATGAGTGACGGCTGCTTCTTTCCCCATGACAGCTTTATCCTTATTCCAGCCTGCCCTCCCTACAGGTATCTTAAGATACCCAGCCACAGAATTATCCTTGCTTTCTGACAACATCAATTTATAGTAAACCCTCGCTTTTCTAGAATTCTAAGAAAATTTTCTAGGATTTCTTTTTTTTTTTTAATTTTTATTATGATAGTCACACAGAGAGAGAGAGAGAGGCAGAGACACAGGCAGAGGGAGAAGCAGGCTCCATGCACCGGGAGCCCGACGTGGGATTCGATCCCGGGTCTCCAGGATCGCGCCCTTGGCCAAAGGCAGGCGCCAAACCGCTGCGCCACCCAGGGATCCCCTTCTAGGATTTCTAAATCTGCTCCAGAATTACCCAGCCAGAGCCCAGATCCACAATAATTTCAACATCCTGCTGCTAAAACACCCCCACAGTTCCCCAGGGTAAATGTTCTCCCTTATCGTGACAAACAATGAACCCAACTTACCAACCTCAGATGTGGTTTTGGTGGTCTTTGCCCAAAGGGCATTGATACTCTTTCTCACAAAACCTGACTCAAGAATATTAAAAAGAAACTGGATTTGAGACTAAAAATTGAACAATTTTGCCTTTGAATTGGGTGAACCCTGGTGGTTCCATGCAACCATGGTGGTTGCTGACCTTAACTACACATTAAATTTGTTCGTGGAGCCCCACTGCAAGCCAGACTAATTTAAATAGAAATCCCTGGAGATAGGAGCCAGGGACCAGTATTATCATAACACCACAGGTGATGCCAAATAAATATAATAAACACAGATAAGTTACATGGACTATGGACCTGTACAGATGGGAAAGCTGAGGCCAACAGCCGTGAAGGAAGCTACCCAGAGTCTTTCACCCAGCAAACCGCAGCCCCTCAGGCCTTCACTTACAGGCAGCCTGACCGCAGTCAGCACGTTTGCATTGGTGCTAATAGGATACAAGCTTTATAAATGGTGTTTGCAAGGCTCTTTGATGCTAGTGATACATACCAAGTGGAAAGCAGCATAAAGTATAATTTTTTAAGGATGAGCCCAACTGTGTAAATAAAACACACAAGAGCCATAAGACGGCATGACTGTGGTTGATTTTTTTCCTGTTTTTTGAAATGTTTACATATTTATTTCAAAAGTGTTCAATAAACATCTATTCATTTAATTTTCTCTTTCAAAACACTTTTTATAATCAGAAAAGGGCCTATAATAAAACATACATGTTTGAAATTTAAAAAGACATTGAAATTTGCATTTTAAAAGGACATTTTTTGGGGGGTGCCTGGGTGACTCAGTTAAGTGTCTGCCTTCAGCTCAAGTTATGATCCCAGGGTCCTGGGATCGAGCCCCATGTTGGGCCCCCTACTAGCAGAGAAGCTGCTTTTCCCTCTGCCCTCCCCCTGCTTGTGCTTTCTCTCTCTCTCTCTCTCAAGTAAAGAAAGAAAGAAGAAAGAAAGAAAGAAAGAAAGAAAGAAAGAAAGAAAGAAAGAAAAAGAAAGAAAGAAAGAAAATTATGGGATTATGAGGGGAAGTTTAGTAAAATAATTGATTAAGCACAACAGCCAGATAAGATGGTAATAGTAGGCACTAGAAAATGTTAAGTCACTACTATGACTTGGAATTGGAGAATTCCCGGGCATGACTTTCAAGACCCTGATATAAAACTTTCCTTAGCATGGGAAGCAGATGAGATTAGCAGACTGTAGCTATTACCTACTTCTTCAAACAAGACACATCCCAGGACACATTGGGGCCCTCGTGATTCCTCTTTCAGGAAGTAACAATAAGATACAACATGTAACAATTCCCCTTGTCTTAAATTCTTTTGATTTTAACATTTTTCTCCTATTCTTGGTCACTATATATGAATATATAAGAATCAGAGAAAACCTAGCTTATCACTCCCAGATGAGATAAAAGGCTGTGATGAGAGATCACCATGGTTTATTAATTATTCTGTTTGGAGAGAACAACAAAAGAGATCAGAATATTCTGACCCCATCCCATTTCCCACTTTGGAATAGCTACCAGAACATGCTTCCAGAGGCTCAGATATGCTGAAGACAGACCCCTCAGTTGTCTATGCCAGCTTGTGGTCCCAGTAACTGATTAGATGAAAACTCCTTTCAAACGGTTGGGTAGATGTGGAACAACTAACAGCTGAGTAGTCCTTGGCTTATAAGTGAACACAGGGTGACACTGGCTAGTGTCTATCACTTGGGGTTGTACCTTTTCTATCTTATTTAAATTGTAAGCATCATAGAAGGTAGAGGGTTCTCTAAATTTGGTGGACCCTAAGATATCACCAAAAAGAATTATGGAGAAATATGACCTTCTTTCTTCTCCTCCTCCTCCTTCTTCTTTCTTCTCCTTCTTCTTCTTCTTCTTCTTCTTCTTCTTCTTCTTCTTCTTCTTCTTCTTCTTCTTCTTCTTCTTCTTCTTTTCTTTCTTCTTCTTCTTTCTTCTTCTTTCTTCTTCTTCCTTCTTCTTTTTAAAGAAAAGCACTAGAAGGCCAGGACGAAAGCAAATTTTACAATCCTTTGATCCTGTGAGAGTTTTGCTGTGTCTGAAGAGTTGAATTCAGATGGTCTGTGAGAAACAACAGAATGGATTTGAATTACACTATGTCTAATTTCACTCTACTTACCAAAGGATTTCCTAGCATATGGTTGGAATTTTTAAGAAATACGTTTATTAATGCTTCTGATGATCTCCCTAAAATCATTCTAGTATTGTCCTTGATCTGCACAGTTGGAGGTAGGTGTAACTCTCTTTATTTGAGTTTATTCTATGGATATATCTAGTAAATGTCACCATATAGAATTGAGGAAAGTAGCAGTAGTAGAAAATCAGAATTTTATTCCTAAATTCATACTTTTAACCCAAGATTATCAGCTAAATGAATTCAATGATAATCTGCCCCTGAAAAGAAACATGTAGAGTCTGATTCATATCCTTCAACTTTTTTTTGAATTCAAAGTAGTCACACCATTTTACTTGATAGATAGATCCTAGTTAGACTTAAATGATAAGAAGAATTGAAGCAGATGAGCCAAGAATCAAGGGTTGGGGGATTTTGATTGTTATCTGTATTATCACAAACTATAGTTTCATTTATATATTAAAGCTAATTGTGTATGTCTTTCTTTGTTTGGGCAAACAATTTTCAAAATGATATGTCTTCTGAGTGGGTGAGTTATTTTTAACCACATGGTGGAATGTCCCATAGGTTTTGTTCAAAAGATAAATTATGCCTAGCTTTCATGAGAAGAAAAGAATACTGTAGAAATCAAAAGAAAGCACCTTTTTTTGCATTATTTGATTGATTAGAAATTATGATACAAAGAAGCAGAAAACATTAAACTGAAGGAAATGCTTATTGGATTTTGATAATTCATTATAGGCTTTCTAATGTGTAGTAGGTAACCAGTTGTAGGATGCTAGTTTTTCTCATTGGGCAAATTCTTATACCTATTTCCTCATTGTTATTTTGGGAATCAGCCAGGAGATTTCATTAAAGTTTAGTTATTTATTGACCTCTTATTGGAAAATTGCTAAATAAATTAATATCTGATTTATAGCATGTACAAAAAGTTGCTATACATATTTTAGTAATAACCCAAGAGCCAGTGATTTCTAGCAATATTTACTAAAGATTCTACAGCAATGAAATACTTCATAGAAGAGGTAACTACAGAGTCTAGCAGATTAATAGTTACACTGATTCGGTGTGCTTAAGTATGAGGAAGGGTTTCAATTACAGGAATTAAGTGAAAAGTGGAACGGTATTTCATTATCCTCAGTATTAAGAAATCATATCAAAGTTCTATGAGTCATATTAATCATATGAAAGTTCTATAAATGTGGTATTTATTTCTCCTGCCTTTCAGTAAAGATGTATTTTTTTTGCAGCATTTTTGAACCTACACTTAAAAGACTTTCCAATTCCTCTACCTGTGATATTATTTTTAATTGGATGCAGTTTTGAAATATTAAGTTTTACATCTGAACAGGTGTGTATAGTAAATATGAGTATTTTGTACTATATCTCAAATTCATACAAATACAAAGATGGCTTAAGGAAATTTGTAAAAATACTTGCCAATTCACTGCTCTGCCAGTTGATGGATGCTTGTGATCTGGATAAATCAGGCCAAATGTGTGAAAAAAGGAACCAGGCAAGACAGAGCTGAGGTCCAGCTAAACGTCATCAAAACAGAGCCTCCATCTGAAAGGAGACGGACGACTCAGATAATGAGTTCACGTACACCCACCAAGAGTGTGAGCAACTAATGACAGTTTAAGCAGAATTCAAAAGCTTAGATAAGAATTGGTTGATAAGATAGAAGCCCAGAGACACTGGGCTGCTGGTACTGGACTCTAGTAGCAAGAGAATTCTGACATTAAACCAATCTATTCCCTCAGTTAGGAATGTTTTAGAGGGTTCCTATTAGAATAGAGGCTAGTCTTTAAGTGTGCTTGGCTTATAAGATCTCAAGGAACAGAAGTTGAACCTCTTGCCTGGAGTTGTACGTGAGGACGAAGGCAAACTACAGATGTAGTCAAGGCAGCTACAGTGTTGTAAATAGTTGAGAACGGCTGGAGTCAGGTAAGAGGAGACTATCTTTACTATAAGGGAGATAGAATGCATCATTGACACATTAAATAGTTCTCTAACCCCGGGGTTGGGGTTTTTTCTATGAAAGGTCATATAGTCAATATTTTCAATTATACAGGCCACATGCACTCTGTCACAATTACTCAACTCTGCCATTATAGTTCAAAAGCAACCAGAGGCAATATATAATTGAAGTGGCAGCGCTGTGTTCCAAAGACTTTATTTACAAAAACAGACATTGAGTTAGATGTGGCCCAGGGCCATAATTCACCAACACCTGCTCTAATCAATCAGACTGTAAATGAGAACATGTAGGAAAAGGATTGACTTTCCCAAACAAATGTAACCAGTGATATTAACAAACATTATGAAAAACATGTATCCATATAAGAACCAGAAGCCGATTACTACTTCATTTGTCATCAACAGGCTTTGTAATAGTAGAGTCTTAACTTTTATGCAACTTTAAGTACTTGTATAAACTTAATGTTTCTATTTGTCAAGGATCTTTTAAAAGAAGAGAACATAGGTCTAGAATTGTGAAGGGTCTAAGATTTTACTCTATTTGCAAGAAATAAGTTAGCCTGCCCTAGTCTCATGGTCTTAGCAAAAGACACGGGGCCCCTGGGCCCAAGACAAAGGACTTTAGTACTCACAGCAATAGCAGAAGCCAGAGTATCAGCATCTTCTTGTGCCTGTTCTATGAGCCCTTACACCCACAGGAAGAAGCAAAGAAGGCCTGATGAAGCCTGCATCACAATGGATTGCATTATAAGAGAATAAACCCGAGTTTAGAGAACTTGAATATTTTCCTTCCTTCCTTTCTTTCTTTCTTTCTTTCTTTCTTTCTTTCTTTCTTTCTTTCTTTCTTTCTTTCTTTCTTTCCTTTCTTTCTTTCTTTCTTTCTTTCTTTCTTTCTTTCTTTTTTATTGGTGTTCAATTTGAACTTGGATATTTTCTGATGGGCAGTAAGCTCATCTGACCTCTTGCCCTAGAGGGAGACATTATCCTAATTACACTATACAGGATAGTAAACCACCTCTTTTTTTTTTTTTTTTTTTTTTTTTTTTGATGGAGGGCACTTAGCTCTATCTTCCAAAGCTGTTAGCAGAACAAATATTTTTGAAAAATAGTCTGGGGGATCCCTGGGTGGCGCAGCGGTTTGGCGCCTGCCTTTGGCCCAGGGCGCGATCCTGGAGACCCGGGATCGAATCCCACGTTGGGCTCCCGGTGCATGGAGCCTGCTTCTCCCTCTGCCTGCTTCTCTGCGCCTCTCTCTCTCTCTGTGACTATCATAAATAAATAAAAAAAATTTAAAAAAAATTGTCTGGAAGAAAAGCAATCATCTCTCTACTCATAAGATGTGGAGAAACACAAGAGACCCACAGAAAATCATATCCCAAAAGCAAAGATACCACCTAACATTAGCAAGCAATCAGTGTTTCCTTCATGAACAAATGCTGAGTGGATGCCTATAACAGGATTTACAAGTATCAAGTAGAGACTTTTTGATAAACACCATTGATTAGTCATTTCATTTATAGCATTAACTTCCCGGTTTTTGTTCCTGATATTCTTTCCATGCATCTTCTATGTAAGCCATGGTTAATTATTTGTAATTTCTGAGATTTGATATGACTCCTTTGTGGATGTTGTGCATGAAAATCCATCTACCTTAAACCTGTATGTCTGAAAATCTCCTCATAATCTCTTTTACACACATCAATGTACTTTTTAAAAAAAATTTTTTTATTTATTTATTCATGAGAGACCCAGAAGAGAGGCACAGAAAGAAGCAGAGAGAAAAGTAGGCTCCCTGTGGGGAGGTTGATGCGGGACTTGATCCCAGGATCCCGAGATCACACCTTGAGCCAAAGGCAGACACTCAACCACTGAGCCACCCAGGCACCCTCAATGTACTTTCTATGTTTGTTGTTTAAAAAATAAAATGGGCATGGAGCTGTGTATTAACTTTCCACTGTAACTGGTAATTTGATGGAGAATTATGAAAATCTGGGGCATGCAGTTGGTTAAGTGTCCGACTCTTGGTTTTGGCTCAGGTCATGATCTCAGGGTGGTGTGATGGAGACCACATGGGGGCTTAAGACTCTCTCTCTCCCCTATACACATCTCATTCCCTCCCTCTAAAATAAATAAATAAATCTTCAAAAAAAGAAGGAAAATTATGAAAATCAATGAGTTAAGATTTGAACACCTATTACATAGGTGATATATCTTTTTCTCTTTTGCTAGAGATAAGAGCGACTGGCATGTCTTCTATGCTAATAGAAGGATGGAAAATGAGAAAATGACATATTTTTATATTATTAGGTCCAAGCATATGCAGATGCCATACAATGGATGAGTCCAAAATTAGTTTTTGATATGTTTACACCAATAATTATCTTTAATGTTGCATTTGACATGGATGTTTACATGCTGCAGAAGTTATTTTGGCAGGTAAGAAACACTCCTTTTCAATAATACAATTCATTTATGAACTACTAGTTTATGTTATCTATGTTCAGATTTTTTTTAATTTCTCGAAATTAGAAAACAAGACAAGGAAAAAATATAATGTGTGGGAAGTAAATTCAGCTTTATATTTTAGTGAATAAACTGTATCTTAGCAATTGTCCAGCATATTGAAGGCTCAGAAAAAAAAATTATGGGAAAAAAGGTAATTCTGAAAATTTGACTGGGAGAGCTTAATTCCAGTTAGAATTTTAACTCTGAGATGTGATTAGAGAGCTACTATGAAATATATTTGGTCTATATATAGACCAAAAACTATATATAGTTTTTTTAAATTTTTCATAAAATTCGTGTTTTAAATACTGACCTTCTAAATCCTTAAATCAAGGAAATACCTCAAGGGAAAAATACTCCAGATCTTAAGCAAGGTATACATTTCTTTCAAAGTAATTAAAACAGCTTTGTAAATGTAAGGCCATTACCTAAACTACTTTGGAAACAAAACTATTAAAATAACTTACATTCTCACTTGAGTCTAGGCAAATGGGAGTTCAGACAAATGACCAAAAAAAAAAAAAAAAAAGAAAAAGAAAGAAGAAAGAAAGAAAGAAAGAAAGAAAGAAAGAAAGAAAGAAAGAAAGAAAGAAATTGAAAAGAATAAAGATATAAAAGTACTTCGGGCTGGTTTGGGTGATCTCTGCAGAGCCATGTCTTGCATCTCTGTACAACTGTAGACTCAGCTGAAGTGGGATGGCCTGGATGGCCCCATGTGTGTGTGTGTCTGTTGGTTGTTACAGTCAGCATTGGATGTAGGCAATGGGTGTCACTACCATGAAGGTTATTCCAGACTTCTTCCCATGATGGTTGCAGAGTCTCAGGCACCAGCAGAAGAGGGCAAGCTTGAATTTGCTAGTACTTTTTAGGCCTGTACTTCTATCCTGTTTGCTCTTGTACCTTTTAGTCAAAGCAAACGACATGACTGACCAAGTCAGTGCTGGAGATAACTTTCGAGTGGTGTGAATTCAGGGAGCAGAATTACTGCAGCCACTTTTACCAACAACATGCTATGTGACCTGTTAGGAGTGTTGACAGCTATTTGGTGGGAGAACAAGAATTTGGGCCTCCTGACCCTCAGTCTTCTTGTCTCAGAGCCTCATTTTAATTTTTTCTTTGAACAAGAGTTAGTAATACAACTCTCCAGATCAAAACCTTAAAATGAGAACCCAGCCACCCTAGAGGTAGGTTATGTAGGAGGCCTTGATTTTCTCCCACCATCACAATGCTATCATCAAGATTTATCCACCAAAGACTCCCGCTCAGGAGCTCGAGGGCTCAACTGTGCTGTGTGAACACTCCATCCCTGTTCTGCCATTTCTAAGATTCATTAAGAGATTTATGATTAAGTGATGTAATCAAATCACTTAGCACTACCTCACCCTAGGGTCCTGAATTAGAGTGCAGTGCTGGACTCATCATGCATGCAACTCATCATGCATGACTGTGCCTGTACAAATGAAGAAGAAATAATCAGAAGGAGGATAGCTTTTAATATTTTAGTTCTTTTGAATGTGCCTCTTTAGGTCTTATCGCAATGCGTCATCGCCTAGCAGATGGCGAATAAACATGCAATGAATGTTTCACCCCTTTCACCAACCTCCTCACCCCACCCCCTACTTCTGGCAATCACCTATCTTTTTTCTGTGTCTCAGGTTTTTTTTTTTTTTTTAAGATCCCACATGTGAGATTATACAGTATTTCTCTTTTTCTATCTGACTTATTTCACTTAGCATAATGCCTTTAAGTTTCATCCATGTTGTCACAAATGGCAAGATTTCCTTCTCTTTTATGGTTTAATAATATTCCGTTGTATATATAATACCTATTCTTTATCAACTCCATCTATCAATGAACACTTGCTTCCATGTCTTATTATTGTACATCATTATTGTAAATAATTGTAAATAGTGTAAATTTACATTATTGCTCTATAAGTAATGCTTCAATGAACATGGAGATGCATTTCTGAATTCTTATAAGTAGCTTCAGACACAATTACATCTTCTAAGTCCATCTGGGAATGCAATCTTGCTACATAGCGGCCACTGATACAATAAGGTATAGGAAGCAGAAGGCAATGGTGGGAAAGCAGAAGGCCAGCTTCTAGTTCTAGAACAACAGAAATTTTCTTCCCATCTTTTCTATAGTCCTCTGTTATTTCTCTACATCCTTTCTATTATCTTATTTTCTCCTTCTTTTCTTCTTTTGCAACTTCTTTCAAATTTGTGTTCTTTTTTCCTATGTTAATAGGCTGTGTTTCAGTTCTATGAATAGTTAAATGTGTATATATATATGTGTGTGTGTGTATATGGTGTGTGCATATACCTTTACACATACATACCTATATTCAACAACCGTATCAAAAAATTAAAAGTTCCTTTTTTAATTACAATGTGGTATTTCCTACAACTGATATGTCCTAAGAATCTCTCGCAATATTTGCCTCTAATTTACAGAGTTGCAAGCACATATTTGTTAAATAAGATTACTTCAAACTTCCCTTTGAGGAATTCAGTGTAGTTCTGTATCCCCAATAATCCTGAATGTCTGCTTTTTAAAATAGGATACAAAGGCAATTTGATTTTTCTATCTGTAAAATTTCTTTGCAGATACTCTTAATTACAATTCCTGGCTTTTTGATGAATTATACATTTATTCTTTGGTATCTGGCATCTGCGAATAAATTATTTTTGAAAAACACTCCATGGTTATTATTTTCAGCTATCCTTGTGAGTTCAGACCCCATGCTGACGGCAGCTGCTATAAGAGACCTTGGTGGGTATATTTTTTCACTTTTTCTACATTTAAAATATCATATTATATACTTAATGTAGCTAGTTTTTTTTTTAAGAATTTATTTATTCATGAGAGACACGGACAGAGGCAGAGACACAGACAGAGGCAGAGACACAGATAGAGAGAGAAGCAGATTCCTCGCAGGGAGCTTGATATGGGGCTCGATCCCTAGACCCGGGATCACACCGAGAGCCGAAGGCAGACACTCAACCACTGAGCTACCCAGGAGTCCCATGATATATCTAGTTTTAAGATCTTTTGTTCACTGCAGCTTTTGACTATGTGAATAAGGTTCTGTGACATTGCGGATTGAGTATGGAGATTTGGGTTAGTGATGTTTAGAACAAAACAAAATGCCAGTAATAGGCTTACTTAGCACATATATTTTTAAAGTCTTTTATCCAACTGTGGAATAAAACAGGGTTATTTGGGATGCTTTTGCCTTAAGCAAACAGTTCTGGGAGCAAATAATTTGCATATACATTTTGGTGACATTTCTATTGTCCAATACTGTTTTCCCTTTGACAATACTGTCATCAGGATAATGCCATTTGTTTTTTTAAAAAAATTGCCTTTATAGTCATAGGACCAAGAAACTTGAAAAGTCAAAAACAATAAAATCACATATTCAAACAGTGTTTTCAGTGTATACTATTCTAGGAGAAATAAATATTTAAAAATAAAATACCAAGTCAATGTAACCCATACAAACATACACACACACAAACCTAAGAGCCTTATTTAAGAAAAATGATAACCTAATTTGTTTTCCTCCAGTCAGCTTTTAGTAACAAGAATTACAACATCTGTTTTGAAGTGGACTTTTAATACGGCATGTGTACATGTGTACACACAAACACACACATAAAAATAAAAAATAAAGTATTTTTCTCTTGGTAACATTTTTGTCTGAGTTTTCAAAGCAAGATATTTATATTTGTTTTATTTTACTTTCACACACACACACACACACACACACACACACAAAGTCTTCCCAGGCTATGCGTACATGAATACATTCACATGGTCTTGAGCTTTTGATGGTCCGTTGTCTCCTTTTATGCCTACATGTCAGTTGTCTATTTTCAAATTTTTACATTTTGTTATAGTTCCATTTTCCAAATTGGAATAGTTATACAACAGTACCAGTTAGGTTTTTCTCAGTAAGGAACAACTCTGAGTTTCAACAACAGCATTAAAAAACACAGTGGCTTGGGCAACCCACGTGGCTCAGGGGTTTAGCACTGCCTTCAACCCAGGGTGCGATCCTGGAGACCCGAGATTGAGTCCCACATCGGGTTCCCTGCATGGAGCCTACTCCCTTTGCCTGTGTCTCTGCCTCTCTCTCTCTGTGTGTGTCTCTCATTAATAAATAAATAAAATCTTTTAAAAAAAACACAGAGTGGCTTAAAACAATAGTTATTTATTATTTTTCAAGAGTCTAGCAGTTATGATGGTATGGCTGGACTCTGCTGATCTTGGCCGGGCTCATTAATGAGTCTATAGTCAGCTGGAGGGTCACCTGAGGGCCAAGTGATCTGGGATGGCCCCACTTGGGAAGATCCACCTTTCTTCCATGTATTTCTCACAATCTTTTAGTAGTGCAGCCAGGGAACACTATCATGATGGTGGCAGAGACTCAAGAGATAGGAAGCAAAAATCTTTCTTAAGTCTCTGTTTGCATCATGTCGCATAACAAAACAGACTGGATCTCTTAGGTGAAGAAAGTGCACTTTTAGAGAAACGGGCATGGATGCATAAGGAGGCGAACAATTGGACCATTAAGGTACTTGAGCTTCCACAAGAGCAAAATGCCTTGGCTTTTCTTCTCTGGCAACAGCATACTTACTGTATTAGTTGTAATCATAGAGTGGTTCGGGGATGTAATAACATTTCCTTCCTGTGGACATATAGAAAATCATTAAGATGGTCAAAGTTATAGTTTTGCCACTACAATTATATTTAATAGAAAAAAATGATAATTGATAGATATCTAAACTTAGAATATCATCATATATGGAGGGAAATTAGGATGGGAGTACATAATATCTGGGTGCTCTCCACTTCATAGAGCTTGATTTCAAACTCCTTGAATGTATGGGAAAGTCAAGCCAATTTCTAATCATACAGAGATTATCTTGACAATTGCCCTAATACTTTACTTTACATGCTCTAAGCTTGGCTTATGAATTTCCTTTATTCCTCCATCATTGTTTTTTGTCTTCCTAAAATACATAATATTGGCTAAATCACCAAATTTATCAAAAATTAGTGAATTTCATGTTTTCATCTGGACTTTAAAACAAAGAATGACAGCTCACTGATCTTACATATTACTTGTATAAACCATAGTCAACCACAATTAATTTCATTCCTAATTATGGGAGTCTAAACTTAACTTACAGCTGATACATAATTAAATTTCCTTAAAGGGAGTTTTCAAACATGACTACAGTTTATTTAAGTACATGGGGAAGTATGTGACATTAATCTATAGCTAAGAACATATTCCTACTTGCTAATAACATTTTATTATTCTTTTAAAGATTTTATTTATTTATTCATAGAAACACAGAGAGAGAATGAGGCAGAGACACAGGCAGAGGGAGAAGCAGGCTCCAATGCAGAGAGCCTGACATGGGACTTGATCCAGGATCTCCAGGATCATGCCCTGGGCTGCAGGCGGCGCTAAACTGCTGCGCCACCGGGGCTGCCCAAAATTTTATTCTTTAATGTTGATGATTTTCCCACCTCAAATAAAATATTTTCTCTTCCATAGGTCTTTCTAGAAGCCTCGTCAATTTAATTAATGGAGAAAGTCTGATGACCTCTATAATGTCTTTGATTATATTCAGTGGTATTGAGGAGATTAATGTCAACCTGCAAAAGAAGAACCATTCTATAAGTAAGTACTTGTTTTTTCTGAATTTCTTAAAATCAGAATGCTGTATTTTCTAAAAGCTGATACGGATTTTATATTTTCTCATTAAGTTATGCTTATACAACTACAATTGTATTAGTATAATGATCTACCCTTTACAAAGAACTACTACACATCCTTTATTTAATAGTTGTTGTGGTTTTATTGTGAAGCTGGGTAGGGACTTTCATGAGGATGCTTATAGGGCCAACATTCCACAGACCTAGGCTGAGTTGAATGCTTGACAAGAATGAGAAATGTTTTGTAAGGGTTGAAGATGAACTCAGAAGATAGGCCAGGTAGTGCGCCTGCCAGTGGTGAGAGGATGCAGCAATTGCCCTTCCCTTCACTGGAGCTATCTCCCCATGGGAACATCAAGTGGAATTATATGGCCATCTTCAGGGTCTGGGAGCAGTGCTTGTAAACAGAAAGATTGCAAGGTGTTCATGAGCTTGTTTACCTATTCAGAGAGCCCTGAACATAAGTATCTTTCATTACTTTATCGTAGGTCTACACATATATACATATATAATAAATGATATATGTACACTATAATGAATGATTATAAAATATACAGGTGTGTAATTAGCATTCGAGACAAGAAATATGTCATCAGCAGTCCCAGAAGCATCTTATGTGTCTCTCCCTGATCAAAATTCCATACTCTCCTCCTGCAGCAGTGGTTCTCAGAGTATAGTCACTACATTGGATGTGGTGGGAGGCTTTACACACGACCTTTTAAGGATGTCCATGAAATCAAATATTTTCAAAGTAATATTTAGAAATTATTTGCTTTTTTTTTTTACTGTGTTACTACTGCACTGGTCTTGGAAAAGTAATGATTATAGGTTTCTTGAGAAAATTGTTGGCATATGGTATTCCATATAATATCCAGGTGCTCTCTATTTCATAGAGCTTGATTTCTAAATCTTATTTACATAAACCATAGTCAACCACAATTAATTTGGTTCTTAATTATGAGAATCTAGATTTGACTTACAGTTGATATATAGTTCATTGTGGGGCAGCAGGGATCCTACTTGCCTCTATTCTGACCCATGTATGCCTTACATATTTATAATCAATGTCTAAAGCTAAGAACTAAAGACTCTTCTTTCCCAAGAATACCCATTCTGGGTATCATCACTCTTCTCATGTCTTCCTCAAGGGAGCTGGTCCAGAGGGTGGACAGTTACCCGACTCACCCTCAGTCTTATTCCATATCCAATTAGTTTATCCAGACCATGGCAGCTTGGAATATCTGTGGTGAGCCTAGAACCCCAATTTAGCACAGGAAGGTACATCTTCTTTAAGTACTTCATATATTCCATCTGTGGTATGTGAGGAAATCAAATCACCACATATATTCAACCTTTTCCAAAATCCATATTTTGCCACCCAGAGAGCTTTCACCATTAAACTGCAGATAGGGCCTTCTAAAAATGATGAAAGTAAGCAACAAAGAGATATATTCAGGAGCTTCTTAAAACTCAAGGACCACTCTTTCAGAAAACCAAAAAATACAAGGATATAGTCACAAGTGCTGATTGGACAGATAAATGTCCAGCCTCCAAACCTGGTCCAGTATTCTACTAGGCTCCATTTAAGGCAGTAAATATTGACCACAGAATTTCAGGGAACCTTATCAGAGCTTACATCTACATTTAAACAAGAGAACTTGATTTACTGGTAAACAAAAGAGAGAGAGAGAGGTAGGAGATGGGTACTGATGTGGAGATTAATTAATTAATTTGTTAATACAACAATTATTTATTGATATGTACTATGTGATAGCTCCTATTCTAGGCCTTGTGCTTAACCATGAACATAATAGTCCTTGTTTTCACAGAGCTGGCTTCATAATTTTGATAAAATTAATTGAATAGAATTTTGTGTTAAAATTTCAGAAAAGTAAAAACTGTAAGTAATCACTCTATTTAAATAATAATAGTAAGAACTACTATTCTTACTATTCTCATTATTTGTACCAAGAATATACTACTACTATACTTCTATATATTCTCACTATTTATACAAATTCTTACTATTTATAAAAAATAAAAACTCTCCTGAAGGATGAAGAGAACAGTAAACTTAATTCCTCAGCTACAAGGGATTTCTCTGGATTTTTAAAGCTTTGAAAGAAAAATTTCTTTTAAGAAAAAAAGAGGCTTGATAAGCTTTACTGATAGTTCATTTATAACAAATGACATAATAGTGATCAATTATCTTCATAGTAATTATTATTTTTAAAACTCATGTAATTATTTAAATAATGTTGTTCAATCTTTGAAATCAGCACGTATTTCATAAAGAGGAAAACTAAGAGGAGTTACCACACTCACAGGTCTGTCTTTTCCAACTTGCATGGTAGGAGTTTAAAAACATTGTAAGAAATAATGGATTTCCGGGATGCCTGGGTGGCTTAGCGATTGAGCTTCTGCCTTCAGCTCAGAGCATGATCCCGGGGTCCTGGGATCCAGTCCCGCATCAGGCTCCCTGCAGGGAGCTTGCTTCTGCCTCTGCCTATGTCTCTGCCTCTCTTTCTGTGTCTCTCATGAATAGATGAGTGGAATCAGAAAGAAAAAGAAAGAAAGAAAGAAAGAGAAAGAAAAGAAAGAAAGAAAGAAGAAAGAAAGAAAGAAAGAAAGAAAGAAAGAAAGAAAGAAAGAAAAAGAAAGAAAGAAAGAAAGAAAAGGAAGGAAAATAATGGGTTTTCTTTGAGGCTTCTCCTGGCCTAATAATTCCATGCAGTAAATATTTTACTGATTAAAAACTATTTTCCTTTCTTAAAAAAAGAAAGCAACTTTCAAATGGGGTCTTTGTAACTCCAGTTCCCTACCTCTTTCTGAAATCAGAGTCAATCTCTGTTCTGTTTCAGTTGCAGGAGGTGCTAGACTCCCCAAATTACCAGGATGGCTTAACTCATGGCTTAACATGCCTAGAGCAGGGCGTGACCTAAAGAAATCAATCAGTTCATTTGGCAAGCCAAAAGAACCCAAGAGGTTCACTCCAATGGGACTCAAGAGGCATTCCTTTCTCTGTATTTCCTGTGAGGATCTTTCTAGATAATAGAATATAAATTCCAAGAGTTTGAGGACTTTCTACTTCTTTTTCATTACTGCATCTCCAAGAATTATTGCACGGTTTGGCCCTGAATGCATGTGTATTTCTTTTTTGTTGTTGTTTTTTTAGATTTTATTTATTTATTCATGAGACACACAGAGAGAGGCAGAGACATAGGCAGAGAGAGAAGCAGGCTTCTCATGTGAGTCCAATACGGGACTAGATCCCAGGACTCCAGATCATGACCTGAGCCAAAGGCAGACCACTGACCCACCCACGTGCCCCTACATGTGTATTTCTTAATGGGCACTGAGAGAAGCTCTTAAATTAAACTGACTGAATTTTGCAAACTTGTATATGGCTTTCAGCATTTGAATAGAAACTTTCAATTTAGGAATAAGAAATTACCATACATACCAATGGCAATGAGCTATTTTTAAAGGTAAGGACAAAAAGAAAAGCTGACCCAGAGTATTGCTTAAAATTAAGTTCAAGTAATTTCTATTAACCATTTTCTGTTTACTCTCCTGTCTTGCAGCCCTTGACATCCTGCTTGAACTTTGGTTTTATTTTCTAGCAAGTTTCTTATTTGGAATTCTAAGTTCAAAACTGATTCAATTGTGGATGTCTACTGTTTTTGGAGAGGATGTCAATCACATAAGTCTCAGCTCTTCAATTCTGTACTTCATCTTTTTTATTTGTAAGTCTGGGGCCTATGCCTAAAACTAAATAACAGAAAAATTTAAAACAAACATATGGGAAAATACACACCAGGCAAAATTTGTAAAAAAAAAAAAAAAAATTCAACTTCTCTAGGAGGAATGCTTTTGTTAAAATAACCTATCAAAGGATAAAAATATTAGTATCTATACAACAGAAATCAATGTCTCAAGATATATAAAGCAAATATCACTATAAAATATCACTATATAATTGTGATTTTGACAAAATCACAATTAAAATAAGATACTTCAGTTTGCCTTTCCCAGATAATTTCATAACCAGTTGGACAAAAAATAATGATGTCTATAAAAAGATATAAATAAAAACTTAAATGTTTGGTTTATAGAATATATAGTTTCATCTCCCCAAATAGAATATATATTCTTTACATATACTAGTAGAAAAGTATATGACTAGTAATTCATTTAAAGAAATGAACTAGACTTGAAGAACATTTTAATAAATCCCAAACACTGTTCAATCACAATACAATCACAATTTACCAATTACAGAAGTAGAGTCTTTAAAAATAGTCATTCTGGGATGCCCAGGTGGCTCAGTGGTTGAGTGTTTGCCTTCAGCTCAGGGCATGATCCTGGGGTCCCAGGATCGAGTCCCATATTGGACTCCATGTGGGGAGCCTGCTTCTCCCTCTGCCTGTGTCTCTGTCTCTCTTTCTGTGTCTCTCATGAATAAATAAATAAATAAAATCTTTAAAAAAATAGTCATTCTAATAGCTTGAAATTAAATATATTTTTCTTGGTAAATTTTAGATCAAAAAGGAAATCAAAATAGAAGTTACAGATCAAGTAAGACTAAATATTAGGAAATCTATCAATGTTATTAATCCATTTCCTACCACTTCCTCCTCACAGAAGCATGGCAGATATTAGTAATTCACCATATTATTGTTTTCTGATGCAGCCTCAGAAAGTTGTTCAACTCAGCTCTTCAAGACAGCCCTATAAATGACTTGGAGTTAGCATGTGCAGTAAATAATACCTAGTTACCAACTTACACTATGCCCTTCCATCTACATATAGGAGCAAAGCAATGTTTTCTATTCTGATATCCATGATTTCTCTGGAAGCTTTAGCTAGTGCAATAAGAGAGACAGAGAGAGAAACAAAAAAAGAAAGACATATATCCTTAATTTTGAAAGAGAAAATGATTGCATTAGTGACCATGTTTTAGACTTCAGAGAAAAACCAAAAGAGTTAATTAATAAACTAAGCCTAAAAGGCTTTTTAATAGCTCAATTTAAGATAAGTATACAAAAAGATAGTGTCTTATAAGCCAGCAGTAGCTAGGTAGAAAATATAATGAGAATTTGATTCTCTTTACATTGGCAAAACATTATAAAATATAAAGGGGTAAATTGAACAAGAAGATTGAGGCTAAACATGGAAAAGTATAAAAGTTTACTAAGAAATATAAAATTTGAATAAATCAAGACAGAAAACATCTTCTTAGAAATGCAAGAGTAACAACATTCATTATTTTCATGTCTGGGACAGAAAGGCGAAATATAGGATCTTGAGGCTTCCTAACTCTAATCGGTAGATTAAAGCCAGTTATAATCAAGTGAATTTACAGAATCAAGTTTATGAATTAATGGATCGCAAGAGAGCAGTCAGTACAGATACATTCTTACATACTACTTTAATTGTGGATACCTAAATTTCTACAAAAAAACATATTCTAGTGAATAGAATTTCTTCTACCACATTTAGTAAGTGAACGTAGCCTCAAGATTAAGGGTTATACCCCCTTAAATAATTATAAACCTTTAAAGTTAAAATGTCTCTATAAACGTTTTTTTAAATGATTTTATTTATTTATTCATGAGAGACATAGAGAGAGAGGGAGGCAGAGACACAGGCAGAGGGAGAAGCAGGCTCCATGCGGGGAACCTGATGTGGGACTTGATCCCAGGTCTCCAGGATCACGCTCTGGACTGAAGGCACCAATAAACCGCTGAGCCACAGGGGCTGCCCTATAAACATTTTAGAAAGGAAACTTCTAGAACAGAATATCATGAAAATGAGGTACAGAGTAAATATAAATCTAATGTAAAAGAACTTCCATTCATTTTAAGATAGATTAGTTGTGCTAAGCCAGGAGGCTGGCTTAATGTTTATATTATTAGTATTTTCAAGATATTCACCATAAATATTTTCCAAGTTTCACTATTACCTAATAAATGACTATGACTACCAAGGAGTTAATCTCCTCAAAGTGCCTATATCCACACTTCCCTCTTACTTTATAATTCAAAACTAACTAACCAAAGCATTAGTTTATGGCTTAGGTAGCATTTCTAGCCAGGATTAAAATAAAGAATATAAAACTTGTAATTTTCCATCTCTGGAAGGGAAGATTCAGTAGTATGCTAAGGTCACTAATTTTGTAAAATTGAAATGTATCACAATCTGAATCAAACAATAATTGTTTGAGGGTGTTGAAATTTTACCAATTTAAAATATCATCTGGAAATACTGATTGTAAAAACAGACAATATAACCTTTAAAAAAATGAAGAGCTTTCTCTACTAGGTAGGTAAGAAACATTTAACAAGCCACCAGTAAAAAAACAAACAAACAAACAAAAAAGCAAGCCACCAGTAATTAAAATACTGATTATTGTAACAAAGTAATGTAAAGTAAGCCAAAGAAATGGAGGGGCAAAGAAGCGATCCAAATATGCCTGGCAAACAAAACAAAACAAACAAAACAAAACAAAACAAAACAAAAAAACAAATATGCCTGGCAATCGATAAATATGGCAACGTTATAAAAGTAGTATACGCACAATATTCTTTACTATTAAAAGTTTTCATTTTTATTTATTAGCCAGAACAATGTCTGCTAAACAATAAGTGGAAAAAAGCTTATTACAAAACCCTATTGCTGTATAATCTCATTATAGCTTTTTTTAATGTGTGGCTTTGTGTGCATGTCGTATATATGCCATCATGAGGAGTTCATTGGGTACTCCACTCTTCTTAAAGATCTTGATCCAATTATCTTGAATTCCCAATTCTATAGCTTATGAGCAGCCAAAGATCTCATGCTCTCTGAAAATTGCTGGTTTAGTTCCTCATGATCCCTGCTACCTCCTTTTAAATATACAGAAGTTTTTGGTTCTTAGCAAATTTTACTGACGATGAGCACAAGGGAGCTCACAAGGGAAGTTAAATTATTTAATTCATGGTTCTATGAGATCTGAAAGCTCCCTTTAATTCCTCACTTTTCCATGCTTCCTGTTTAATTCTTACTGCTTGTATCTAGTATATAAATTCAACAAGTACCTTTTTTTTCTTTAAACTGTTTCTTTTTCTTTTCTTTTCTTTCTTTCTTTCTTTCTTTCTTTCTTTCTTTCTTTCTTTCTTTTTTTTTTTTATTCATGAGAGACACAGAGAGAGAGGCAGAAACATAGGCAGAGGGAGAAGCCTGCTCCTTCCTGGCAGGGAACCCGATGTGGGACTCGATCCCTGGAACCCAGGATCATGACCCGAGTGGAAGGCAGACACTCAATCACTGAGCCACCCAGGCGTCCCAACGTATCTTTTAATGTTTAAAGCTGCCCTTTGGGTCTCATTCTCTATTCTTAACTAATTTATCAAATTATTTCTTCCAAACAAATACAGTCCTTTACATGATAAAAATTCTAATATATTTTTTTTAGAATTATACCGATCTTCCTTGACTCACAATGGGGTCATATCTCAATACACCCCACTGTATGTTGAAAATATCGTAAGTCAAAAATGCATTTAGTACACTTCACTTACCAAAAATCGTCGCTTAGCCTAGCCTACCTTAAACATGCCTAGAATACTTACATTAGCCTACAGTTGGGCAAATCATCTCACACAAAGTCTATTTTATGATAAGGTGTTGGATATCTCATGTAATTTATTGAGTCCTGGCTGTACTGAAAGTGAAAAACAGAATGGCTGTAGGGGTGCAGAATGACTGCAAATGTATCAGCTGTCCACCTCAGGACGGCCTGGCAGACTGGAAGCTGTGGCTTGCTGCTACTGCCCAGCATCATGAGAGAGCATCTTACTGCAAATTGCTAGCCTGAGAAAAGATCAATATTCAAAATTCGAAGTTCTGTTTCTATTGGCTTCACACTGCTTGTGCACCATTGTAAAGCTGAAAAATTGCCATGTCAAATCTTCGTAAGTTGGGGATGGTCTGTACTTAAAGTCTTGGTAGTTCGATTATAGCTCCTCTTTTAAAAAATGATACCATACCATATTATTTGAATTTCTTTAAAGATTTTATTTATTTATTCATGAGAGACACAGAGAAAGGCAGAGACATAGGCAGAGGGAGAAGCAGGCTCCATGCAGGGAGCCCGATGTGGGACTCGATCCCGGGACCCCAGGATCACGCCCTGAGCCGAAGGCAGACTCTCAATGGCTGAGCCACCCAGGCGTCCCAATTATTTGAATTTTTTACAGTGATAATATACTACTTTCATAAGCAAGGGGGAATATAACTCTAATACAACTACTTTTAAGAATAGTCCAGTTTTATATGCTTTTCAGTCCTGCAGAGTAAATGTACCCAAACAAAATTAAGCTGAAGTATATCCATATGGGGTTTCTACTGGCTTGATTGCCTGAGTCCTGCCACAAAGTCAAGCCATTTCTATCTCCTACTGTCTCCTAAGAAGAAAGCACAGGAACTGGACTAGTCCATAAAGAACTCATTGGCTCACTTCCATGTCATTCCTCCAAGAGCCCCTCTGAAAAAATTAGACCTGTAGAGGGGGCTCAATCCACACTGGGGCACAAGGAGTTTGCGAGCTTCATATCATTGGCAAGGATCTGAAACCAGAGCAGTGCAAGGATGCTCAGTACAGACTTGACAACACAGTTGGGTGCAAATCTGAAAAAGAAGACAGATGATGGGTGGTGGTAAGAATCCGCCGCATAATCAAGTTGAAACCAAGTAAGGTAGCTTCTCTATAAAGTTACTGTACTATCAATATCAAGATGATAGTTTCATCTCAGGCAAAATTTGTGCCATTGTTGATGTTAGAGTAATACTTTATTTCTTTTAAAATAGGTGAGATAGTTGGAATGTCTGGAATATTTACCTTGGCCATTATGGGACTTTTTTTAAATTCCACAAGTTTTAAACCAGGAGTTGAAGTGCTTCTTCTTGAGTGAGTAGCTAGCATATTTTAGAAGCTATAATATTGTACTGGTGACTATATCTACATCTACATTGGTCAAAGTAAGATGCTGACTCCAAACTACCCAACTAAAATCCTTTATTAAAAACTCTATTCTTAAAAAATAAAAAAAAATTTAAAAATTAAAAAAATAAAAACTCTATTCTTGTGTCTTCTAGTCCTCTAATTTTAGGCAAAATTTGGAACCTTATCTTGAGTTCATGTGGGCTCCCTTTTCCTTCTAATTTTCTCCATTCTCTGCCCATCTACTTAATAATTTCCAGTAGAATTCACTAGACAGGGCCAGGATTAAGGTAAGGCATGTGAAGCCACTCATCTCAGGCACAAAATTTAAGAAGGTATAAAAAAAAAAACAGTAATCAAGATAAATAATATTTTAGCACAATATTTTTAAAAAAATAGAATTAATGCAGAAACTCCATGGTGAAAACACAAAAATTTTAAATAAAGATGAGACCAATATTACTGATTAGTTCCTTTTGCCTCAGGCTCCAATATGGCTCAGATGGCACTGCTACTAGAATAGAAAACCAATGTTTTAAGGACAATGAAGAGGTGGCATGAAAAACAAAAAATTAAGCTAGGGCATTTGAAGAGCATTGGCAATGCTATAAGAGAAAATATGGCCACACCATTATTCTATCACCACACAGTTGATCCTTCTACTCCACCTTTCAGTTCCTGGACCTCCTCTCTTCCTATGAGCATGTTTGCCATCCCGCTTAAAACACCCACTAAATGATCACTTCATAATCTCAATTTCAAGAATCTTACTGTCTAACATATGACATGTACCAGCTCCTACTCACCAAGATAGTAGAAATCTGGGGTAACAATGGTAAACCCTCCTATATCCTACAACATCTGCAGCAGGTCCTTGCCACTGTCTCATGTGCATCACCTCTCATGTTTTCAGCTTAAAGTCTCTAGGACCCCATTTCAAACAATTCTGCAATCACACTGAGACTACACTGTGTCAATCTTATGATTTTCCTCACCGGCCTCACTTCCTCCTTACTGAGATCCTGCCTTTTGTTTAAAAACCATCTAATAACTTCTCATCCCTTCTGGCTACAGGTCAAAGTTGTTTTAATGGCAAATGAAGTCCTATGTCCCCCTGATTTCCACCACTCTCACCCTCAGTGACCCTGCCCTAGCCACACTGATCACTCTGCTGCTCCTCAGACATGCCAGTCATGCTCCCTGTTTGTGCTTCTGTCCTTGTGTTTCTGCTCCTAAAATGTGCTTCCCCTGCATGCTGGTATAGTGGCTGCCTTACTTCTTTCATGCTTCTCTTCTATATTTATTTTGTTATAACACTATGACATTAAGCAGGAAATATATAGAAAGATAATAAGAAGTAAATTTTAAATAGCCTCCTATGGCACCAGCACCAAAATATGATCAATATTGGTAATTGAGTTTCCTTTTCCAAATTGCTTTGCCTGTAGCAGATGAGAACACGCACCTTGGAGTGATGTAGAGTTTTCCTGGGCTCTAGGGCACTTGAATATACATATGCTCACAAATCCCAAATGGAGAATCTACAAAGGACATTCATTTGAATAAAGGATTAATTCACATCTAAATGCTAGCTAGATTTTAGGATAAGCCTTAATTCTATCACTATGTAAGGCAGACTAGCAGTTCAGCATTTCTTTTAAAGACAAATAATTTTAGCTCTTCCTAATGATATAAGGAGTTCACAATTAGGATTCTCAAGTATATGAATCATGATGCCTGAATGAACCAAAACATATTTTCAGAATCCGTGCCAAAAAAACACACTCATTTACATGTAGTTGCTCTAGAATTATTTACTTGTCTTAGTGCTCCTTCCCCTCCAGTTAAATTATAAGCCCTTTGTGTGTAGGCAAATGCCTTATTCATATTTTCTTGATTAAACCTAGTACAATGCCTCACATGGATAACTTTGTGATAAATATATTAGATTAGTTAACTGTAATTAACTACATTTATTTCTTCTGTAAATGCAGATTCTGGAATTGTCTCTCATTTGTTGCGTTTCTTATGGTGTTTACCTTCATTGGACTTCTAATTCCTGCGCATACGTATTTATATGTATCATTTTATGACATATATTATTCATTAAATATCTATTTCACACTTATTGTTTTAAGGTAAGAATAGCATTTGTATTTTTTTTATTTATAGGGCATTGACTAAGTCCAAAGATATTGTTTAAATAGAAATGATTCATCCCTTAGAATGAAAATGAAGAATTGCCTCTTAAACTTGCCAAGGAATCATTAGCAAATTGCTGTTTTAGTGGGGTGGTTTTTCTTTTTTTTCCAGTTTTTAACTGCATTTCAGAGCAATCCAAGCTCTTTATACAATTTTTGATAATTGAAAGAAAAAAATTTTCATAATTTTCCTACCTAGAGGCAACTGCTGTTAACATTTGCTATTGTTTCATCCAGTGTTACTTTTTTCTATGAGGTTTCATAAAGTTCAGCACCAATCATAAATAAAAGTTTTATGTTGCTTTTGTTTGCCCAACATTGTATAACAAATAATTTCCTTCTGATTAAATTATAGTTACAAAGAGCTTTTTAAAAATCATTAGGAAGTCCTCTTTGTAAATGTCCTTTTTCCTTAAATAATTTTGTAGCCCCCTTTTCAACGGTAAGAGGCAGAAGAGGGCAGCCCGGGTGGCTCAGTGGTTTAGCGCCTGTCTTCCAACCAGGGTGTGATCCTGGAGACCCGGGATCAAGTCCAACGTCGGGCTCCCTGCATGGAACCTGCTTCTGTCTCTGCCTCTCTTTCTCTCATGAATAAATAAATAAAATGTTAAAAGAAAAAAAAAGGGGGGGCGGGCAGAAGAGAGTCTGCCCGTGTAAGTAAAAAGGACATGACACAGAGGAGGAAAACTCTCTGGATTCTATTCCTCACCTTGCTAGCATTCTACTTCCATCTAGGAAAACTAATTAGGCGTCGACATCAATTGGCTAGTGCCAACTAATGGAAATTAGTCCCATTCGTGTAAAATGTAGGAAATGTGTGATTAAAAGAAAAAATAGAAATGAATCAGCCAATATTGGATAGATTCAGCAAGGTTAAAATCTACAAAGAGAAAGGGAAGACATTCCACCTCCCCTTCAGTTCTTATTCATTAGATTTGCTTTTATTTATTTTTGGGATCCAGAAGAGAATATATCTACAAACATCTCTTTTTCTTTTCTGCCTAAGAAATGTGGAATTACCTGACTACAAACCTAATAGGAGGAAATAAAGAGAATAATGTCATCCTCTTGTCATCTCTCTCTAGGAAATGCCCTTTTGCCTTTTTTTGGTGCCATCCATGCTAACGATGTGTGAAAGATGACTCCTTCATCTGAGAGTTGGCAATTCCACAGGGAATAGATTGGAATAGAGTAGAATGAAATGGAAAAAAAAATGTCTATGGCAAGAATACATTTTAAAATCTCTTTTGTCTTTTAGACTCCTGGTCTTTCTATTATTGAGCCCTCTTCTGTCTCGATTTGGACATGGGTTCAGCTGGCGCTGGGCATTCATAATGGTCTGGAGTGAAATGAAAGGAACACCTAATATAAACATGGCTCTTCTGCTTGCCTACTCTGACCTTTCTTTTGGCTCTGAGAGGGAAAAATCTCAAGTAAAGATAAATTAATTCTTTTATTTGAACATTTAATGAATACTATTACCGTGTACTTTATATGTTTTTGTCCTGAGGTAGCTCAACCCTACTTGGACTGTGGGAGTGATTTAGCTATGATGGCATGACTGGAGAGAAGAAAAACAACTGACAACTTTTTCTCTTCCTGGAGGCTCAAGGGATTTCTAAATCCTTTCCTTATATTGCAATCATATTTTTCATTACAAGAGCCACGTCAAATAAGAAAGAAATAAGAAAATAAGAAAAGAGAGATGAACACACCCATTCCTTCTCTTACCTATCACCTGATTGAATCATTTGGGTTTATCTTTTCTGGCTTCTTTTTTCTTAAAAAAGATTTTTTTTTTTGTTTCTTTGAGAAAGAGAGAGAACATGCTGGAGAGAGCACTAGCAAGAGAGCACAAGCAGGGTGAGTGGCAGAAGGAGAGGGTAAATCAGACTCCCTGATGAACAGAGAGTCCAACATGAGACTCAATCCCAGGACCTGGGATCATGATCTGAGTAGAAGGCAGACACTTAACCAACTGAGACACCCAGGCATCCCTTTTCATTACACTCTTAAAATAAATTTATTATGAAGGTTAAAGGAGTTAAAATTTATAAATAATTTAAAATAGTACCTGATTACAGCACCTGGATAGCTCAATCAGTTAAGCATCAAAATCTTGTTTTTGGCTCAGATCATGATTTCAGGGTCATGAGATGGAGCCTTGTATTGGGCTCCATGCTGGGCAAGGAGTCTGCTTGAGATTCTCTCTCTCTCTCTCCCTCTGCCTTCCTTTTGTGTTCTCTCGCTGTGCCAAATAAACAAATAAATAAAATAGCACCTAATACAGGGTACGAACTCAATAAGTGTTTTTTTTTTACTTACTCCTAATACTCACTCAAGAAAAGCAGAAACTGCTTATGATTGGCTATCGCTTTCTGTAATTTTGTGCAGTGACATTTAGTAATGCTAGGAACCAGAACATTTTAATTGTCAAGTGAAGTTGCCTGTTCACTGATACTAGCCCCCAATTCTGCCTAACAGAACACTATGGGCATAACTCTCCCTCCTTGTCATCTCCAGGTAAGAACATTACAACATTACAAGGAGCTTTGCAAGAAATTTCCTGTGCAGATATCACAATGCATGTAACACTTCCATTGTGGGTTTTTTTTTTTTTTTAACAAAAACTCCAAATGTAAAGGGAAGGACAGCAAGGGAATCATTGCATGTTCAACTGGATAATAGCGTAATCATTAAACAATTAAACACTGCTTTAAAACCAAAGTATCTAATATTACATGATCTCCCCCTTCTTTTTTACTATCTCCACATGCCTGAATAATCAAGGTCCATTCAGCACCACACATCCTGACCAGTGTAATGGTAGACACTGCACATGGATCTGGATTCTGAATTTCTAGTTGGCTGCTATTTGCTGTGTGGCCATCAGCAAGTTATTTAACTCTCATCCCATCACACATGTCAGTTTCCTCATTTCAAAAGGGCTTGCTAGAAAATGTTTAATAAGTCACTTTATTAGGAGTCAAAGGGAGCCCTAATTCATAGCATTTGCCAATTGGTGTTGCCTAATCACTCTAACAGAATAACAGTCGACTCAATAACTTCCTGAAAATTTAATGATCAGCTCTCTTGAATTGGCAAATTTCACACAATTTCAAAGGGTTATGATGAGAAATAGAAAACGTACATAAAATGCTTAACACATTGTTTAGCAAGTAGTGTGAATGTATAAGAAATATGAGCTATAGTGATGAGGATAATGATGCCATGTAGACCTGATATGAGATAAAACTCTAGCAAATAAAATCTTGTAATGAAATGCCCTCACTAGTAGTAATTAGTTGAGAAGGAAGTCACACTTCTACCTTAATTTAACTTGGCTGAATCCTACAGCTAACTTTCTAATACTTATGAAGCAGCACTACAGGAAAAGGTTGAAAGTGAGTTAATCTTGTCTCCACAACTCCCAAGTTAAATGACCTTGGGTGAGTGACAGCACCTGAGTTTCCCACCCATGTAATTGGACAATATTGGTATTTACTTCATAGAATTGTGAGGATTAAATACTCCTCATATATTGTGCTCTGTGCTTCCTATAGAGATGTTAGCTTGCATTACTATTACCTAATTTGGTGGTTCTCAACTTTGAATGCACATTAGAATGCTTCAGGAACTTATAGCAAATTGCCGATGCCTGTGGAATTCTGACGCTGGCCATAATAAATAATGGGTATCAGAACTATTTCCTATAGTAAACAACTATTAAACTAGTTAAAATATATGAAGCACCTGAATATATTCTTCAAATTTTCTACAATTTTATAATAAAGGAAAAACAATCTAATTTTTAAAATAGGCATAAGAATTGAACAGACACTTCACAAAGAAGGATATATAACACTAAGTACATTAAAAATGTTCGACATAGTTACTTTAGGAAAATGCAAACTAAAACCACAATGGGAAACATAATGTTCAATTTACCCGAAGGTTTTAGAATTGGCAGTTCTTATCTATAGACATAGAAATCAGAACTGTAGTTGCCTCTTGTGGGGTACAGGATTGATTGTGAAGGGGTACTTGAGATATTGTGGGGGAATATAAAAATATTGTACTTCTAGATGGGGTTGAGGGTTATGTGAATGTATGCAATGTCAAAAATTTATCAAAGGGAACACAAGTGCATTTCAAGTATGTACATTATACCTCGGTTTTTCTAATTACTAATGCTTGGGCTCCACCCTTGAGTAAATCAGAATATTCAGTGGGAGCATCCTGGGCACTATTATGTTAAAGTTTCCCAATGATTCTAATGTGCAGCCTGGAAGGCTTCTGTTGTGGTTTCATGCTCTGTCTCTAACCTCCATCTGTAGCCAAAAAACAGGACTGGCTAAGGGTATAGCATAAATTCTAGAAGTTGGAGCTATGTAAATCAATAGAAGTGTGCAGTCTTAGATTGAAAACTATTGTTTCAACTTGGAATACAGGTAGAAAAAAAAAGAATCAAGTGGCACCAAAGACATAATTGCTCCTCCTTCCTGACAATGAAGGGATGCAGAGAGGCAAAATATGAGGTGAAGCCAACCTATCAAGAACGCTGATGGGTTCTCTTTTCTCAGATGATAATTATTTGCTATGGATGGTAATGTTGAACACAGAATGGCTATGCACATGGTGGTGTGTATAGTGAATAAGAATTGATAAAGTACAGGCATATTCCCAAGATCTAAGAAGTACAGCAATGGAATTTAAGGAAAAGCCTTTTTTTTTCAGTGTCTCTATAAATGTATGTTTACTTGTCAAATCATGTTTCCTGAGTTTTGATTTGGTTCCAAAAAGATGGATAAAACATATTCAGGAAAATTGAGAATCCCCAGAGCACTTTAACATGCCTGATGTTCAAATTCTTTCCTACTACGAGGACTTTTTGACTTAGTACAATTTAGCTGAATTTAAATATAGAATATGTTATAAGAAATTGTCATGAATACTTACTTTGTATTTTTCTTTCTATTCTAGATACTATTTCATGGAGTTTCAGTATGCTTGGTTACGTTGATTGTCAATAGATTTATTTTGCCAATTGCAGTTAGTAAATTAGGTAAGCCCTACTAATTACTAACACTGAGTGAAGAAACAGACATTCTAAATATGCCAAAGAATTACTAATGATGAAGAAAGCATCTGCATAAGTAAAAATCAACAGTATATCTAATTGAAGAGAAAATTGGATCTCTGTATAAAAGTATATGAACAGTTTAGGCCAATAAGCTTGTATAAAAAGATACTTGTTTACATTGGTCTAATTTAAATAAGTAATACAATAAGTTTATTTAATTATTCAACAAACTTTTATTGAAAGCCTCCTATCTGCCAGGCACTATTCTAACTGACAATGATGCATTATGGTCTTGTGTGCATCAAAGTAAACAAATCACACATAAATAAGATAGAAAATAAAATGAGTGCTAGGTTCCTGAGGAAGCTAGAAGCTGAATGTGTTTAAGGAAAGAGAGTTTGACCTTTTGAGAACAAGGCAGGTAGTAGAGAAAGTACAGATGGAGAGGTAGGAAGGAATTACGTAGTGAAGGGCCTTGGATGTTAAGATTTTTATTCTAAGGGCAAAAAGAGTTCCTTGACCAGTTTTAAACAAGTAAATATAATTATATGGTTAACTCGAGTTCTGTGGATAACTGATTGCTGGGTATGAGGAGCATAGAAGCAGAAATAGCAGTCGTAGGAGGCAGTTGGATTGTGCAATATGCCTGTTTTCATCCTCTACTTGTTAACAAGGGAAAAATGGAGATCTAGAGAGTAAAAAGTTCCTCCCCAAGATCATGCAACAAGGTAATGGCAGTTGAGGAACTAGAAGCAAATGGCCCTCATGTTTTGTTTGTTTGTTTTGTTTTTTTAAGATTTTATTTATTTATGAGAGACAGAGAGAGAGAGGCAGAGACACAGGCAGAGGGAGAAGCAGGCTCCATGCAGATCCTGGGACCCCAGGATCACACCCTGGGCTGAAGGCAGCGCTAAACCGCTGAGCCACCTGGGCTGCCTGGCCCTGATGCTTTTAATTCATTATACTCCCAACTGCTCTATCACCCTTTCTTTTACACAGATCTTTCATCCCAATGCCACTTTTAATCAGTGTGAGACTTCATCTTTATGGATGACATTGCATGCCCCAATCTATCTTCATTCCTTGTATTTGCAAAAAATCTTTTTTCTTTTCTTTTTTTTTCAAATTCTCTGAGCTTTAACATAGTAAATTGGGAAGAAAAGATTAAAGAGGGGAGGTTTCACAAAGAGTACATTTGTTCTACTTAGTAGCTAAATAAGCTTAAAATTCTTATTGTGGAGCATTTGTTTACTTGCACTGAGAGCAGAGAAAATTTGCTCACTGAACATTATTGCTTTCCAAGGAAACTTCTATGGCTCATAAAAAGAAATTTGTGTCTGATACAAAGAGTCTTTCAAACCTTAATGAGATCTGGAGATAAATATATATCGCATATATTTATCATATATATACACAGTATTACATTTAGATAGGATATGTATATGCATATATCTATATCAATACCTCCTACATATGTATCCTACATACATTCTGTATATTTATACATATATAGGGGATACATATACCAGGGATGTATATGTAAGAAGTATAAATATACACAGATATATATCTCCTCCATGGATATCTCCTATATATTTATGTATCATCTACTCTGTGTATGTATGTATGTATATATATATATATATGTGACCTTATTATAAGAAATCGGCTTACGTGATTATGAAAGCTGAGAAGTCCCAAGATCTATAGTCCAGAAGTCTGAGAACCAGGAAAGCCAAAAGTGTAAGTTCCTGTCCAAATGCAAAGGCAGGAGAGGACTGATGTCCCAACTCAAAGACCATGAGGCAGACAGAGTGGTTTGGATGAGGGCTGCCCACGACGAGGAGAGCAATCTGCTTTACCCAGTCTACCCATGTAAATGTTATTCTTATCCAGAAACCCCTTCACAAACACACCTAGAATAATGTTACCAAATATCTGGGTATCGTGTAGCCCAGTCAAGTTGACACATAAAATTAATCATCACACCTCTATTCTTCTGTCCCCTCATCTATCAAACTGGGAAAAGGGTCTTTTAAAAGGTGGGTAAAGTAATGAAAGACTTAATATGTTCAAGATGCAAGGTGCTGAGATGTGATTTCTTGGCATATTGTAAGCACTCAATAAATATTAACTATTACTGTTATTTTTATGTACCTCGGTCTTTTTGAGGAGTATGAAAATAGAAAAGCTTGAAATTGTTAATGTTTCTATTATTAGACAATTTATGCTGAGTCTCTAACTTAAATAAAACACACTTGGTGGCAGTAAGAACAAAAGGAAACTTTATAATCCATATCAAAATGGTGGTGTCTTTATTATTGATAAAACACACTCTTTGTACCAAAGGTCTTCATGATGTCACGTCAACAAAATATAAATCACTTCACTGTACATTTCAACACTTTCAAGAGCTAACCAAATCTGCAGCCTCTGCACTCAAATTTGACAAAGATCTTGCTAATGCAGATTGGAATATGGTTGAGAAGGCAATTAGACTTCAAAACCCATATGCGGTAAGCAAGTCCTATCTTTTATTTACTCCTTCAAAGTGGATATCACTTACCTCGAGTAAGTCTAAATGTTATAAATATTAATTCAAAATTTCTAATACTTGTAATTGACAGAGAAGTTGTATCGGTAACCCACTGTCATAACGGCAAGGAGGGAATCTTAGTGTTGTAAATTCAAAAGAAGGAGCAATGCATTGGAGCTCCCTACAAAAGATGTCATAAGACAGGAGAGTGAGCCTTAGATAATGGCTGGTTTTTTACCAGATTGACAGTGGACAGGTGCTTTTGTTCAGTGTTTATTTAGCATTTGTTTATACTAGTATATATGCCAAGCACTTGCTAGCCCCTCACTTATGATGAATATTATATTTTGATATGAAATAGAATTCAAAGCCAGTATCGTGAGATGTCACCTCCTGCTTCTGTGACATACTCTAGAAACTCTGTGTTCAGACTTCTCATTCATTGAAGGGCATGTAACTCCCCAGTCATCTCATAGCTGCCATAAAGAGAAATAATAAAAGCTGTTCTGGAATTTTCTCAAATGCTACTGCTTCTTTGCTATCTCCTACGTTAGGTCCAGTTTTCAATGTAATGTTGTTGTTGTTGTTTTTAAGGTTTTATTTATTTATTTGACAGAGAGAGAGAGCACAAGCAGCGGGAGCAGCAGGCAGAGGGAGAGGGAGAAGCAGGCTCCCCACTGAGCTAAGAGCCCAGCCTTGACCCCCGGACTCCATCTCAGGACTGAGCCACCCAGGCGCCCTCAATGTAATAATATTTCAATGCATACTGTATGTTGCAGTTTTTGCAATGTTTTGCTGCATCATACAATATGAGGAATCAACTTCTAGGAGTAGAGACATAGATAATTGGTTTCTGTAAAATAGGATTCCCCCAAATCCACTTTATGCCCACTAACCAGTGCTTGAAGCTCCAGATGGGGACTCGGAACCAAGCCCTATGCCTACAGGAATACTGCCAGGATTTCTGGATATGACAAGTACCAAGTCAAATCCAATTATTTTCTGTAGTAGCTCCCAATTGCTGACTGTGGCCTTTTGCCAACCTAGAAAGCTTATTAAAATATGACTTTATTCCCCAGTCCCCAATCAGGAGATTCTAATGCAGATAGTCTGAGGTAGTCCCAGGCATATATTTTTTTGTTCCATTTACCCAGCTGATTCTAGTGCAAAATCAAGATTGAGGCCCTCCCTCTGATGCTTGATCTGTTTTGGAAAACAGATGATCAAACATGGGGGATATTATGGTGTTACAAATAGATTGCTTAATAGATTGGATTTGGATTCAGAAAATCTGGGTTTGTGTCCTAGCTTTGTAAACTTAATAAATAGCTTTGGGATCTTGAGCAAATCTTTTATTTTCTCTAAACTTCAGCTTTTTTTTATCTGTTAAATGAATTTATCCATAATCCCCAACTCCCAATGCTAAGTTCACTTTCTACTTTACCTTAAGTTATTAGGTTAAGGCAGTGATTGTCAAATTTTAGTGGCAACAAGAATCACGGAATGGATTTGTACAAAACACAGATTGCTGCCCTCTGTCCCAGACTCTCTGATTCAGCAAGTCTGAGTTGGGGTCTGAGATGTACATCTCTAACAATTTCCAGGTGATGCTGAGGCTGCTGGGGACCACACTTTCTGAACCATTGGTTTAAAGTGGGATCCCATATATGGTAGCTTTTATAAATTGTTAGAGACACCATGTAAAGGTAAAAATACAAGTCTCTTCCCTCAACACTAGCAATTAGTTTACCTCCTAGATAACTGTGAAATGAGAAAACTCACCTGAACACTTTTTCTGTATCTAGAAGATTTTCTATCATTTTTCAAACCAAATTTTTACATGAATTACTTGAGGGTTATGCTAAAAAATATGTTAATATTTGTGTGTTTTGTTTTGCTTTTATTTCTGTTTCACTTAGTTGAGTCAAGGAGACACAACAGAACATCAAAAGGTGAAATGTCTAGACTGTAACAGGGAAATAGATGAGACCCTTAACATTGAAGCAATGGAACTGGCCAACAGGCGTCTCTTGTCGGCACAAATCGTTAGTACTGATCATGCACTTTTAAAATAATATTTTGTTTCAAATTATACTGAAAAATTTCTCCTTTGCTAACAACATCTTGATTATGCTTACCTGCATAACTTAATAGATTGCTACAAAGGTACAGGGAAGTTTGGCATTGTCTTAGGAATCTGTTTGACTGCCAAAAAAAGGAAAAGAAAAATAGATCCATCCAAAATAGCCTGAGTAAAAGGTATTTTATTAAGAGGATTTGGGAATTTCACAGATTCCAATGTCAGGAATTACAGCTGAACTCAACCTTCAGGTACGCAGCCATTTCTACGACACTGCCCATCTCTGGGTCCACGTCATTTCTTCATGAAAGATACCACCAACTCTGCTAATAACTGTAAGCAGAGAGTAGTATTTATCATATCAAATCTTGGACAAAAGTTAGA
The DNA here is from genome assembly GCF_053574225.1 of Canis aureus. Taxonomy (NCBI): domain Eukaryota; kingdom Metazoa; phylum Chordata; class Mammalia; order Carnivora; family Canidae; genus Canis; species Canis aureus. The sequence continues at coordinate 14,557,082 of NC_135645.1, forward strand.
GAAATTCTGTGGCACCACAGCATAGTAGATTCTGTGCGAAATTGCTATTAGCTTAGTTGCCATTTACTATCCAGGTCAAGATCACGACTCATTGCCATGACTCCTGCTTTCAAAATGTTCATGTTGAGCTTTCCTCATTGCATATGGAGCTCTCATCCATGTCTTGGCTATTCCAGTCATACAGGATTTCAAGCATTCTACGTGTTCAATCTAACTTGGGAAATGGAAAGTCTATAGGGTAAAATTGTTCTCTCTTCAGCATTAAGACGTGGCAAAGAGGTTGGCTCTCAAAGGCACCTTTTCCAAGGACCTAAATAATTTCTCTAAGCAAATGAGGCAGTGCCATGAAGGATGAACCTATATGATGCTTTGTTCCACCAGCAAATTTTATGATATTATATCTTTGAGTTACTTCCAGAGTTTTAATTTAACTCAGGAAGATACGGTATTCAAGAACTCTCAAAACCAATACAGAAGCCTCCATTTTGAGTCTTGCTTTCATTAATTATATGATTCATGAATTATTCTTTTTAGTCTTTATTCTCCCCATTTGCAAAAGAGGAAAATGCTAATCGCAAGACCTCTTATATTTTTCTCTGCTTGTGATATTCTGTTTTCTGCAATATGCATTCCACATACCTTTTTTTTATTTTTTGCCCTAAATATTTGTTTTCTACCATTATATCTTTTTTGATTTTGTGCTCTGTATTGGGTCTTAACAAGGAAATCCTTTTTTTTTTTTTTTTTAAGTAGGTTGGATCTTTCTGCTCTGCTCTCCAGCTCTTTATCTCATCTTGCATCTTTTAAGCCCTTCTTTGTTCTAGAAGTATTTTCATGTTTACCTTGGTTTGTTGATTTTGGTTTTTTGTTTGTTTGTTTTTTAAATTTTATTTTGGAGTTCAATTTGCCAACATATAGCATAACACCCAGTGCTCATCCCGCCAAATGCCCCCCTCAGTGCCCATCACCCAGTCACCCCAACCCCCGCCCACCTCCCTTTCCACTACTCCTTGTTCGTTTCCCAGAGTTAGGTGTCTCTCATGTTTTGTCTCCCTCACTGATATTTTCACTCATTTTCTCTCCTTTCCCTTTATTCCCTTTCACTAATTCTTATATTCCCCAAATGAATGAGACCATATAATGTTTGTCCTTCTCCGATTGACTTACTTCACTCAGCATAATACCCTCCAGTTCCATCCACGTAAAAGCAAATGGTGGGTATTTGTCATTTCTAATGGCTGAGGAATATTCCATTGTATACATAGACCACAACTTTTTTATCTATTCATCTTTCGATGGACACTGAGGCTCATTCCACAGTGGACATTGCTGCTATAAACATTGGGGTGCAGTTGTTTCAGTGTTTCACTGCATCTGTAACTTTGGGGTAAATCCCCAGCAGTGCAATTGTTAGGTTGTAGGGCAGATCTATTTAACTCTTTGAGGAACCTCCACACAGTTTTCCAGAGTGGCTGCACCAGTTCACCTTCCCACCAACAGTGCAAGAGGGTTCCCCTTTCTCCACATCCTCTCCAAAATTTGTTGTTTCCCATCTTGTTAATTTTTACCATTCTCACTGGTGTGAGGTGGTATCTCATTGTGGGTTTTTTTTTTTCCTGAGGATTCTTTATTTTGATACAAAAAATAAACCCTTTAACCTATAGAGTGTCACTTGTTTTCATATCACAGAGCAAATTTACAGAATAGGAATCTATTACCAGTTCCAAGAATATCACATATACTTTAGAAGTCATTGCTATTTGGATTCAAACAAACATCAGTGTGGAAGGAGTAACTAATTGTTTCCCTCTCCTGATTTTTTCATAATTTTACAAAATCATCACTAGGAAAGCTAATAGTTGGCATGTCACACAATTATGCCAGAATCTGGAAAGGGCAGTGAAACCAACCATGTTAATCCAGTTGAACTATAAAAACATGACCTTGTATTGTCCTTCTCTCCTGCTTCTGGAGTAGAAAAGCTCTACTTAAAAGCCCCATGGGCCAGCAATATGCTTGGGTTATTATTTTTTTTTTAATGCTTGAGTTATAATGTGTAGGTTCCCTCTCATTAAACTTGCAAAAGAAGCCACGGAATTCTTCAGAGTCTGATATGTAGAAAGGAGCAAGCCAGGAGGCAGACTGGATTTACTTGGATGGAAAACATTTATGTGAGCAGTCCAGCTGATAGGCTTTTAACATTGAAATAACCAAGGCTTGGGGCACGTGGGTGGCTCCGTCGGTTAAGCATCCAACTCTTGATTTCGGCTCAGGTCATGATCTCAGGATTGTGAAATGAAGCCCACTTAAATCAGGCTTAGTGTGGGGCATGGATCCCGCTTAAGATTCTCTCTCTCCCTCTGCCCTTCCCCGCCTCCAAAGATATAATCAAGCCTGTACAGGTCAACAAGTTCAATCAGCTGATTGGAATACCATCCCTAGACCTTTAAGTGACACATTTGAAGTTCTCACAGTAAAGCTGTGGCTCCATCAGCTGTGATTATCTTCTTTGATTTTAATGTCCATCAGTCTTTACCAGCTGTAGCAGCCACTGCTTGGTAAAACTTTGTCACGAAGTCTGGCTCACTGACCTCCAGCTGCCTGACAAATTCATTGCACTCCTGCTCAGCCCAACCTCGAAACCACTGATCCCAAAGACGTAGCTGGCACTCAAAGATACAAGGTGGTCGGTTTGCTCTGGACACACTAAGCTGCTCCAGCCCTTCCAGCAATGGCTGTAATTTTCCTGGCACTGCCATAGCTACCAGGTCCTGTAGGAAACGTTCATCCTGGGGACCTGACCAACTGGCAAACCAGTGAAGAATACACTTCATCTCCTGGGAAGTGATGTAAGACATTGGGGGTGGGGAAGAGTCAGTAATACTATCTGGTCCTGAGGGTAAGGGAGGAGGGAAGGATAGTGGCATTGAAGAGGAAGATGATTCCAGCAGCATCCTCCCCTTTCCTCTCACAGGGAACCCAGAGACCGTCACAAAAATGCTTAAATTCCAACTGTCACCGCTGCTTCCATGTTTCCTGAAAACCCCTCCTCATTGTGGTTTTGATTTGTATTTCCCTGATGGCCAGTGATGCGGAGCATTTTCTCATGTGCTGGTTGGCCATGTCTATGTCTTCCTCTGTGAGATTTCTGTTCATGTCTTTTGCCCATTTCATGATTGGATTGTTTGTTTCTTTGGTGTTGAGTTTAATAAGTTCTTTATAGATCTTGGATACTAGCCTTTTATCTGATAGGTCATTTGCAAATATCTTCTCCCATTCTGGAGGTTGTCTTTTAGTTTTGTTGACTGTTTCTTTTGCTATGCAGAAGATTTTTATCTTGACTAAGTCCCAATAATTCATTTTTGCTTTTGTTTCTCTTACCTTTATGGATGTATCTTGCAAGAAATTGCTGTGGCCAAGTTCAAAAAGGGTGTTGCCTGTGTTCTCTTCTAGGATTTTGATGGAATCTTGTCTCACATTTAGATCTTTCATCCATTTTGAGTTTATCTTTGTGTGTGGTATAAGAGAATGACCTAGTTTTATTCTTCTGCATGTGGATGTCCAATTTTCCCAGCACCATTTATTGAAGGGACTTTTTTTTCCAGTGGATAGTCTTTCCTGCTTTGTCGAATATTAGTTGACCATAAAGTTGAGGGTCCACTTCTGGATTCTCTATTCTGTTCCATGGATCCATGTGTCTGTTTTTGTGCCAGTACCACACTGTCTTGATGACCACAGCTTTGTAGTACAACCTGAAATCTGGCATTGTGATGCCCCCAGCTCTGGTTTTCTTTTTTAATATTTCCCTGGCTATTTGGGGTCTTTTCTGATTCCACACAAATCTTAAGATGATTTGTTCCAACTCTCTAAAGAAAGTCCATGATATTTTGATAGGGATTGCATTAAGTGTAACATTGACAGTTTCACAATATTAATTCTTCCAATCCATAAGCATGGAATATTTTTCCATCTCTTTGTGTCTTCCTCAATTTCTTTCAGAAGTGTTCTGTAGTTTACACTAACAATGAGACTGAAGAAAGAGAAATTAAGGAGTCAATCCCATTTACAATTGCACCCAAAAGCATACGATACCTAGGAATAAACCTAACCAAAGAGGTAAAGGATCTATACCCTAAAAACTACAGAACACTTCTGAAAGAAATTGAGGTTTGTTGATTTTTTTTCTGTAACCTCAATTCTAATGCTCACTGCTCCAACTGTTACTAGTTACAGCTTTCAAAGCTTTGAGAGCTTTTACTTAAATCTCAGCCATTTATTGTTATCTGGGGCGATATCCTCTGTATTATTGTACATTAGGAGAGGAAGCACAACATGATGAGATGGTGGTATAGGAGACACAATATCCCCCAACCATCTTGGGGGCCTGGCAGAGGGAAGGGGAGACAGTCTTTAAATTCAGAGAGAACTGAGTAATGTGATCTTGGGAAAAATACTTAATTCTTTGAGCCTCAGCTTTCTCATTATGAAATAGAGATTAGAATATCTTCCCCATAGATTCTCTGCAAGAATTAAATAATTCTGTGTAATATACACATAAATCAGCTAATTTTATAGTATGGCAAAGAGCTCAATAAATGGCAGTTATTTGAAGGAATCAACCATTCTCTAAATTCTTCTTATATTTGGGTGTGAATGATCATTTTGGAATTAACATTTTTCTAGGACCTGTTTTGTCATTTCTGTTGCTAAGCTTTCATGAGTTCCATATTTACTTGCAGCTTCCTTATTTTTCTACAAACTATGGTGTTTACCTTAGAGGATATTGAAAAAAATAGACTCCTAACTCTGGGAAACGGACTAGGGGTAGTGGAAGGGGAGGAGGGCGGGGGATGGGGGTGACTGGGTGGCGGGCACTGAGGGGGGCACTTGATGGGATGAGCACTGGGTGTTATTCTGTATGTTGGCAAATTGAACACCAATAAAAAATAAATTTATTATTAAAAAAGGAAAATATGTTAATCTCATGTTATTTCATAAATATTGCAATGAAGTTTAAGAAGAAGAATGTTACTCTGTTGAATCACTGTATTATGGCAAATAATCTTTTGTTCCCTCATTCTTAAAATTAAATTTATCCTTTTCTGGTATCCCTCAAGAGCAAAACTGCGTTTTAATATCCATAAATGATCCTGCAGACAGGATGTGTTCTATGGAAGCAAAAGTCTTTTGTTACATCATACATTTCAATTTAGGAAGTTGGTCTGTACAGTGATTTTTAACAGTGTGCAGCACACTGAGGCAGGGCAGTGTCAGATAGTGGTTTCTCCAGTACCAGACATAGTGCCTGAAGCAAAGTGAGCTCTCAGGATATGGACCAAATGAACAAATGACTGTTTTCTGTACAACAGTGACAACTCATTTAATGCTTATACCAGACTGGAGAAAATAGAGTAGCATTGTCGAAATATTTAGAAAAATGAAGTGAAAGATATAAACCAGGATTCTCTACTACAGGATTTTTCAGAGCCTTGAATTTTCTAGTATGCACTATAAAGTGTTAAAATAGGGATATACTTGGATCAGGAACTTCCCACATTTTTTTGGCCATAGAACTCCACTTATTTTTGAAGGCCTTATTAAGGAACCTAGTTGCCTACAGAGCCAGTTTGATTTTACCCAAAGCTGAGACAGACCTTCTGCACTGATCTCAAGGTCTGGATTCCATAAAAACTTTTTTTTTATAAAGGTACTAGATTATTTAAGGACTTCGACTTCTCTCTCACAGACTGCTTTTCCATAAAGGGAATACTAAGTTGTTTTTGTTATCCATCCTATATAATAATTTGACTGCACATTTCTTTTAGGCAAGCTACCAGAGACAATACAGGAACGAGACTCTATCCCAGAGTGCAGCCCAGGTGCTGGTGGGTGCAGCAGGAAGTTTTGGAGAGAAGAAGGAAAAGTAAGTATATGGCAAGAGAATGCTTTCATCCTAAGCCCCTGCCTTTAGGGAATTATGCAAGTGAGTTATCTTGCTCTTTCTGGTAACTTGGTATCATCCAGTATTATGTGTGTGAGTCACTGCCTGCCCTGCACCCCCAAATCAGGCCAAATCACTTACTTTCAGTTTCTTAGCTTGTTCTGCTTATTCAGACTTCTGTGCATTTGAACATGCTGCTTCTTCCAATTGAGATGCTCTTTCCTTTTTCCTTTTGCCCCCAAAGCTGACCTGTGGTAAAATACTTTTCCTTTTAGACTACTTGAATGCCTCACTAAGGTCAAAGACTCCCTTAATTCCTCCAGGCGCATCTTCCCAATGCATAGTCTCTCTTAGTACCCAGCATATTTTTGTAATAGCTTTTTTTGCTGTAAGCCTCTGCAGTACACAAGTGAGTTCCTTGAAGTCCACATATTAAACAGTAGCCCCAGATCCCCTTGGAAGGACGAAGGATATAAGAGTAAGCTAGAGAAAGAGTTAAACTGCCATGCAGGTACAATGATGTCTACCCAAAGCCCCAACGTAACATACATTCTTGTTCTAGACTACGCTTCTGAACTAAAGACACCAAAATTCCCTGCTGAAATGGTCCCAAAGCTCCTTTGCAAGGCGTTCTTGGACATTTTCCCTGGGCCACTATTTCACAAGCAAACTGGGCCTTTGGTGTGCATACCCTGAAAGCTAGGAGAAATGCCAGCATGGTGTCTACTCACAAGTACTGGCTTGTGGCAGAGAGGAGGGATAAAGTCTGAAGGGGGAAGAAAAGCAGTCAGACGCTGGAGCACAGTCTCACTGCAGTTCAAGTATAAATTTCAAAGAGTATAAGAAATTCCATTTCAAGCCTAGCCATACAAATCTTTATGACATACCTGTCAAGGTAGGAAGATAGACTACACCTTACTTAAATTTTGTTTTCTTGATTAATGAGGGTAAAGACAAGAGCCTCTATTTGCCTCTTTGCTCTAGGCCATTCAAATGCTTATGGGAAAAAGACTGGGAAAAGGGCTGAGCAAATGCGATCACTTAAAAACAACATGATGCACACTTTAAAGAAGACAGATGCACAGTGTACAGCGGAAGTTTTTAAATGGATAAGTAAATAACATGCTGAAAAACATTATCACTGTGTTGTTCAGGAGAAGCTAATATTTTAAAAAAGCAGTGTAGAGCAATTCAGCCCATTTCTTTTATTTTTCTTCTTTAAATCTTCCAAGAAGGCAGAAGCAATTATGTCTATGAAGACCTAGAGCAAGGAGGTCAACAGTGGGGAGAAGGGAGTTCAAGTGTTGAAAGGATTCCTGATAAGGCAAATTTTAGAATACATTATTTTTTAGTCCTACATAAAAGAGATAAATATGACACACTAATATGTGCAAAAGTATATGGCGGGCACTGTGGGATAAGTATCACTTATCCTAATAGGATAAGTGGAATGGTGTTCCAATCCCCAGAGAACTTCCTGTTAATGACAGTTATATTCAGTACTTGCTCTTTGCTGGGCTGCTTTGGAGTTGACTTTGCCATTTGCTGGCCATTCCTATCAGTAGCCACATGCGTTGGCGTGTCCTGTGGCAAGAAAACAAGTCTAAAGAAAGAAAGAGTTGGGGGATTGGACCTCTGCTAACTGCCTGTGTAATTGCCTGAGAAAGGATTCTTTGAATAGAAAGCTTATATTTATTAAGTGCAGTGCCAAGCACAGTTCTAAACATGTTGTATTACCAATCTAACGCTATAAAAGTCTTGTGAGTTAAGTGTATTATCTTCATCTTGCTGTTGAGAAATGTGAAGCCCAAAGAGATGAAAACAGTTGACCCAAAGTCACTTGACGAATACATTACAGAGCTCGCATTCAAAGTTTAAGCAGCCTCACTATCCAGTTAAAGAGATCACAAATGTCTTCCCAAGTCAGGTCTAAAAGTGAATGTGATGATAAAAAATAGAAATTCAGGAGCCTAGATTACTGATATCACAGAACCTTAGGATTCATATCAACTACTGAAATGACCAGATCTTAGTTGGGACATTAATTCCTTCAGGAAGGTTTCCTGATTCCCCAACACTACATTAAATGCCCCCCACTTAATGGATCCAGAGTGCTCTGTTGTTTATTATCTCCATATCTCCTTCACTACAGTTTACTGCAATTGTTATTTGCATGTTTTACTACTCTAGGCTGCTGGACTCTTGGGAGCAGATCTGTATTTGTTTATGGTTTCTCCCCAGCTTTTAGCAAGCATAATATGTTCAATAGATATTTTTAACATTCGAAACAAATCAAGTCCTATGTAATTACTATATTATTCTATTGAATCAGAATTGAATGACTTCCTTCTTTTCAATTACATCTGTTCATAGCAGAGAAATTGCTCAAATTTCAGAATAAAAACAGTATAGTCAATAGGAAGGACAAGGTCTACCTTTGCCCCCCCCCGCCCCCATTAAGCCATACTGTAAAAGTAGGGCCTCAGACCCAAGGATAACACCCTATCCCCCTGCTGATGAAGATAATGAAAATCAAGGGATTTAGCTAAGCAAGACCAAATTATAGCACATAAATATGAGCTATCTTGATAGAAAAACCAGCAGAAACCTAGAGACAATAGGATGTGTGCTATCAAACTCTTTTGGGGTTTTAGAACCACTGACTTCTCCAAGTAACCACTAATTCTTTACTTACCACTTGTATTTTCCCCCATAAATTCCTCAACTACCTGCCCAAAAGGTAAAATCAAAGAGATAAGAGGATATGTGAGATGGCCTGGATGCTTCCTATTTACTTTCTTATTTAATTATCCCCAAAGGGCATGGATACTGTCAGGTCTATTTTGTAGAGCAAACACTTTAATGAGGTAATTTGTTCATTGCCTCATCAGATAATGGGGAGTCCAACATGAAAAGCTGGATGTTTTTGAATTCCAAATAGTTGAATCATGTTATTCTTTTCCTCCCTGAACCTTGACCTCTCTATTTTAAATCATGTATCTCTAATTTTTTATACTATCTCTTTAATGAGTGAGCCCCAGAATCTAAATTGATAATTACGTATCTACTTGTATCTACAACTTTGTGACTTGCACCTATGCTCATGAAAGTATCCTATTCCCAGTTAAGAATGAACAAAACCATCTTCCTGCTTTTTGACAATACTGTATTAAATCTATCCCTCAAATTTTAAAGCACGTTTAATGATTGCTTCTTTTTTTTCAGATATATGAGTCCTGAGACAATAAAGCATTATTCTGAAAGCAAAAAACTGCTTGCCTTTATTAGAAAAGTATTGCTCAATTGGGTGTATAACACTAAAAAAGAAAAAGGGATTCCATCAAGGTAAGTGATTTTGAACCTTACTAGAGATGCTATTATGCTGATTTTACTTTTTAAAATTTTTTTATTATACTGATTTTAAATTCCCTTTTTATTTTTAAAATTTATATCCTGGGAGTTCTTGGCTGGCTCAGTTGGTAGAGCATGAGACTCTTGATCTCAGGGTTGTAAGTTGAAGGCCCATGAAAAAATTTAAAAATAAATTCATATCCTGAATGTTTTAGAAAATATTTTGGGGTAGTTTACAATTAAATTACTCATGTACATACAAAAAGTTACTTGAAGAAAAAAAGAGTACAATAACTTTTTTTATTATTGAAGTAAATTTCACATAACAAGATTAACCATTTTTAAGTGTGTTATTCTGTTTTATCTAGTACATTCACAATGTTGGGCAACCATCATCTCTATCAAAATCCACAACATTTTTATTATCCCCAATATAAATCCAGCACCCAAGTCACTCCCTATTACCGCCAACCCCTGCAGTGCACTAGTCTACTTTGTCTCTATGAATTTACCCAATCTGAATATTTCATATAACTAGAATCATACTATACTCAGTGTTTTGTTTCTGGCTTCTTTCACTCAGCATTATATATTATCCACATGGTAGATGTATAAGTAACATAATTTTCACCCACTTTGTAGCATGTATGTAGACTTTGTTCCTTCTTATGGCTGAATAATAGTTCATAGTACAGATATATCATATTTTCTTTACCAACTCATCAGTTGATGGTCATTCGCATTGTTTTCACCTTTTGGCTATTTCGCAGTGCTGCTATGAGCATCCATGTACAAGCATTTGAATACCTTTTGAGTATGCACCTAAGAGTGAAATTGTTGGATCATACACTATAATTTTATGTTTAACTTATTAAGGAACCACCAAATGGTTTTCCACAGCTGCTGGACAATTTTGAAATCAGGAAATATAAGTTTATCAACTTTGCTTTGTTTATCAAGATCTGATTAATTATTGAAAACTACATCTGAAACTAATGAGGTATTCTATGTTGGCAAATTGAATTTGAATTTAAAAAATGTAATCCCGTATAAATTTTAGGATTTGCTTAGTTTTAAAAAAAAATGTCATTGAGACTTTCATAGGGATTGCACTGAATCTGCAGTATTGCCATCTTAACAATATTAAGCTTTCCAATTCATGAACACGAGATGACTTTCGCTTATTTAGATCTGGCTTTAATTTCTTTCAGGAATGTCTTGTAGTTTTCAGCATACAAGTCTTTGATTAAAGTGAATCTTACATACTTTTGCTTTTTGATGCTATTATAAATGAAACTGTTTTCTTAATTTCATTTTTGGACTGTTCATTCCTAGTGTATAATTTTTGTATATTGACTTTGTATTCTGCAGCTTTGCTGAATTCATTGATTAGCTCTCCTGTTTTTGTGAATTTGCTAGGATTTTCTGTATATAAGATCATGTCATCTATGAATAGAGATAATTTTACATTCTCCTCTCCAACTTATTTCTTAGATTCAAGAGGAGGAAATATAAACCCCTCTTCTTAATAAAAGCATGAAAGATTATGTGGCTATCTTTAATCTACCAAACTCAACAAATACCAGAAAGATATTTTCATAGTACTTTTTTTAAAGCCTTCAATACTGACCAAAGCTACAACATTCTAATTATTTTTGTTGATAAAACTTAATGAAAGGGAGATTTTAAAAACTATAATTGATAGCGTACCCTGTAGGCTATCTCTAAATATTATTCATCTCAAAGTGAGTAGTGGAGATTCTTGCTTGGTTTAGAATCTCAGTCTCTGCCATTTATTATCTGAATGAGATTTTCAGTTCTCAACATCTGATATATATAAGGCCTGTGACAAAGTGACACATAGTGGGCACCCAAATATGATAGTTGGGTTCTCCTCTGTTTCTTCATGGGACTATGGGAAAGAATACATAAAGAGTTTGTGTAGAAGCACCTAGTCCAGGGATGAGCACTGGGTAAGCACTTAACAAATGTAAGCATTTATTACTAAGTGCTGAATTCCAAAAATAAAAGTATTGTTAAAATATTGAAATTAAAAAGTGATAGAATCACCTAAAGAAACTTAATAGAAAAACACACATAATTCTTAAAATTAAAAATTCAACTTAAATTATTCAGAATTGAATAAAAAAGTCAACATATTCCATCTATTTTGAGGGAATGCATCTAGAGCTGCACACAAAAAGAATAAATGACTAGCACTGACAGGGTTTCCATATCAGTGTCAGGGCTCTGAGAGAAAACGATCACGATCCTGAGATCTAAAGTGGTAACACTTGGGTGGATAAATGGAGGATCCTGAACCCTCACATTTCTCATGAACACTGTAGCCTGGCAGAGGGCAGCCACCTCTTTCTTGCTAGAGAATAATAGCCTATCACCATCAGATGCTACAAAGACATCACAAGATATAGCTTGTCTTTGTTTCATGGTTATTCTCTACCACCTTTTATTGCTTCCGAGGTAACTACCCATGTCAGATCTCAATACAATGAGAGGGGGGAAGTACAGTGCCTTATTTAGAAGACTACAACTTATCTACTGAAGGAATTACAGGACCTGACTAATACTAGCAAATACTGGTAGACATATAAAGGAATAGTTCTTGAGGGTATTGGACCACAGGATTACAGCATAAGGCCAGATTGGGGAGGATATATTGGTATGGTGGTCTTACCCATGATTCAAGGTTCAATATTCTGTCAAAGACACTTGAGGCTGGTACTATTATACCCTTGGTATGGTTCTTTGATGCTTGACCAGGTCAATAACCGACACTGAATTAAGTGCAGATGATAAAAACTGGAATATTTAACTATTATATGAGAATGAAGGACCCACCACATAACTTTTCTTCCTGGGAATGACCAGAAGACATTTACTTTCATAAAGCAACAGTGAGAAACTCTTTGATAGTTGTTCTCTGCAGGATATGGTTGACAGTAGTTGAGGCTGCCATGGAATTAGTGTTACTAGTATCAAAAGGACTTGGGAATGGCAGAAGACCGATGGCAGCACCTTAAATGTCAAAAGCAAGGTGGGCATACACTATTTTGTGGACAGTAAACCTAGAGTAGCAGTCAGAGTACCTTGACCGAGGAATGGCTAACAAATAATTTGTGTCAAAGGTCAATGTAGACAAACAGTTAACTACATTTTACTTGTGACTTTTCTAAAAATAGAGAACTGGTGAGCAAAGGGATGAGATCAATGGAAGGAAGGAAGGAAGGAAGGAAGGAAGGAAGGAAGGTCATGACTCCACACTCTTTCTTTTTATTTAAGTCAGTTCTCAGAACCAGAACCCTTGAGAAAAGTCTACAATAAAAACACAAGTACATAAGACAAATATTCCCTCAATCTTTTCTCAGATGGAGTTTTAGGTACTTTACTAGAGTTACTTTTCATTGGGAAAAAAGAATGCTCAGACTTTTAAAAAGACTTTGGGGGAAATATTAATAAACAAACCAAAGGCTTTAAGATATAGCATTTAAAATGATACTGATACCAAAGGCTTGAAATTCTAGCATAACTCTCAAGTTAGAGAGGAAGCTTCTAGGCTAGATGATATATGGAGTCTCTGACCCAGTATGCTTCGTAATAATCTAGCAAGTCCACTGTGTGGTTATTTCCATGAATCTTCAAGCGTATAGTTGGGAATATAGTTAGTGTGTGACTGAGGATTCACATTTTCTTGCTGACTCATAGAATAAGAATTATTATGGCAAGAAGGTCCAAGTGACCAAGTGGAACCCTGGCCAAAATAGTGTTTCAGTGTAAAGAAATTACACTAACATTAAAGCCTTAAAGGAATTGTGAGTAATCTCCATTATATCCCTTTCAATTCATCTATCTGGCATAAACAAGTCAAAGTATAGTCAATTATAAATTTAAGCAAAAGGTAACATCAAGTGCAACGCTCTGCCAGATATGATTTTATTGCTGGAAGAAGTCAAGAAAATCAGACTGTATTCTAGTCCAAGATAGTGACATAGGAGGCTCCTGAACTCAACTCCTTTCATGAACACACCAAATCTACAGCCACATATAGATTACTTCCCTCTGAAAGAAATCCAGAAACTAGCTGAGTGACTCCTACAACATAGGGCTAATGAGAAAATACCTACATTGAAACAGGTAGGAAAGACTCATAAAACTCACCCTCTGACATCAAAGCTTGTGATCAGAGGGCAATTCATGGCTTCCGGCTTCTCCATGAGAAGGAAAGGGCTTGGATCCAACATCTAGTGCCCCAACTTCTAAGACTTAAGGCATCCACTTGAGAGATGGGTCCCCCAAACAGCTAGCTCTAAGAGCCAATTGGGCTTATGTCCACAAGATCCAGAAGACTAGAGAAGACAATAAAACAGTTCTTATTGAGCTTGGAAAGACAGTGCCTCCCTGAAGTGAACTTCTGCAAGAGTTTGGCACCCTGATTTTTGTGATTGCCATTCAGAAATATACCTCTTATTAGTAACAGAAAAACATATGAAAGAATAAATCTCACTGTTAAAGATAAATATATAATAAAATTCAGATTATTCTAATATTTTAACAACAGTGGGTAAATCACATAAAAATCTAGCATAAAGATTAGAAGTCAGGGGCAAGCCCAGGTAGCTCAGCGGTTTAGCGCCGCTTCAGCCCAGCGCGTGATCCTGGAGACCCAGGATCGAGTCCCACATCAGGCTCCCTGCATGGAGCCTGCTTCTCCCTCTGTCTGTGTCTCTGCCTCTCTCTCTCTCTCTCTGTCTCTCTCTCTCTCTCTCTCTCTCTCATGAATAAATAAAATCTTAAAAAATAAAAGAGCATTTGAAAAAAAGAGTAGAAGTCAAAAGTATTAAAAAACAACTATAGATACAATAATGGATACACAAGATAAAAGGAAGGAAATATAAATTATGACTCTCAAGAAACTGGGTAAAGAAAGAGTGTATCTCAACAAAGACCTAGATGACAGCCACACAGCTAACATCATATCCAACAGTGAAAAGCTGAAAGCTTTACCTCTAAGATCAGAAACAAGATAAGGAGACCCACTCTCATAATTTTTATTAAACATAGTAGTGGAAGTCATAGCTAGAGTAATTAGGCAAGAAAAGAAAAGTCATCCAAATCAGACAGAAATGAGTAAAACTGACATCTTTTACAGATGTCATGATATATACAGAAACACCTAAGAACGCCACCAAAAAAATATTAGAACTAATAAACAAATTCAGTAAAGTTACTGGAAACAAAATCAATATGCAAATATCAGTAGTATTTCTATACACTAATAACAAGAGAGAAATTAAGAAAATAATCCCATTCATAATTGCACCAATGAATAAAATACCTAGGAATAAGTTTAACAAACAAGCGGAAAGACCCATGTACTGATTACTATAAGACATTGATGAAAGAAATTGAAGAAGATACAAATAAATGGAAAGATATTTTGTGCTCATGAATTGGAAGAAGTAATATTGTTAAGATGGCCATACTACCCAAAGCAATGTATGGTTTCAATGCAATCCTTACCAAAATTCCAATAGCATTGTTTACAAAAATTTTTTAAAATATTTGTGTGGAATCACAAAAGACCCTAAATAGCCAAAACAATCTTGAGAACAAAGAATAAAACTGGAGGTATCACACTTACTGACTTCAAACTATATTAAAAAAAAAAACTATATTAAAAAGTTGTAGTAAACAAATAGTATGGTATTGGCATAAAAACAGACGTATTAAAAAAAAAAGAAAACAACAGACATATAGATCAATGGGACATAAGAGACAGTCCAGGAATAAAACCATGAGCATATAGTCAATTAATTTATGACAAAGGAGTTAATGATATACAATGGAGAAAGGATACTCTCTTCAGTAAATGATGTTGGGAAAACTTGACAGCCATGTGCAAAATAATGAAACTAGACCACTATCTTACTCCAAACACAAAAATCAGTAAATAAGACCTGAAATCATAAGACTCCCAGAAGAAAACATGGAGGATAAACTTCACGATTGCATTCTTGGCAATGACTTTTTGGATTTGACATCAAAAGCAAAGGCAACAAAAGTAAAAATTTAAAAAGTTGGAACTGCATCAAACTGAAAAGCTTCTTCACAGGAAAAAAAAAATCAAAAAAAAGAAAAGGCAAGCTATGGAGCAGGAGAAAATATTTGCAAATCATATATCTGGTAAGGTAAGGATTAATATCCTATATGTGTAAAGAACTCATAGAACTCAATAGTAAAAAAACAAAACAAAAACAAATAATGGTCAGAGAAAGCAAATAGACACTTCCTCAAAGAAAACACACAAATGGCAAAAAAAAAAAAAAAAAAAAATGCCTGAAAAGGTGCTTAAAGTCACTAATATCAAGGAAATGCAAATCAAAACACAATGAAATATCACCTGACACCTATTAGAATGCCTATCGACAAAAAGACAAGAGATAATACCTGTTGGTAAGGATATGGAAAAAAAGGGAACCCTTGTGCACTGTTGGTAGGTATTTAAATTGGTACAGCTTCTATGGAAAGCAATTTGGAAACTGTTCAAAAAAATAAAAATGAATCTACTATGTGATTTAGCAATCCCACTTCTAGGTATACACCCAAAGGAAATGAAAACAGGATATCAAGGAGCTATCTACACTCCCATGTTCAATGCAACATTATTCACAGTAACTAATATATGAAAAAAAACCCTAATTGTCCATCAACAGATAAAATGAATAAAGAAATATGATGAATACATATACAAAAGAGTATTATTCTCTGCGAGAAAGAAGGAAATCCTGCCATTTCCAACAACGTGGATGGATGTCGAGGGCATTATGCTAAGTGAAATAAGCCAGAGAAAGACAAATACTGAAAGATATTACTAACATGTTGAATCTCTAAAAAAGAAAAAAAAAAGTCAACTCGTAGAAACAGAAAATAGCAAAGTGGTTACCTGGTTACCAGCTGAGGGGGTTGCGGGGGAAAAAAGAAAGGATGGTAAAGGTTACAAACAAACATGTAGTTATAGAATGCACCAGGTCTGAGGACCTGATGTAAGACATGGTGACTATAATCGATAATTTGTTAAGAGAGTAGAACTTAAAAGGTCTCACCCCCCCCACACACACAAAAGGTAATCATGTGAGGTGATGGATGTATTAATTAATTAGTGTAGAGACTCCTTTTACAATGTGTGCATATATTAAATCACCATGATGTACACTTTAATATCTATGATTTTACATGTTAATTATACCTCGATACAGCTGAAACTTTTTTTAAAAGGGAAAGAAAGCGTTCTGGAGATAAATTAACTGAAATGGACAGAATTTTACAAGGCTTTCTCTGGGGCTCTTTCCTAACACGGTCACTGCCAGAGGCCATAGAGGACCCTGAAATATCATACAGGATCATAAATTTATTCCTAATTTCTTCTTTTTCTTAAATAAGGTCCCAAATTGTCAAAGTTTCAGGTCCTGAAACTGAAGTTCATCTACCTCTGAGAATAGGGAAATGACCCAGTCCTTATCTAATCTTCAGTCAGCAACTGCTTAATCATTTCAGTTGGGTTTTAACAATAATAATGCATTATTATATTATTTAAAAATTAAAAAATGAAAATACATAAGTAAATCCTTTCATGCCCAGTTCTACTCACTGGCATACTTGGTATGGAAACTATTTGGCAAAGCATATACATTAATTTAAATTTTTTTCTCCTTCAAGTTTTTATTTAAATTCTAGTTAATTAACATGTATGGCAAGTTGGTTTCAGGCATAGAATTTAGTTATTCATCATTCACATATAACACCCAGTACTCATCACAAGTGCCCCCCCAATACCCATCACCCATTTAGCCCTTCCCCTACCCCTCTCCCTCCATCAACCCTGTTTTTCTTAAATATAAAGAGTCTTTTATGGCTTGCCTCCCTGTTTTTTTCCTTTCCCCTGTGTTCATCTGTTTAGTTTCTTAAATATCACATATGAGTGAAATCGTATGGTATTTGTCTTTCTATGACTGACTTACTTCGCTTAGCATAATACCCTCTAGCTCCATCCATGTCATTGCAAATGGTGAGATCTCCTTCTTTTGATGGCTGAGTAATATTTCACTGTGTCTATATATACCACATCTTCTTTATCCTTACTGGACAAACGGGGTCTTTCCATAGTTTGGTTATTGTTGATGCTGTTGTTATAAACATCAGGGTGCATGTGCCGCTTCAAGTCTTGTATTTTTGTATCTTTTGGGCAAATACCTAGTAATGCAATTGCTGGATTGTAGGGTAGTTCTATTTTCAGCTTTCTGAGGAAACTCCATACTGTTTTCCAGAGTGGCTACACCAGTTTGCATTTCCACCAACACTGTCTACTCATCCTTGCCAACAATTGTTGTTTCCTGAGTTGTACATTTTAGTCATTCTGACAGGTGTGAGGTGGTATCTCATCGTGGTTTTGATTTGTATTTCCCTGATGATGACTGATGTTGAGTATCTTCTCATGTGTCTGTTAGCTATAGGGATGTCTTCTTTGGAAAAAAGTTCATGTCTTCTGCCCATTTCTTAACTGGATTATTTATTTTAGGGGCAATGAGTTTGATACGTTTTCTATAGATTTTGGGTACTAACTCTTTATCAGATGCATCATTTGCAAATATCTTCTCCTATTCCCTTGGTGCCTTTTAGTTTTATTGACTGTTTTCTTTGCTATGCAGCAGCAGCTTTTTCTTTGGATGAAGTCCCAGTAGTTCATTTTTGCTTTTGTTTCCCCTGCCTTCAGAGAAGCATCTATTAAGAAGCTGCTATGGCCAAGGTCAAAGAGGTTGCTGCCTGTGTTCTCTAGGATTTTGATGGTTTCCTGTTTCATATTTGGGTCTTCTATTCTATTTGATTTTTTTTTTATTTTTTTTTTATAAAATGTAGATGCGTACTGTTCCATTACCATACATCCTAGGATTATTAATTTTTTTTTTTACAGATTTTATGCCTTGACAAGGAAAGATGCTCAAGATACATTTGTTAAGAGAAAGAAAAAAGTTTACAGAAAAATATGTATGGCATAATTTCTTTTGTGTTTATAGATAATGATTACATAAACAAAGATTGGAATAATATTCATCTTGTTAGTAGTAATCATATCTGGAAGGTGGAAGAGATTCCCTTTGTTTTATTATTTTCTAAAATATTTTCAATTTGAATTATCCCCATCTATGACCAATAGTATTTCTATTAAAACTAAAAATGGATAAGAGTTGAGGAAGGTAAGGGGGAAAGGGGGAAATAAGCCTCAAGACATTCAGCACAGGAGGAAATTAAAAACAATATCTGAAGTGGGATGCCAGAAAATGTGAGATAGTGATTATTCCTGCTCAGAACTAAGCTGGGCTCTGTACTGTGGATGATTAGAACAGAAGTGAGCATATAATGAAAATAATTCAGTGTAACTATTTTATCAGATAAAACTCTTTTTTTTTTAGATATTACTTTCTTCGTGTATGCCATAAAATTGTATTTACTGATGAATTTGAGTATGTTGGATATCTTGTGACACTAATGAATATGTTTCCTATTATAATTTCTTGGATACCTAAGTTAAGTGATATCTATGAGCATGAATTAAGACATTCGAACTACTCTTTTCTTGTACTTTATATCATGGAGGCCCTACTTAAGGTAATCCAAAATTGTGTATGTGTGTGTGTGTGTATGTGTATCTGTGTATGTGTGAACATATTACATGTCTCACAGAGAGAATCCCTAGCTTCATTTTTTAATACTATACACAGTTTTCTAAAGGACTGTATGAAATTCTCTCTCACTTTGTAAACAAACTTAAAATTTTAAAGGTAAATTTTTAAGGCAACTCAGTAGAAAATATCCATATTTTAAGAACCAATTTTGTATTTGCAAAAATTTTAAAATGGTGTGTGTCAAAGGGAATTTCAAAGGTGTTGACAGTGTTCATAAACTTAGAGTAGTGTTTAGTTTATTTTTTTAATAATAGATAGAATGATAGAGTGGCAGAGATCCCTTTATTTTTTTAATAATAAATTTATTTTTTATTGGTGTTTAATTTGCCAACATACAGAATAACACCCAGTGCTCATCCCGTCAAGTGCCCCCCTTATACTTGAAAAACATTTCATGATTTGATTTTTAAATCTATTATAAAGAGGTAGTTGTAGAATGAGGAAATGTACCCGCACAAACTGATATTATTGTGTTATATGGATCAAAAAGTGAAGAGTGAGTATGTGGGTATATAACATGATGGACAAAAACAAGAGAAAACTTAGAAGCAACACTATGACACCCTCAAGGAACATCATTCCCAATGACTGGAGGAGCTTAGGGATGGATGGGTCAGCATGGATATTGGAGAAATGTTAAATTTGTGTGGGTAATATGGAAAATGAGACAAGACATGGATGTAAAGAATAAAGAGCTTCCTAAGCCATGCTAGCTCATGAACTTCCCTGGCATCAACTACCATTTATTGTCTAATAACTTACAAATTCATGTTCCCAGCTCAGATCTTATCAAGAACCTCAGATCATACAGACAACTGATGAACGGATCTCTCCAATAAAATACTATACAGACATCTCAAACAGCACACTATGCACAAATTCATCTTCTCTAAACCTACTAATTCCATCAAAATTCCACTGGAAACCCAATTTCCCAGACAAGCATCTTTAATACTTTAATCATCTTTAATACTTCCCACTCTCTTAGCTATAGTAGGCTTTCAATAAAATTTTCTGAACTAAAGAAGGAATGAATGAATGAATGAACTGTCATAAAACAGTACGAAATTTTGAATATTTTCTCCCATGGAATGGATGCTTCAATATTTCAACCATTTTAATTTTAAATTGATATGATTACTTACTAGTATTTCAGACAAGTAGTCTTAAGGTATATCAGAGAAAAATTTAACTAGTGATGTTTCAGTTATTGCGGAAAATGGTGCAGTAAAAGCAAAAACAAACAAGATAATGTAATTTTTTTAATCAACAGATGGCTGCAATGAGGAAGGAATATTTTTTACATGCCTGGAATGTATTTGAGTTAGTGATTACATTAGTTGGCATCATAGATATAATTCTTATTGAGACAAATTCCATTACTTATACTTTTGATTTTATTCTAACAGTAGTCTTTATAAAAATTGTTCGATTTCTTCGCATACTACGTATTTTGAAGGTAAAGAACTATTAAATCTTTCAATTTCAAGTTTTCACTGACTGCTTCTTGAAATATGGACTAAAATCAGCTTAGTCGTTTTATGACTTCTACTTTCTATTGGGATAATGTTTATATTTTAAACTTCATAACCCTTTCACAAATTTAATGTTATTTTATGAATATCCAAATTACATTTGTAATTCATTTAGCACATGAAAGTATAGAAATATTCAACATAGATTTTTATTTGAATAGAGAGAACATAAAAATTCCACTTTAATATATGTATAAATTAACCCCAAAGTAATGTTTATTTTTATAGATACCTCGTATAAAAGTTAGAAATCAACAAAACAACCATGTAAACCATTCACGTGACAAATCAAATAGTATAAATTCATTTACATCAAAAAACAAAAAATACACATTTCATGTTATATAAATTCGTAGTAATATAAAATTATACATCAAAAATCACCTTTGATTGTCTAACACATCTTTCTATAACAAGTATTTATTTTCTCTATGAGTAGTTCAATGACATGAAACTCCATCACAGGGCATATGATGTGTATATATACTCTCCCTCTCTCTCACTGGCTCTCTGTCTTTTCATACACAAACAAGATACATAAACACTTAAGCCCTGACAGGGATACAAACCTAAGTAAGACACAGTTCATCTAGAGATAAAACTAACAGATTAGAATCTGTACATTTAGAGCTTTCTTACATATGCTTAAAAAATAGTTTTGTTACCAAGATGGAATAAATGAACTAGATCTAAAAGTATGCAACTAGTAGCTTTTCTTATCTTAGTACTAAATGAGACTGTAAGTAATACTAGTGTGCAATTTGACCTGAGAAAAAGGCAAGCAAAGTGTTTTCCAGTGACTGGTTAAGACCGGTTAATGGTTTCTGATAGGAGTATATACAAGGTCTATCAAATATTTTAAGTGAAGAAACTGGTAAAACACCTAAGAAAAGTTTGTATATATATACATATATATGTGAATATATTGATAATTGATATTATATATTATCAATATATTGATGTATTGAATATATATATATTCTTGAATATATATATATATTCAAGAAACTCTGAACCCTTAATCTTATGTCAAATGGTAGGCCCTTGAATATGAAGATGAATTAGATACACTCTCTACCCCTAGAGAGTTTCCATTGTAGAAGGAAAATGACAAGTCATCTAGATGTTCCAATGTTTTATTGTTGGATAAGTGAGAAACAGAGTATGTACAGAATGCTAACGAGATTTTTTTTTTAAAAAAGACATCTTTTATTAGGTGATACTTAAACTGAATCTTGAAGGATGAGCCTAAGCTAGCACTTTGAGGATTGATGGCAGGCAGCTGGTTGGAGGACAGGATATGGAGATTGTGGAACAGAGATAGGAAAACATGGGAAACCGTCAACTCTTCTGAAGTTAGGGGACTGCACAGTGGTAACAGATAATCTGGAAAATTAAATCCTCAGCAAAGAAACAATAAAAAGTTAATGCTGGGGTCAAACAAAAGTATAATTGTGGTGGGTTCTAACCCCTGAATAAACCTTTTAGTGAGGTTAGTAGGAGATTTCATAGGTAAAAGTGACAGTACTTTATAGATATTTTAAGACTTAAGCCCAGAAAATTAATTGCATAGTTTCCCAAGAATTTAAACCATTTAAAAGCAGCATCCAATTCTCTCTAAGGGACATAAGTAAAGAGTAAAGTTAAACTTCACACAGGTGCCCAACATTCTTAATTATAAGGAAATAACTTTAGTCATGAAGTTATAAAATCAGAAGAATAAAATAAGAACTTTGACAGGTTACTATAGTTACTGTTGAAAGCATGTCATTTCTTATTATTATCTACTTCAGTTAAACATGTAATTAACTAAATATATATGATTTATATTAAATAGTAATGTTTTTCAGCTCATAACTCCAAAGTTGCTGCAAATAATAGATCAAAAGATGAGTCACCAACAATCCTTTCAGTATGCTATACTAAAGGGTTATGTCCAAGGTGAAGCAGACATAATGACCATAATTGATCAGATTTCAACTTCTAAGCACGTTAAACAAGTAAGAAAAACTTTAAATACTTGGGAAAGGGTTGTTTTCCTCCAATCACTCAGTTGCCCCCACCCATTATGTCTCTGTCTATATGTGTAGATATGGTCTTTGACTCAATTTGCTAAGTAACTACTGTAAAAACTTAAACTAGGCTACATGTGTATGACTCGAAAACCTCCTTATCAAAATGTCTGTGCCATAGTAGGAGAAAATAAAAAAAAGAAGAAGCTTTCACAACCCACTTTTTGCTTCTTGTGGAGGCTCTCCAAAACATGTGCAGTGGCCATCAGTTCCTTCCTGATATAAGTTCCAGGATCTGAACAAGAAATATCAGAGGATGAGACCATGATGGCAGAGTTAAGAAAATGGAGTTTCCTCATAATTCTCAAAGGCTCCCTTCCTCTCTCCCTGCCTGATTTCCCCACAGTAAATAGTAAAATAAGCAAAGGATGGGGATCTGGTGAATGAAAAAAGTAAGAATAACTCATCTAGAAGGAAACTTTGTCGAATTCCTTCATTACACAGATAAAGAAGGAAAAAAAGAAAAGAAAAACAGAAAGGTTGAATGATTATGCTCAGTCATATGGCTAGTAAACAGTAAAGTGATTCTAAGGCCTAAGTTCTAGATTTTATTTTTCACTTTTTTGACTCAGGCGAAATAACACCATGTTCTCACACAAGTTTGTCAATTATGTGAAATATTTACCTTCCAAGGCAACCGTAGAACATCTGAATGGCATGTAATATGCCCAAAGCTCAGTAGTTGAGAAAATTGAACATATGATACATAGTAGAACACAAAAAGCACTATTTTCCTTTCTTTACCACCTGTAATTTTAAAACTGTTTTCCTGAATTTTGCTACCTTGTCCAACCTGGAAAAGGATATTTAGCTTTGGAGTTTGAGAATACACAGTAAAAAATACAAAAGGACCCGAATCTCTAAGATGTTGTGCAGTGTTAGACCCCATTTCTGATCACATACAGTTTGTTCAAACTTTGTACTTCATTAAGATTTAAAACTTTCTCTCTGTCCCCAATTTGGAGGCTTTAAAAAGTTTAAGAGTAAAATATCTACCATGCTTGTATTTTTCAGAATCAATACTATCCTAAAGCAAGTTACGTTAAGGAAAAAAATAAGCCTTCAGGCTTCTCAAAGTCAACCTGGTAATGCCACTTTTTATTCTCTCCACCAATCTTGCTGGAGCAAAATAAAATTTATTGCACAAAATTCAATTCTAATCCCTGAAAAGCTCCGTATCATATTTTTTCTTTAAAGTTAGGTAAAAAAATCCATCAGTTGCAAATGTAAAGGTATAGCAGCTTACTTTCCAGTAGGGATAACTCTTCTTTTCTTTTGTAGGTGCTATTAAGGAGGATAACGAAGAATACAGGAAATGCTATGAAAGAGCTAGGTAGGTTACCCCTTGTTCTAAAGATTTAGCACAACCATCTCTTTTTAACGTTACTTTAGAGAGGAAGTTATTTTGATAACTAAACTGATGTTTGAGGAAACCTATTTATTACTAATAATAAAGTGTATAATTTCAACAATTGAAATGATCATATCTTTGGCTGGATGGGCTTAATGTAATATTACCTCTCCACACTTGTTCTTCCTGCCTTATACCTCAGGGAAACCTTTTAATTTCCCTTTAAAGGAAACAAATTAGCATTGCATGTTTATACATGCTATTATCACCTTTTAAAATCTATTTTCTTCCAAACCAAAGGTACACATACCTTCCTGAGCAATACAAAGAAAACGTTATTTTTTCTCTTCACTTACCACAGAACTAGCATCTGAGGATTTAGGCTTTATAAGATGAAATCAGGAGAATTTCATAGATCTCTGATATGACTGCTGGAAGCTTCTATGCCTAAACATGACAACAGCTTATTCTGAGTCATGTCATGTCATGTCATGCTCCTAGTACGGGATAAATCCTGGGAGTGTGACAGACACATTTCTACAGTATGCGTTCATGTGTGAGGTGAAGAAGGGAGTTTGGTACCATGTGGTGGGCAGCAAAATGGCACAGCAAGCCTGAAAACCAAACAAGACTTGAGAGATTTTGCATGGCGATAGTTGTCAAACAGAAAAGAAGCTATCACCAAGAAGCCAAAACATAGAGATTAAGTGAATGCAACTCTCATGAGCATTCAGGAATTCAGATAAGAAGGCAGAAAAGCATAGATGGATGAGTCATCTCAATGCACAGGGATGTTGGGCGGGCAATGACCCAGAATGAATGAGAGGACTTAATCAGAAGCTATATTTAAGCGCACAGTTTGTAGTCCAAAATCCTAATTCAAGCAGAATAGAAAGTAGGACATAAACTTCAGACCTAGAGCCTAGAAGAGCTTCTCAGTGTCCCATGCAGGTGTATCAGCATAATTGTTAATCCTAGGGCTAGGGCTGTCTGTCCTTCCTCATGGGCTTAGGTATAAGGTGACAAGAAAATGCCAAGCAGAACTCTGTAACTACCAGTGAATTATGATTGGTTGCAGAGGCCTCATCAGTGAAAAATACATTTCTCTATGTTGAGAGTTGTATTCTATGGATTGAGAGTGGAAATATTAGCTTATTGCCCACATGAAATATTTAAATAATGTTCTTATTTTATCTGAACATGTTATTTTTCAGGTTACTTAGAGTATGATCACCCAGAAATCGCTGTTACTATGAAAACAAAGGAGGAGATTAATGTCATGCTCAATTTGGCTAGAGAAATTGTCAGGGTTTTTAAGTCAAAAGGAATTATTCATAAAATTGAAAGTACTGAAATTAATAAGGTAAGGTAGCATGTTTTTAAAGCAAATATATTTAGTTGATATATAGTCATCCATGATCTTCAAATTCACTTTTGATTTTCCAATATAGGTCATCTCAGAGATAGATGAATATCTAACCTAAAATAACGGTCTAAAAAATAAAACACCTATGGTAGAGCATTTCCTTCCTGAGCTCCAATACTCAATTTCTCTTCCTCTTTCTTGCCATAGTGAGGGACCATCTCTTTCTATGCTTTGCTCCCAAACCAACCGTATGATGAAACTATTTCTCATCCTAGGCTACAACAGGTATCAGAATTTTTCTAGGAATTATCTGGGTCCTGAAACAACTTTTCCCATAGAATCTCATGATTTATAAGAACATTCAATTATAGGATAAAAATTAACTTAAATTTCCTTTTCCCCAAGTTATTTAAAAGGTACCATGACATATTAAAAAAATAGTCTCAACTAATTCTGTAGGTACAAAATTAATTCCCCAATTTGGGAATAGTATAAGAAAAAAAAGAAAAGCTATAATGCATGTGAATAAATATGCAAAACTTTTAAACACAATGACAGCTAACTGAATTTGGTAGTTTATTAGAAGTTTAATATATTATGACTAAGAATGTCTTAGCCCCCAAAATAGCTATATAATTTATTAAAATATTAAAAAGGAGGAAAAAATTTGACAAAATTTATTATTCAAAATATTTTAAAAATTCTTACATGGCTAATAGAAGTAGCATCCTTAACTGAAGAAAGAATTTCTATTAAAAATTTAAAACAAACATTGTATTAGATGTCAAAACATTTATAAGTATTCCCGTTAAAGTCAGGAACAAAAGAAGAATGAACGGTGCCACTCCAAGTATTGAGAAAGTAGATTAAGTAGAGCAAATGAAATGAAAGTGGGCACAGCCATTATGGAGGGCGATTTAGCAAATAAGAACTTTAAAAATCCATACCCTTTAAACCAAAAATTCTACATGTTGAAATATACAGATATTCAAAAGTAAACAAAGATATGTATTCAAACACATGTTAGAAACAACCTATGTGTTCATCAACTGGGGAATGCTTATGTAAATTGTGATGAATCCTTGCAAATAAACCTCATATATAAATGAATAAGAATATGAAAAATCCATATATATTAATGTGAAAAAATTCACCTCAATACATTTTTAGTAGGAAAAAAGTAATTTGTAAAACTATATATAATATGATCAACTTAGTTGTTTTTAAGTTTATTTATTTAAGTAATCTCTACACCCATCATAGGGTGTAATCTCCTATACTCATGACATCAAGATCAGTAGTTAGATGTTTTTCTGACTGACTCAGCCAGGTGCCCCAGTGTAATATATTTTTTTAAATTCTGGATGTATATGTATCTATATACTATTTTGAAAAAAAAAAGCTAGACAAAATATATGAAATTCTTAACACGGGCCTCACCTGGAGGAGAGAGTGGCAAGGAGAATGGAAGATAAAGGGAGCCTTAGCTATTTATTATTTTTATATTTTTCATAATTCTTGACATTTGGATACTACTGTTCCTACTTTGTAAGAGAGAAAACTGAGAAACAGAAGGGCTAAGCCCCAACGCCAGACAAGTAGTCAATATGGAGAGAATATTTGAATGCAGAAATTCTGATTCCAGAGCCCATGCTTTTAAACACAGCACTATCAAAAAACAAAAATAGAAACAGATGGGCGCATTTCCAGCTAAACAGACTAGGAATTTTCAGTTTCAAAAACCGAGACTGATTTACCTGATTACGGTAAAAGTTGACTCTGTAGAAAATAGAAATAATTAACAAAAGCAATGCTGTTTAGAATGCCTTACATAACAATAGTAGGTTAAAGTTAACATTTTTTTCCCTATATAGGTGACCAACTGACCCAAAATAATTTCTAGAAAAGATTATCCTACCCTATTGTACTGCAGTGGAGTACTTCATGAATTAAATGACTGTGTATGTGTGAATGAGTTTCTGGGCTCTTTTGTTTCATTGTTTTATTTATCTGTCATTGAGCCTTTCTCAGTGTGTATTGCACCATCTTATACCGAAACTTAATAAATCTTCATTCTGATGGCATGTATCTTCCAGCTTTTGCTCTTTTCTTTACGAGTATTTTGACAAGTTTTGGCATTTTGTATTTTCAAATAAATTCTAGAATCAGCTTGTCAATTTCCATTGAATAGCCTAATGGAATTTCCACTGGGATTCCAACAAGCCTGTATGTCAATTTAAAGAGTACTGACATCTTTGTAATATTGAGTCAATCTTTTAGCGTATCTCTCCACTTAAGTCTTACCTTTGTTTCAATAGTTCTTGTGTTTTTCTGTTCTTATTCTTATTTCACTCCTGAATCTGAACTCTTATTTCATACCACACAAAAAAAATCAACTTCAGATGGATGTACATAACTGTAAACGGTAAAACAATAGGCTTCTAGAAGATAACAGAAGATAATTTTTATGATATTGGCATAGGTAAAGATTTCTTAAACAGGACAGAAAATTGGATTTAAATAACATAAAAAGTGAGAACTTCTCTGTATTAAAAGAATAAGAGAATTAAAAGACAACCCACAAAAAGGTAAGGGATATTTTCAAAATAAATATATCCAACAAAGGGCTTATGTCTAGAACACATAAAAATCTCTTACCCTCCAAAAACTTTCTTATAAATCAAAAAGAACAATACAGAAAACCCATTTTTAATGGACAAAAGATTTGAGTAGACACCTCATAACAGATGATATTCAAATGACTAATACATAACAGAAGTTACCAAATTTTCATTGTCATAAGCTTAACACAAATTAAAGCCAAATGAAATACCAATACACAACCATCAGAATACTTGTTTTTTTACCTGACAATACCAATCGTAGGCAATGATGTGAAACAATGGGTACATCAGAGTGAGAGTGTAAATTAATGCAATCACTTTGGAAAATTGTTAGGCAAAATCTACTAAATTTGAACGTACACATATGGCAAGGCAATTAGATTTCAGAACCATACACTCACAGCGAACAAATACAGCAGTATTACAAAAGGCCAAAACTGGAGTGCCCCAAATGTTGATTAATGGTAGACAGAACTGTGGTATATTCTACAACATAATCCTCTTTGACAATGAAAATGTTGGGAATGAACTTTTGCTCCCTGCAGTATTAGAGACGGATCTCAGAAACATAATGTTGATCAAATGAAACCAGACAAAAACAAGTTCATACTCGTTGATTTCATGCAGATAAACCTCAGAACCAAACAAAGCTAAACTCTGACGATAGAAGAGAGGTTATCTTTAGATAGAAGAAATGACTAGAAGAGAATATGAGAGGATTTTAGGTGCAGTAAATGTTTTATTTCTTAATCGGAGTGATCGTTACCCAGAGGTTTTCACACTGTCAATGTTCTTTGAGAGGACATTTATAATTTGTGTGCTTTTTGTTTATCTGCTATAATTCAGTAAAAAAGTTTACTTTTAAAAGTTTAATCTATGACTTCAGAATGATGATAAGAGAAAAATGTTGTAAGTGGGGAGAGGTTGAATGTTTCCATAGAAGAAGAAAAATCTCAGAAGAGCAAGTAAAGGAAATAGTACAAAGCCATATTTTTATAAACATTCTGTGAACACCAGTTTTGTTCATCTTCTTTCTTAAATTGTGTGATTTTAGTTAATAATGGCCAAAAAGAAAGAGATACTTGATTTTCAACCTGTTATCAAGCCTCTTACTGTTGTAGAAGCACTCCACCATATTCCATGGCTAGATAAAGACAAAGAATATATAACCTTCATTCAGGTAATATTTTTATTCTCTGGTAATACCGTTTGTAATGTACCAACAAATTATGTTTTTTAAATGAAGACTGTGATACTCTCCAGCTCAAAACTCGAAATGTCTTTTACTGTCTACAGGATAAAATCAAAATCCCTTTAAATGACATGTAAAGTTCTTCCCCAATCTGCCTCCTGTCTACTTTTCCATCTTCATTTTCTGTTGCCCTTTCATCATATCATCATATACCTCATACTCTATACTCAACCTTGCATGGTGCCCCAAATCCTTTACACTGTATTCTAATTCCCTTCCTCTTGGGGTGCTGTTTATATCTCTTAAAACACCCTTTGTTTTTACTTTTTTTTCAACTTGCTTCTCTGGAAACATCCCCACCAAAGTAATTCAGAAAAGTCAGCTTTAGGGGCAAACATTCACCAGTAGAAGACCATCCTGTGGTCCATACAGAGTTTGGAGGACCAAAGGCGTTGCCATTGTATCCATTATACAGTTTCATTATAGCATTAGGTATATAACATTACAATTACCTTTCCATCCCTCTTCTGTACTATATCCTTTAGCTCATCCATCTTTTGAATGCCCAGCCCCCAACACTTTGCATATTACATAGAGGGTGCTCAAAGAGTGTTTGTGGAATAAACAATAGGTCTAACTTGTTCTGCTAACCTTATTTTTCTATGTCTACATGGTGCCAAAGGACCAATTACATTTTTCCACCTGCTTAAAATACTTTGAATGATTGAATTTCCAATTTACTTCATCAGCTGTTTAGAGCATAACTATGTATGAGACGTATATATGCCATTAGCCTGCATCTGTTCTGATTATTTTTAATACAGGTGAAATATTTTATCCTTCCATTACATTCTTATTCCTATATTAGATTATTTATTTTCTAATCCTTGTATAAATACTCATCTGAAGTTACAAAAATCAATGAATATCCACCTTTCTCTCTTCCTCTTATTTTCTCTTACAAATTTATCACTCACACAATAAGTCAGATCTTACTGAATGATATTTTAAAATGTAAAAACTTTTAATAAGATGTAAACTTCAACATCCCCAACCACTGCTAATATAGTGTTTATATCTTCTATGTTTGGTGATATTTTTAAGAAAAGAGCCAGAATTGTAACATTTGATTGTGGAAATGACATATTTGAAGAAGGTGATGAGCCCAAAGGAATTTATATAATAATATCAGGTATGGTAAAGGTAAGTCCGTATTATTCATAAATGCCTTGTGAACATTAGTTAAAAACTCTATAAAATTGAGAATTCATAGTTTTTCATGTTAAGAACTGCATTGTTCATCTTTTAGGACAACAGCTACCATCTAATTTTCTTGTTCAAACACAATGGTTAACATTACCTACCACCTTTTAAGTGTTACTTTCCCATAGAGAACAAGAAACCATCCAAGGGATCATCTTTAAGATGGGGTATTATAAGTTGTTTTCATGTTATGTTTATCTGAATTGGGCATTTAGCCATTCTAAAGCAGGTATAAGTTGGTTGAGTAGAAGGAATCAGAAAGATTGCAGTATCTAAGAACACTTTGGCTAATTTAATAAATTCACTTCAAAAGGTACAAGTAATAACTGTCCTCAAAACAACATCTGCATATTAACATTGTTAAAATCAAAGGAAAAATAAATAATTACAGAGTTTTGGTAATTAACTGACGTATGCTTTTGCCTTTCATTGTTCCTGAACAGCTTCAAAGATCAAAACCTAGTTTTGGAATTGACCAAATGGAGTCAGAGGAGAAAGATTATCAGATGAATTACACAGACTTTTTAATCAGTGGGGAAATAATAGGAGAGCTAAACTGCTTAACTAATAAACCCATGACATATTCTGCTACCTGCAAGACTGTAGTGGAGGTCAGAAAACATCACCTTATATCCTACTGCTGTATCTTATTAAATGTCTGGTATCAAATTTAAGGTTATTTCTGTACTTAGCATATGTTTAGAGTCTAGTGATAATTTTTTTTAAATAGGAAAAATAAAGGAACATAACTTGTTACCAAAGTATACTTACCCAGTATACTGTCTTGGCAAAATGGCTTGCAAAAGTTAACCTATCAAATTGAAAGAAAGATTTAACCAGAAAAACTGATTAAGTGAGGTCTCTCATGGAGAAATTAGAGGACATATTTGAACTATTAATACCATAATTTGAGAGGTGAAGAAGGAAAATGTCAGAGAACTAATATCTTTAACCAAAAAGTTGAACAGAGTGGATGGAAATTTCCCTAGACACAATAAGGACAAAATTCCCAAAGCAACAGGGGCTTCCACTGGCTTAATTTGAACTCAAAAGAACAATAACTGCAAACAATTGAACCCCATGATGTATAAAAATCCGTAAGTTGTTAATGATACCAAAAGTTGTTTAATTTGTAATAATGTCAGGATATCAACTTACTACGCTAAAAATGGATTTAAAAATAGAAAGAATTCAACATTTATCCTGCCTTCCCTCTACAAACTCTTTCAAGAAAAGAAGATGAAAAAATATTCTTCTATACAGAATTTCAGCTAACAAATCTAGAAGGAGAGAATTAGAATATCTTTATTTTGCTATCTCAAATGAAGTAATGGATCTAGGCAATAGCCATCAATTGATGCTAAAACTACTTTGTGCAATGTTAATGGGAAACTTTATAATGAAAGGACCAGGCTGGCACCACCTAAAAACAACTGTAGAATCACTAAAAGTTGGACAACTGGGCATCATGAACCTCATGCTATGATGCAGCAGAAGTACTGGTACCACCCATGATGAAGTGCTCTTGAATAAGAAAAAAGTAAAAGCCTATTTATCGAACCAGTTAATAGAAAATGCAGAGGGGAGAGAAACAGGTTAATTGACATCAGAAGGGAAAAACTCGGTAAATCCGAAATATGAGAGATCCACAGAATGAATAATCTGTTTTTTCTTTTTCTTTTTCTAGCAAATTAATGACATATAAAGTGGGAAGGGAGAAGGAAGAAGGCAAGGGAAAACTTTATGTCTTTATTATTCAGTGATGCATATTATAATATTTCCAAGTTAAAATTATGCCTGGGATTTGCATAAAAATGCTTTAGTCTTCTGTTTCTGGTTACAGAACACCAATCATGAATTACTAAACAAGCAAAGAAATATGATGTCACCTATAGTGTGAAAAAAGGGGGCAATGAATAGAGACCAACATTGAGATGGCCCAAAATATGGATGAGGCAAAGACACTAAAGAGTCATTAAGAATACATTCAGGGGGATCCCTGGGTGGCGCAGCGGTTTGGCGCCTGCCTTTGGCCCAGGGCGCGATCCTGGAGACCCAGGATCGAATCCCACGTCGGGCTCCCGGTGCATGGAGCCTGCTTCTCCCTCTGCCTGTGTCTCTGCCTCTCTCTCTCTGTGACTATCATAAATAAGTAAATCTTAAAAAAAAAAAAAAGAATACATTCAGGGCAGGCCGGGTGGCTCAGTGGTTTAGCTCCTCCTTCAGCCCAGGGCGTGATCCTGGAGCCCTGGAATCGAGTCCCACGTTGGGCTCCCTGTGTAGAGCCTGCTTGTCCCTCTGCCTGTGTCTCTCTCTGCCTCTCTGTGTGTGTGTGTGTGTGTCTCTCACGAATAAATAAGTAAAATCTTAAAAAAAAAATATGTATATATATATATATTCAAAGAACTCAGGGGAAATATGTTCAAAAAATGAAAGGAAAATATAACCATAATGAGAAAAGAGATAATAAATACCAGTATATTGTAAAAATATAAAAAAGAGTTAAATGGAAATTTTAGAACTAAAAAGAGCTGATTAGTGATGGTAGTAAAAAGTCAATAACTGGAAGACAAATGATAAAAATAATAGTTTGAAAAACAAAGAGAACAATGATTTTTTTAATGTACAGACACTCTAGAGATCTATGGTGTAACATTAAACAATGTAATAGTGTATAATACAATTTGCAGTAGGAGAAGAGAACAAGAATGGGCAGGAAAAATATTTTCTAAATGATTACTAAAATGTTCCCAAGTTGATGAAAAGCCTTGACTCACAGTTTTAAGAAAGAAACTCAAACAGAACAAACAAATGCATGCACCACACACACGTGTGTGCTGAAAAACAGAAAGAGAAAGTCTAGAAAGTAGTCAGAATAAAAAGAAAATGTATTTGGCGGAACATAAAAGAATAATCACTGACTTCTTATTGGAAACAATGAAGATGAGAGAACAATAATAGAACAACATCTTAAATTGTGGAAAAGAATAAAAATGGGATAAATGAAAGCTGAGGCAATTCTTCCTTCTCAGACCTGCACTACAACAAATACTAAACAATATTCTTCAAGATGTAGTAAGTGCCATTAGAGGGGACAAATTCAGATCTACAGGTAAGGAAAAACACCAGAAACGGTAAATCAGTTTATACATGCAGAGTGAAATATGAAAATAACAGAGAGAAGGGTGATGGGTAAGCGGAATTATTCTCTAGTAAAGTATTGAAGTGTGATGCAGGAGTGGGGATGGTGAAGGGTCGCGTATGAGGGTAAGAATAGGAAGTGTAAAAGTGGGAAATATCAGAAAGGGAGACAGAACATGAGAGACTCCTAACTCTGGGAAACGAACAAGGGGTAGTGGAAAGGGTGGTGGGCAGGGGGTTGGGGTGACTGGGTGATGGGCACTTGGCAGGATGAGCACTGGGTGTTATGCTATATGTTGGCAAATTGAACTCCAATAAAAAAAATAAAAATAAATACCTGTTCTTCTCAAACTATTCCAAAAACTCAGAGAGGAAGGAGAGCTTCCAAATTCATTCTATGAGGCCAGCATTACCCTGATACCAAAACCAGGTAAAGACACTACAAAAAAGAGAGCTATAGGCCAGTATATCTGATGAACACATACCTATCCATAGATGCAAAAATCCTCAACAAAATATTAGCAAACTGAATCCAACAATACATTAAACAAAATTCACTCACTATGATCAATTGGGATTTATTCCTGGGATGCAAGGGTGGTTCAATATTTGCAAATCAATTAGTGTGACACATCACAAAGGATTAGAACCATATGATCATTTCAACAGATGCAGAAAAAACATTTGATAAAATACAACATCCATTCATGTAAAAACCTCAACAAATTAGATTTAGAGGGTATATGCCCCAACAAAAAAAAAGGCCATATGTGAAAAACCTACAGCTAACATCATACTCAATGGTGAAAGGCTGAAAGCTTTTCCACTAAGGTCAAGAACAAGAAAAGGATGCTCACTTTCACCACTTTTATTCAACATAGTATTGCAAATCCCACTCAGAGTGATCAGACAAGAAAAATAAATAAAACTCATCCAAATTGGTAAGAAGTAAAACTTTCACTCTCTGACATGATACTGTATATAGGAAACCCTAAAGACCACCAAAAAACTACTAGAACTGATAAATTAATTCAGTAAGGTTGCAGCATACAAAAATCAATGTACAGAAAACAATTGCATTTCTATATATTAATAATGAAGCAGCAGAAAGAAATTAAGAAAGCAATTTCATTTCCAATTGCACCAAAAATAATAAAATACCTAGGAATAAACTGAAGCAAGGAAGTGAAAGATCTGTACTCTGAAAACTATAAAACATTGATGAAAGAAATGAAGATACTTCATGCTCATGGGATGGAAGAACAAAAATTGTTAAGTATCCATACTACCCAGAATAATCTACAGATGTCATGTTATCCCTATGTAAATTCCAACAGCATTTTTCACAGAACTAGAACAAACAATCCTAAAATATGTATAGAACCACAAAAGACCCAGTATAGCCAAAGCAATGTTGAAAAAGAAAAAACAAAGCTGTAAGTATCACAATTCCCAATTTCACATTATATTACAAAGCTGTAATAATTAAAACAGTACGACACAAAAATAGAAACATAGATCAATGGAACATAATGGAAAATCCAGAAATAAACCCACAATTATATGGCCAATTAATCTTTGACAAAGGAGGCAAGAATATGCAATGGGATAAAAGCAGTCTTTTCAACAAATGGTGTTGGGAAAATAGGGCAACTATGTGCAAAAAGTGAAAAATGGACTACTTTTTTACACTATACACACACAAAAAAAACCCTCAAAATGGATTAAGGATTTAAATGAGAGACCTGAAACTATAAAAAAAAAAAACCTAGAATAAGGATGCCTGGATGGCTTTGTCAGTAGAGCATGTGACTCTTGATCTTGGGATCATGAGTGCAAGCCCCATGTTGAATGTAGAGCTTACTTAAAAAATAAAGGAATAAAAAATGAAAATCCTGGAACAAAAAACAAGTGGTAATTTCTCTGACATTCAGCCATAACAACATCTTTCTAATTATGTTTCCTGAGGCAAGGGAAACAAAAAACAACAATAACCTTTGGGACCACATAAAAATAAAAAGCTTCTGCACAGCAAAGGAAACAACCAACAAAACTAAAAGATAACCTACTGAATGGGAGAAGATAGTTGCAAATGATGGATTTGATAAAGGATTAGTATCCAAAATATATAAAGAATTTACACAACTCAACACCAAAAATAATAATAACAAAATAATCCAATTTTTAAAATGGTCAGAAGACATAAACAGACATTCCTCCAAAGAAGACATACATACAGGCGACCAGCAGACACATGAAATAATGCTCATCATCACTTATCATCAGGGAAATGCAAATCAAAACTACAATTAGACATCACCTCACACCCGTCAGAATGATTAAAATAAAAAAAACTCAAGAAACAAGTGTTGACAAGGATGTGGAAAAACAGGAACTCCCGTGCACTATTGATAAGACTATAAACCAGTGCAGCCACTGTGGAAGACAGTATAGAGATTCCTCAAAAAATTAAGAATAGAACTACCCTAAGACCCAGTAATCATGCTAGTGGGTATTTACCTAAAGAATTTGAAAACGGTAATTTAAAGGGATATATGCACCGTATGTTTATGGCAGTATTACTTACAATAGTCAAATTATGGGAAGCAACCCAAGTGTTCATCAATAAATGAATGGAGAAAGAAGATGTGGTATATATACCTATATACAATGGAATATTATTCGGCCATAAAAAAGAATGAAATCTTGTCACTTGCAACAACGTAGATGGCTCTAGAGAATATATTGCTAGGTGAAAATAAGTCCGAGAAAGACAAATACCATATCATTCCACTCATATCTGGAATTTAAGAAACAAACAAATGAACAAAGGAAAAAAAGAGACAAACTGAACACAGACTCTAAACTATAGAGAATAAACAGATGGTTACCAGAGGGGAAGAGGGTGGGGTGATGGGTGAAATAGGTGAAGAGAATTAAGAGTACACTTATCTTTTTTTTTTTAAGAGTACACTTATCTTGATGAGTACTAATATATAGAATTGCTGAATCACTATACTGTACACTTAAAATCAATGTAACACTGTGTGTTAACTACACTGGAATTAAAATATATATATTATATATAATTTATATACATAAAATATATAATATATAATTTTTAAAAATAAATCATCATTTATTATAATCAGCACCATATGTTATTAGCCGAACATAATATAGATCAGTGGAACAGGGAAGAGAATCCAGAAATAGATTCATATATACACAATCTTTAACAATAATGGTATTTTCAACAATTGATCCCGAAAATCCCAAATATCTATATGGAAGCTATGAGCCTCAGATTCCTACATTACGCACAAAAATTGAGTTGGAATGATGATAGACCTAAACATAAAAATCAGAGCTATAAAAATTTGAAAAGGAAACACAGATCTCGAGATAGGCAAAGATTTCTAAGCCAGGACATACAAAGCACTAACCATGAAACAAAATATTGATAAATTGAATGCTACTGAAATTAAAATCTGCTGCTTTTTAAAAAAAGACATCATGAAGAATATGGAAAAAAGCAACCCACAGACTGTGGGGAGCTTTTCACAATAGCTTGATCTGAAGAATTACTTGACAATGGAACCTATAAAGAATAGAAGACAAATCACTGAATTAAAAACTGGGCAAAGGATTTGAACAAACCTTTCACAAAAGAATATACAAGTGGGCGATAAGCACATAAAGAAGATTCTTGATATCATTAGCTCTCAGAGAAATGCAAATTAAAATCATGATGAGGTATCACTACACACCTACTGCATTGGCTAAACATAAAAATAATGAGCAGCAGGTAATGGCAAGGATGTGAAGCAACTGAAATGTCCATCATGGCTGATGAGAGTCTAAAATGTTACAACCCCTTCCAAAATCAGATTGACAGTTTTCTTATAAAATTAAACACACACTTACCTATTACCCAGCAATCACACTCATACATCCTTACCCATAAGAAATAAAAACCAACATACACAACATCTTGTATATTCGCAGCAGCTTATTCCTGATAGCCAATAATCTGCTCATTAGCACTGGCATTTTATTGTTATCTAAAAAGTTTGCTCCCCTAAAATTATGTGTTTTTATTTTTATTAAAGATTCTATTTATTTGAGTAACACGTGGAGAGTGCATACAAGCAGGGGGTGGGAGAGGGAGAAGCTTGGCAGGGAGCTCAAAGCTGGGCTCAATCCCAGGACCCTGGAATCATGACCTGAGCTGAAGGCAGACACTTAAACACCTGAGCCATCCAGGCACCCCAAAATAATGTATTTTTAGAAATATTCATATCTTTAAAAAAAGAAATATTTATATCTTTAGTTTAAAAGTTTAAATGATTTTCGATACCTTGTTTTCTACTTTTTTAGAATCTGTAAGAATAATAACATCTCATTGGAGCATGTGGCCTTTTAACAATTTATGATAAGATCACACAAATATTTATTACTATACACATTTTAGTAAGTCTCCAGGCAACAACATGAATCTTAAATAATTTAAATTCTTAGCTTTAATGTAAATGAGAAAAACCTTATCTCCTTAGACTATGGGTATGCAGAATGAGATATTAAATTTAGATTTTCCTTTTTTCAGACATGTTTTATTCCTAAAAATTACTTGTATGAAGCTTTTGAACAATGTAGTCCTCACATTGAATATAAAATGTGGCTAAAACTTGGACTTTCTATTACTGCCAAAAAAATCAGGGAACATCTATCTTATGAGGTAAGAGGTGTTTATATAAGCTCATTCTTTGCTCTGAATGGAATTGTATTAAAATATGGTTATTAATGAACTATTTAGGAATTTATATTAAATTTTATCAACAGTAGACTACGAAATTGTGCTTTCCTTGTAGGATTGGAACTACAAGATGCAATTAAAACTCTGTAATGTGTCTGTAAAAGATATACCAAAGAACATCAAAACTGGTATCTATGATGAAACTGTGATTTATGTCATCCTCATCCATGGAGCTGTAGAAGATTGTCAGTTACGGAAAGCTTATAAGGCACCTTCTTTAATTCCTATAACATGCTATCAGGTAAAGAAATGTTGATTCATACCTTCCAGTCAATCCGCCATATGTCTGACAATGTATGAACATTAGAAAAATTGTCACTTTCCACCTTCCCATCTCCCGCCTTTCCCCTACCACTCCATAAGCACAAACACCACACACACCCAGTTCACAGATTGCCTTGACACTGGGTAGCCCAAACACCAACATATTCCTATTCAATGTCGATGAGGCAGGCCGAGCTGTACATTTTGGCCATAGTTAGATTTTGGTGCAGCTGTAAATAGAAAAAGGGGGTCTAGTAAGTTCATATACAACATTGCAGAAAGACCACTTTCTCTGGACTGTCTTAACAGTACTCTGGAGAATTTCTGCCAAACCCATGCTGAACTGAGCAACAGAGGTATTTGCTCAGATACTTTGAAAGATACTTCCCACATTTAGGCTACTGAGTTTTCCTGGCCCTCAAAATGAGAAGCTCTGCGTATGAAGAAGGAAAGAATGCAAACCCTGTGTGTGTACGTGTGTGTGTTGGGGTAGAAAAAGGGAGGCACATGGCAGGAGAAATCAGGTGACATACAAAATACAGCTACAGAAAGTACATTGAAAGAGGGACCTAGAGTTGATCGAATTAGACATATATTTTTTAAGTAATTAATATATGGCAGCAACAGTGCTAGATGCTAGAGTGACCAAGACAAGTGAGATTTGCAACTTGCCCTCATACAATCTCTCAACCAAGTGAAAAGAAAAATATGTAAACATATTAATGAAACGTGTACAGCTATGATAGAAGTATTTACGAGGTAGATTTGGGACACAAGAAGAACGTGAGGTGGGGGTAAGAGGAATCCTAAGGTGGGAAAGGATCACAAGAAAAAATTTCTGAGTGGATGCCTCCAGCACCAATGTGATACACCCACTGGGAGGAAGTGAGACATTACTCTTAACTATGGTGCTGCGTACTTCTATTCTTGAATACATAATAACAGAGCTCTGCTGTGGGTGCTGATTGGGAATTTAGATGGCCAAGCAAGAGGTTCTCAAGGCAGCCTAAAACCTACGCAACTCTGTCTACTTTCTCAGGCAGACAGCCCTGTCTATTGTAGATCTGGGTACTCATGTGATTCAAAGCATATCGAAAACAACATATCTGATATAGACATGTTTACCTTTCATCCCAGATATTTAGAGAGGTCCTGAGATAGTAGCTTACCAGAGAAACACGTAATTGTATGGTAAGTACTCAGGAATTAACTTAAATTCTATTGAACATCAGGTACAAGGCACTGAAGATTTTACAAAGGTAATGATTGTTCAAACTTCGGTTGATCTGAAAAACTTCAGATGGAACACTAGAAAATATGTACCTTCACGTAAACCATCTCTTCCAACATGTAAGTTAGATTTCTTTGAGTAATTGAGAACTTTCCATTTATAAAATAGCCATATATGTATTTGGAAACTACTGAATGCATTCTACCTAGAGTATTCAGAAATCATTTTAATTGCCGTATTTGATATCTGATGTGTGAATTCAGACTGAGAAGATCCATGTTCACTCTATTTTTCATCTATAAGGATAAATATGCATAATTACCAAAATACTATGGGAAAAGGTTAATGAGTAAATTTTTATTTTTAAAAAATTTTATTTATTTATTTTAGAAAGAGAGCCAGAGTGGTATGGAGAGAGGGGTTGGGGGAGAAGAAGAGAGAATCTCAAGCAGACTCCCAGCTGAGCGTGGAGCCCAACTCAGGGTACGATCTCATGACCTTGAGATCATGACCTGAGCCAAAACCACAATTTGAAAACTTAGTTAACTGAGCCACCCAGATACCCCAATGAGGGTATTTTTAGTTCTTCCCCAATTAAAATATTTTATACAACAGTAATAATGAAAATACTGTTACACTGTCTGTTCCAATTACCCATGGGCCTGGCATTCATTCTCAACATGGCTTAACATAAATGTATTTGGGATTATGGGAGAATAGATTATTTTTTCTCTCTTTCCAAAATTCCTGCACATTTTTTACATAATCCTTATAATAAAAGGCTTTTTAAGCCTTTTTTTTTAATGTGACCCTTCTTCCCACCAATTGAGATTACCACCAATTTCAGATCACAGGCCCAGGTGTGAATGATTTGAATCTGGTCTAATGTGATAGGTGAACTGATAGGAATGGTCGTTTGTTCCATTGTTTATACTAACACAGTCTTTCTTGAGCCAGCTACAACCAGACTGTATAAAGAAGGCCTTCAATTTGAGACCAATATTGAGGTAAATTTAAAGCAGTTTTTTAAAAGTTTTATTTTGGAGAAAAGAAAGTCTGGTATTTATGGAAATTGTCAATGTATTTTTCTTAATCTGAAAGAGTTTACCTGCTAATCAGTTTGTCAATTTCTTAGTCCAGGGTACAGTGGAAATTGAATTTATATTTTTAAGTAAATATTAGATAAATGATAAAGAAAAGCAAAGTTCAGAAGATCCCAGAATATTTGTTTTAAATCACATTAGCCACCACACACTATTGGAGTAGCTAGGGTTCTCATGTATGTGAGCTGCTACCACTTCTCTGCCTTGGGCTAAAATTTTGACTGGTCTGAAGACTTCATGGCCACGTCAACTATCCATCTGGGATCTTCCAACTTGAAGGCAGTTTGCTCAACTAACCACAATACCTGTCACAAAACAGGAGCTCCATAGTGAAGGTGCTAATCTAATCTGCCCCAAGCTCACCAAAGTTATCCAGAAAATCCCATAAACATTGGTTAATTTCACACCACTATGAACTTGGATAGGTCACTTAGGGATCTTGGGCTCTTCAAAACCCTAGGCCAACTTTGCAGCAAGATCCCAAGTTATGAAACACTGTAGGGCGCTGGAAATGAAAGTGGGCCACAGAGAAATACAGTGGCAGCACCTCACAACATCTACGCCAGCTTGCCTGTAGACTGAATCCTGGGGAATTCCAGATGACGTAGGGAATATGTTTTTAATTCTACTTGGTGCCAAACTGGTTGCATTATTCTAGGAGATGCTGATTATAATCCCCAGACTCTGAGAGAGATCTGCTACAAATACACAAACCAGAAAATTGTGTATTTGGTTGTTAAAAATATATTTTACATCAAGTCCATTTGCTCCATTAGCCCTAGGCATAAAACTTGGAGACACATGTGCCTTCTCCCCCTGAACCTCTCCTCACAAGCATACGTTGAGTGAAAGAATGTATGTTCTGTGGTGGAAGTTGAAGGTGTTTTTCTCATGTCTGTCCGGTCTTCAAGAGGCCAACACTTTTTTAAAATACACAGTTCCCGTCCAGCATGAAAGCAAGAAGTTCACACCCTCCCTAAATATTTTGGAGTCTTTCTGGGGAAGCTATTCTTCAAACCTTCCCTAGTGGCTGCTGGTTGCCTGGAACTACTGACCCAATAACATAGGGGCTGGGAGTATGGGCTCTGGCATGAGACTCCAGGTTTGCTCCCTGGTTCCATCGCTTCTTAGCCACGTCACCTTGGACAGATTTCTTAACCTGTTTAAGCATCACTTTCAGCATCTATAAAACAGAGACAGTGACCATATGTACTTCGTACAGTGCTGCTGTGCAGATTAAAGAAATGGAAAGTATGCTGCATAGTGTTTGGCAAATAACAAGCAATCCAAACAAATAATTTCTATTTTTCTCTGCTAACCCCTTAATCACACTGAAAACTACTTCTCCAAACTTCTTGTGCTCTCCAGATACTAATTTTCTAAAAAATATGGATACAGGTCCCTCCTCTAAATCTCCCAAACACGGTTGCTGCTGAAGACTAGGAAGTAGCAAAGGGAACTTACAATTTTAAAAAAGGAAGAAGATGAGGAAAACACTTAAGATAAAATATTAGATGGCTCCTAGAGTCTTCTAGAGTAGTTTATCTTTCTCCTTAGCCTGGGCTGGCTGCCAAGCTTGTAGGATTCAGCATAATAGCTTATTTTGGAGAATGAGGATGCAGGGAAGCTAATGCTCTCCCTCTACCTATTTCCCCGAAGTGCTGCTTTTTCATAATTAAAAAAACACCTGATTGCATGAGGTTGTTAATATAGAGAAAGTAGTGTGGAAGTGAGAGATAATTCTTTAAATGGTAGAAACAACAGCTAGTGAGTCTTATAAAGGCAATTGTCAAATTGTTTTATTTAGTAAATGTTTTTTGTCCTTGATGTTAGATCCTGCCTCTGTTTCTGGGCCAGCTCCCTTCATGCTCTCCCAACCCCTCCTCATACTGCCTCCCCCACCAGAACTGTGGCTTTACCATCACATAGTAAAAAGGCCCATGACAACATCCAGCAGCTCCTTACAAACTGTTCTGATCCCCAGAATGGAGCATATAGCACTGCCATTGCCAGAAGCCCTGGTCCTCAGTCCCCTGCTCCATAGACCAGATTCATATATCTGCCCTACTTTATAAATCTAACCTTTATTAATAGTCTGCAAATTTGACTCCTATCTCCTGTCTCAATTTCTAGATTCAACAGCCTAGTGGGTTACTTGATAGTATCAAGGAGGAAATGGACTTCTATACCGTTACCTAGAATAAAACTAAATGAAAATCTGGTAAGCTGCCTTAGTTTGCTCAACATGATCTGGATCACAACTGTCCCTGGAGATACAGGCTGAAGCCAGAATTGCATGTGCCCTTTTGTGTGACAGTGTGAAGGATACCACGTACCACTATTTATTACTTGCAAAATGATCACTCACCACTAACAGCTGATTCTTCTAAAGACGCTATTTCTAAATTCCACTTTGGAAAATTAACTCTAAAATAATATTCCTTTATCTAGATTTCTGAAAGCCTTATAGACTCACGGTTTCCTCTATATATTTTGCTACTTAATCTCACATGCAGCATGGTCATTTTTCAGGCCGCCATGTACTGTGCAAGATATAAACAAGTAATAAAGATATAAATAGGTAATAAGCAATTACTTCAATTGTCAAGAGTTTCTGTTCTAGTTAAGGAGGTAAAACAGATCAGAGGGCAGTTAAATAGCAATACGAGATACACAATGGATAGTGCCAACTGAAGCTACAGGAATTCAAAACTGAAACAACTGCTGTTGAACATAAACAAAGCCTTTATGGAGGAGGGAAGAGGATGTTTGGAATAGGGAACACAAAAGAGCAAGATTTTGGGAAACAATGAGTAGACCAGTCTGGCTGTTGGTTGCTCAAAATGTAGAGTCAACGGGGAAGTGCGTGTGGGTGTGGATGTGGATGTGGGGGTGTGTGTGTTTTATGACTCTAGG
Organism: Canis aureus; assembly: GCF_053574225.1. Classification (NCBI taxonomy): domain Eukaryota; kingdom Metazoa; phylum Chordata; class Mammalia; order Carnivora; family Canidae; genus Canis; species Canis aureus. The sequence goes on from NC_135645.1 coordinate 14,601,006, forward strand.
TTACATAAAGCTACCACTGAACTAAAAGATAATCGTCCAGTAAGTCTTTATACTGTTTTAAAATGTTTTTAAAATGTTTTAAAAATGTTAAAATGATTTAAAATGTTAACTCTTGCGTGCTACTTCCTATGACAATGATCATATTTAAAAATAGATTTAAAGGGTAACAATACACTATGAATAAGTGTTTATAAGAATTACTTGTAATACGACCAATATCTTCACATGGGAAAAAATGTATACAAAATGATAAGGAAAACTCCATGACTCCAGTAGGCAAATTTAAGAACAGCCAATTCAGGAAAAAGACAATACCCAGAATATGGGGAAAAGAAAAGTGCCAAATTAAACAACAATGAAGTATTAACATAAGCTCCTTAAAATTAACAATTTTTATTCCACGGTAACATCTACTCCCTTTGAAATAGATGAAACTAGAGTGATACTTGTTTTCGTATATTTTGCTGCTGGATGAGCAAAAGGAATTTGAAACAAAAGTCATAAAAATGCTCATCTACTTTGATTCCATGAATTTGCTTCTGGAAACCAATCCAAAAAGAGTAATCCAAAGTGATAAAGTAGACATCTGTACAAACTATCCAGTGCACCACTATTTTTAATGGCAAAAAATTAAAATGAGTCCAAGTGTCCAATAGTAAGAAAGTTTATAATTTCACTACAGACCATCTGTTAGAGGAAATACCATACAACCATTAAAACAATTGGTTGTATAGTCCAATGTAAAATATAAAAAGAAAGGCAAAACTGCACATACAATTTTCTTAACATGAAAAGAGGTCATGAGCACCTGGATGACTCAGTGAGTTAAACTTCTGCCTTTGACTAAGGTCATGATCCCAGGGTACTGGGATCAAGCCCCATGTCCAACTACCTGCTTAGTAGGGAGCCTGCCTCCTTCTCTCTCTACCCCTCCCCTCTCCCATGCTCTCTAGCTCATGTTCTCTCTCTCTCTCTCTCTCAAATAAATAAAATCTTAAAAAAAAAAAAAAAAAGAGAGAGAGAGACCGAAAAAGATAAACTCAAATGATTCATTCAGGTGTTAGAAAGGTAAAAGAAGGGACAAGTGTGGTGTGTTCACCTCTCATGTTGTTTTATTGCTCTTGTAATGAAGAATATAATTGTAAAATTCCTACGCCTTATTCAAATATAAATTGTCTCGAAGTTGTCTGTTCCTTTCTGCCCCTCTTTATACTCAGCCATCCCAGTGCGGTGAAAAGGAGTGGGAACAGTCAGTGCTGAGACCCAGTCCATGAACTACCCCTGTCTCTTTCAGCAGAACCCAGGGGGTTTCTCAGACTCTGACTGGCAGTTTAAATCCGGCCACCACCACTTTGTGAATGCTAAGTGACTCACATTCCCCCACCCAGCGTCCTTCCTCAGCCTCAGCAATAATGACCAGGAGGTTATTTCCTGTGGGAGTGAAACTGATCCTCTAGTACATCCTGTTTGGGGTTGTAAGTCAATTTTGAAAGATTCCAAAGCTCTGTTTGCATTTTTTTTTCCCCTCCCTACTTCTGTTAGGAATGGTTGACAACACTGTTTTGAAGACTGACACACGTATGGGCACTGCTGTCACAAGACGCCTCCTGTTTTTCGAACATATTTCCCTGCATCAAAAGGGAGCAACTTCAAGCTAGATCCTGTATGGATGATCCTGGTGCCACAAGAAAAGGTGTTTGAACCTTCCAACCATTCCATCTAAAATATGTTTCTTGGAACATTTTCTTGATTTAAAATAGCTTTTATTTTAAATATCTAAAACATCTCAAAAATCGTAGAGTAAGGTTTAGTTTTAGAACCACCTGGAGTCATTTGCATAATGCTCTCAAAGCAAAAATGGTTCGATTCATTTTGTGAAAACCAAACTGCTATTAAAATGTAGTTTAAATGTTGATCTTAGTCCACGTAATTATTTTTGTCATTCATTGTACTTCACTCATCTTGGAAGTGCTCAGTGAATTAAAATAGTAAAGAGTGGAACCTGATTTACACCTAAACAGTGTAACTCAGTCCAAATTGAAACTTTCAGTGTCCATTTCATTCATCATCTCATTAAAAAAAGAGCCTGATGCCTGGCCCATCTTTTTTTTTTTTTTTTTTTTTTTTTTTGAGAGAGAGAGAGAGAATCCCAAGAAGCTCCACACCCAGCACAGAGCCCAACATGGGTCTTTTTTTATTTTTATTTTTATTTTTATTTTTTATTTTTTTATTTTTTTCCAACATGGGTCTTAATCTCACAACCCTGAGATCATGAACTAAGCTGAAATCAAAAGTCAGATGCTCAACTGGCTGAGCCACTCAAGTGCCCCTGGCACATCATTTTTAAAAATAGTCTTAACGAGGGGCATCTAGGTGGCTCCTTCGGTTCAGCATCCAACTCTTGATTTCAGCTCAGGTCATGATTTTATGGTTATGGGATCAAGCCCTACATTGGGCTCTGCACTAAACAGGGAGTCTGCTTGAGACTTTTCTCTCCTCTCTCTCATAAATAAATAAATAAATAAATAAATAAATAAATAAATAAATAAATCTTTAAAAAAAAAGCCTTAACCAGTTGTTACTGCACGCTTTCTACATGCTAGGTGTCTAACAAACACTACACACTTATGAACTTATTTAATCTCCACAATAAGCATATAAGACAGATACTTTTATTTCCAATTTACAAATGTGTAAACTGAAAGAATTAGTATAATTTGCTAAAAATCTCACAGCTAGTAATAAGCAGAGTAGATATTTAAACACAAGTCTGTATTTAACTATTATACCATATGACTCTCTAGTATGGTAAGTCCTGAAGAAATACCCGAAGAATTAATAAAATTTTAAATATATGTCTTCAGGACCATGCTTCCACCAGGGGTTGGAAATCTGAATCCTTAAGTTTGTCTTCTACAACTGGTAGTAGGCACATTTTCAGAAGCCAGGTGTAAAGACTCCATTCCCAAAAGGTTCTTGCAGAGAAGACAATTTGGTTTGTTTCTGTTGGGAAAGTCAAGTCAAACTACTATCACTTCTGTCCAAAACTGAACTCAATCAGTTTTTGATTCCAATGATAAGTGACTAGCAACTGTATTAGTGTTTGAGGGAACCCTGTTAAGGAGTACCCTTTTTCTCCTGGCTGGTGAACCAAATGAAAATTAAAACAAAGGATTAAAGAAGGTAGAGACTAAACCACACACACACATACACACACACACACACACACACACACTCATGCACAAGCCTTTATTAGTGACTGAACTGACATAAGGAACAGGATTGCCTTCTGACCCCCAGAATTGGATGTACTGACCATCCTAGGCATTTATCATTACTTACTGCCTTAGCTGAGAACAACAATGCCAGATTTATAAAGTCAAATTTACTCTCAGAAGAAACCAGGAAGGAAGGACTGGACAAAGAATGTCCAGATTCTGCTTCCAAATTCATCAATCTGATAAGCCACTCCACCTCAGCAGAATGAATGAGCTGGTGACAAGCCATGAGTATAGGAGCAATGGAGAGTAGAGCTCTCAATCCAGGACAAGACGCGAGGTGGGAAAGAGCTCTCCACCACTAGCTTGTCACAGTGAGCTCAGTATGCACTAGACTCTCTTCTGAGGGCTTTGCCTTCATTAGCTCAGGCCATCATCACAGGAACTTTAGGAAGTGGGTACTCTCATTGCCTCATTTTTACAGAGGAAATAGTGGGACTTAGGGAATTCAGATAAATTACTCAAAGTCACAGCTAGACATAATGACACCAGGACTCAAATCCTCTAAGCACATTCAGTTATATTTTGTGAAATAAATTCCCTAGACTCTATTTTGGAAATCTAAACCGTTAGAGAAGAGGATGAACTCCACAAATATTAGTCATGGTCATTGTCTGGCCAAGTTTGTGTTCTGGAGTGTAATCATTTTCACATGGGGAGAGAACCCTGAACAAGACATTGAGATATGAAGTGATCCCAGCACTACGCATGGTATATACCCACCTGCCCCCATCAGCAGGATCTGGGTGATTGTGTGCCCAGAACTCTTCCCTCATCTGAAAGAATGTAATGCACAGACTTTGACCTGAGGAGGATGCTTAGAGCTCACTTCCACTTGACTCTTCAGAGGAAACCCACGTATTTGCTTACAAAGCCCAGAAATGTCTGCTTTTAAAATTTTTAGATAAAAGGCTTTCTTTCCTTGGTCCTTTGATTCTTGGATTTATTTTTATGTTTTTTAAAGATTTTATTTATTTTGAGAGAATGTGTGCAAAAGCAGGGGGGAGGAGCAGAGGGAGAGGGAGAGGCTGAGCAGGGAGCCTGGAGCCCGATATGGGACTGGATCCTAGGACATTGGGACCATGACCTAAGCTGAAGGCAGACGCTTAACCAACTGCGCCACCCAGGTGCCCCCCTTGGATTTCTTTTTAATTTAAATTTTAACTTTTATAGCTTACCTTTTACAGCTTAAACCCAGCCTGTAATTTTTCCCCCAGATACTTAATCATCTATGTTCTATGTTAGTCTTACCAATGAGAAACCTGAAACATTGCAAATGAAGGAATGTTCTTCCCAAGGGCTATTCATGGTTCAAAGAGTGACAGGAAAGTGCTATACCCTCCGCCTGCCATTTTATTTGTAAGAGTCTTCTCAATGAGCTGAACAAATCCCCGTTTTGTTGCCAAATAGTCCTCTTACCATTAAAAAATAACCCTCTGTGTTATCATGGTTCCTAGCAAGTCAGTGGAACCAAATGTGAATGTCCCTCCACCAGAAAGCAAAATCTCAGCCCCAAAGTCCATTTAGGGAGGTGCTGACACTCTGCAGCTACCTCCTGTTTCAAGCCAAATATGCATTAATGGGAAATATCAGCAATGAATAGCCATAGTTTCAAACACATAACTGACTGCCTGATATTAGCCAGGACTCCTAATCAGCTCATGCTCTGCAGTTGAAAAATCGCCCTCAAGAAGACGTCTCCATATTATCACGCCATGAAGTCTTCACTGCCTCCCCCTCCACACACCCCAGGACCTTAGGAAAGGAAGCAGAATAGGCAAATCTTAGCTAAGCTATTGGATTCCTGACTCTACAGGAACTCTTAAATAAACCAGTTCTTCTCCTACCATAAGATGATCCATAAAGATTTTCCTTTTGCGTAAATATCTCTCCCAGGTCCCTTCCTTAGCCACAGTCTACAAAGGAGTAAACTAGAGCCAGATTTATCCCATCCAGTTCTTTTTTAAAAAGTATTTTATTTATTTATTCATGAGAGACACAGAAAGAGAGGCAGAGATGCAGGCAGAGGGAGGAGAAGCAGGCTCCAGGCAAGGAGACCCATGTGGGACTCGATCCCGGGACTCTGGGATCAGGCCCTGAGCTGAAGGCAGACGCTCAATCACTGAGCCACCCAGGCGTCCCAATCCCATCCCTTCATTCTTGAGACTCTTCAATCTCAAAGTATCCCTCTTATCTGAAAGGTCTCTAACCTGTCTTGGCAGTGGAAGCCAGCCAGGTGCTCGAAAGCCACTCAAGAATTAGGAAGCACAACATTTATGCCAAACATGCATGTTTCAGTCTTTCTAGACATTGGAGTGACACAGACCAGAGCTCAAAGGTAAGTTCATCTTTCCATAAATACCTATTGAATAGGGCAATGAATAGACAGAAAAAGTCCACACTCATTTTGAACTCAGGGTCTTCTTGAGCAAGTCGCTTAGCTTGTATGAGCCTGAGTGTCCTCCTCTCTCAAATAGAGGAAATAGTATGTATCCCACACAATTCTTGCATCAACAATTGAGAAATTATACCTAAAACATTTAACACATTGCAAATCAAATAGTTATTTTGATTATATTAGCCTATGATCTTGAGATACAGAAAAACAGTCCTTGCATTGGTCATCAATTCTCTGCAGGAATGCCAAAGGATAGGAAAGTAAATTTGAAGATTTCAACTCAACCTTCCACTGATTTCACCATCATCTGTTTACAGAGATCAGGGTTTTATTTCCACTTCAATGCCTGTAGTTTCTCATGTATTCTGAGGTCAGTTCTGAGGATTTGGAGGAGGATGAAAAGGATGGTCTGATTCAAAGATTTGTTATTGTGGCTTCTTTTTGTGGGGATGTGCACTGCTATGCTTCCATTTGTGAAGTGGAGATAAATTATTTAGTCCAGAGTCATTTTCACAACAATAAATATATGTATTATGTATCAATGTTCTGCTCATCTCTGCTACCTCACACAACCATGGGAAATTTTCATGATGGGTCCCTAACACTTCCACTCAGCTCAGCTTCTCCACCTAGTGGCCTGAGTGAAAGTGAAGCTCAAAAGTTTAGGGGTGATCTCCAGCAATGGCAAATTGATTTCCAACCCTCGTCCCTGTGGCATTGACTCTCTGGACTCAGAAAGCCTTTGCTCAATGTTGGAACTAATTAAGCCACCCATGGGGCACTGTCCAGGCTGTATGCTCAAACTGCTCCACCCAGAGTCTGGGATATCTTCATTCAGACTGATGAGGAGTCAGCAATAGCCCTACTAGTTGGTTAAATGTCCTTGGCTGTTTTGTTTTCCCTCCATGGTGCTGAAAAAATTGCGGTTCCCTTCTGCTGACCTCTAGGCAGTGTGAAAGGTACAGAAGCCATTGAGGAGAGGGACTGAATTGAATTTTTTTTTCATTTTTTTTTCCCTGAAGGTCATGGGGAAGAGAAAGGTTAATTATAAGTTATAGCAAAGTGTCAAGACTTCTTCACTCTCTCTCTTTCCTTCTCTCTGTCTCTCTCTCTCTCTCTGTCTCTCTCTCTCTCTCTCACACACACACACACACACACACACACACTCCACTTTCTTCATACACAAAATGGCAGACTTACACACAGAAAAGAAGGCTTTAGATAATTTGGAAGACATTCCCTAAAATCTATCGTAGCTGTCCAGCTATTCCTCCGAGGTGGGGGACTGGGAGATTGGGCACCATCTTCGATGATGATTCCATTTCAAGGAGACAGGTCCCAGATCCTGGAGGAAACATTCCTGGGTTGCTTATTCAGCCTTTACAAAGATTTACTTGCCTTTCAAAGACAAAAAGAACTTAAAAGTTTTCTTATGTAAAAGCTCTAAGAAAAGAGAGGGGAGAAAGTCTCCGCCCTCATTTTCAAAAGAGAGAATTAAACTTCTTATCTTTTCATTTGTATTTGCCCTTAGAGTACTAAAATGTTAGAAATAATCATGTATTTTGCTTTGAACATCAAGTGCCCTAGACTGGCATCGCCCTCTTTCCCTTACAGTTCCTCCTGGGGGCAGGATATTTTCTCCTCCTCCACAAGGACTGTTGGCTCTCTTCCTGCTGGTAGTAAAGCCCTCCTGGAAATCCTCCTCAGAGACAGACTTTAGTTAGAGAAGCAGCTACAAGGGCACAGTGATGTGTGGTGGCTCTGGGGTTGCACAACGAGTGCCTTCCCCATGCTGCTCCTGACAGTTGCGACTGTGATCCCTGCATTGCTCAAGGACAAGCAATAAAGCATTCTGTATTTTGTTTTATCTCATTTCAAGGAGCTCCACGAGGGCAAGGCTGTATCTGTTTTGCTCCACATTGAACCAGCAGTGTCTAGCATATGGCAGGTGCTCGACATCTGCCAGTTAAAGAAATGGAAAGACAAATGAGCGACCAAACTGGAACCAGCCATCAAATAGAAGGATAACACCCAAAATCCATGGTTCTTGTCCCCAAGTTCATTTCTTTTTTTTTTAATCTCTTTTATCTCTCTTTCTCTCTTTTTTCTATTGATGGTGTAGTTTTGGGATGTAGGTGAAGTTTGGTGGGATGACGTCCAGAGCCAACAACCAAGAAAGAATTCTTGAAATGTCTTTGATGCAAAATGGTGGTTTTATGAAAGCCCTGGGACAGGACCCGTGGGCAGGAAGAGCTGCTGCCTCATGGTCATCTGGGGTCATGCGAGGTGGCTGATTACATACTTGAGAGTTGGGGGAAGTAAGGAAAAGGGAGGATCCAAAAGGATATTGAGTTGTTAAAGACTCACAAGACACTGTAGGCCTTGCCGTTGTCAAGTTCAGGTTGGTTTTTTCCCTCTAGCGAGGCATTAACCTTAAGACAGGGGATGTCACACACGCCCCACCTGGAGGAATGTCACACATGTCCCACCTGGGAGGGTAGAGATTGCAGGATGTCAGCTTGTGCTTTGTCCTCAGCTTGCCTTCTGCTCCCTTGAACCTGAGACATAATTTACATACAGTTAAATGCACCCATTTTTGGTATATAGCTCTTAGATTATGAGAAATGCCTACAGTCATGTTGCCACCACCACAAGACACAAAAGAACAGAAAAATTCCCTCCTGTCCTTGCTTGAAGGTCAGTCCCTCTGTCACCCCTTGCTTCTGGCCACTGATGTATTTTGTCCCTAACGTTTTGCCTTGTGCTGACTGTCATAGGAGGTAGACTTGAAGTCTGGCTTCTTTCCCTTAGTGTAAAGCATCTGAGATTTGCCTCTGCTCTTGCAGAGATTTGGAATCCATTCCTTTTCATTACCAGTCAGTATCATAGGGATGCAGCACAGTTTGTCTAGCTGTTCACCCCTTGAAAATCATTTGGATTATTTCCAGGGTTGGAGGAGCAATTCTGAGTAAAGCAGCTATTGCATGCAGGTTCTTAGAGATCTTATGTTTAATTTTTTTTAATATTTTATTTATGTATTCATGAGAGACACACAGAGAGAGAGAGAGGCAGAGACATAGGCAGAGGGAGAAGCAGGTTCCATGCAGGCAGCCTGATGCGGGACTCAATCCCAGGACTCCAGGATCATGCCCTGAGCCAAAGGCAGATGCTCAACTGCTGAGCCACCCAGGTGTCCTGAGATCTTATGTTTTATTTCACTTGGGTTAATGCCTAGGGGTGAGACTGCGAGGTTGTATGAAGAGACTATGCTTATCTTCATAAGAAACTATCATGATGTTTTTCAAAGCACACTGGGCCAGTGCTCAGCAGTGCATGAGACCTCCTGAAGCCCTGCATCCCTTGCAGGCCTTGATATAATCAGTTTTGCGGTTGTTTTCAATGTTAGCCATTCAAATAGGTGTAAATAAGAAAACCACAGACCTCAAATGGCACCATTTAGGCAAAGTCACCGAATGAGGACATAACACCCAACTGCATTTCCCTCAGAAATGTAAGTCTTAACTGGTAAGTCAGAAATTTTCTGATCACCATCAATGAAGTGATCCATCATATGGGTCCTCTCTATTCCTGAAAGGAAGAGGAGGTAATCTACTAATAAGACCCCCTGTCTGTCCCTCTAAGGGAAAGTGACCGTGCCTGGAATAATTCTCTCTTTTCTTTTGCTAATAACTTTCCTGTTCCACTCTGATGAAAACATTCCATTTTGTACAGCTCCTCAGAGCATCTCTACTTGCTGGATGGGATGCTGCCCAATTCACAAATTGCTTATAAGACCAACTAAATCTTTAAATTTACTTGATTGAGCTGTTTTTTTAACAAATACCTTTTTAACAAAGTATTACATTGTGGTTCGATTTACATTTCCCCTAATGACTATAATATTCAGCATTTTCTCAAGTATATACTTGCCATCTGTATATTTTCTTCAGTGAAATGTCTGTTCAAATGTTTTGACCATTTTGTTATTGGGTGTTTGTTTTCTTAGTGAGTTTTGAGAGTTCTTTATATATTCTGGATAAAGTCTTCTTATCAGATATATGTTTTATTAACATTTGTTAATAAAACATTGTTTTATTAACAATCCATAGACCAATTTTCTATTGGTCTATGGATTGACTTAATTTGTTTTAACCTTTTCTTGTTTTACAACAAAATTCCCCCTTTGACTTTTCCAAGACTACAAAGTGATTTAAAATTTAGGAATTTGAAGTGAGAAACCACATGGCCTGTCTGTAATTACAAATGGGGCTTCCCCAAAAGCTCCACGCTCTCATTGACCAATGACTTCTGGTTAAGGCCAGGGGTTGAGAAGGAAAAATTTTTCTCCATTCTGGCTAGCCTAAGAATTAAATTGACATGAGACAAATTAACAGGAGAAAAACAAAAGTGTAATCACATGTATACCTCCTGTATACAAGGGAGAGACCCAGGGAAACTGGGCAATAACCCCAAATGGTTGAAACCATCACCTTAAATACCTTTTTCAGCGAAAGACAAAAGAAGATGTTGAGGATGGAGAGTCCTCATCGTGGGAGGAAAAGGCAGAGTGAGCAAGGGTGATGTTGTGATGCAGATATAATGGCCTTCTGCACTAGGAACAGTTTCTAGAGGTTTAGAGCTCTCTTCCTGATACCCTCACATATGGTGATTTCCCTTGTTAGTGGAAAGGTCTCTCACGGTACTGTCATTTCTACTTGATTTTTCAGAGCCTGTTTTATCATGTTTGAAGTTTCTTTAAAGTAACTGGCTTAAAGTAATCACTATGCCAATGATGCATATTTTGAAGTGGCAAAATATGCTCCTTTTTATGGGTTCTGACATTTTAGGAAGTTGAGCATATGTGCACCTCAGACTCTCCTCCCCCTTGACGTCCTCCTCCCAGGCTGCAGGAGGTACTCTTCTCCTTTCAGCTCTCTGCCCTGAGAGTGCGGCTGGAGCAGCACCGAGGCAGTAAGCCCCGAGCTGCCCCTGCGAGAGCAGCAGGCTGGCTGAGGGGAAGTCAACAGGAGAACTGACCAGAATGGGGAACTCTCTGCTAAGGGAAAACAGGTGAGTCCAGATTTCTGAGGGGCAGGCAGTGGGGGATGGGACAGGGCCTTGCAGCCAGAAAGAGTAAAAGGTCTTTGGGCAGGGTTGGGGGAGCCCAGTAAAGAACTGGAAAAAAAAAAAAAATAAGTGCCTACTGATCTTCAGACCCTACATTCAATTCCTCATAGGGTTGACCTTCTCCCCAGAATCAGAGTGAGCAGCTGGGGGAAAACCTCTGAAAGGCAGAAGGACTTCATCAAAGGAGGCCAATGTAGTGAACCATGACTTAAGAAATGGAACAACTTTCTGAGGGCTAGGTTTGGGTGGGGTGGGTGGATGCTCTCCTGAACTCTGAATGCCTGCAAGGAGCTCAAAGACATCACTACTTTTTAAATCGCTATTTTAGTTCCAAATAAATAGCAAGTTTCTGCCCACACTTGAGGCCTCATCCAGTGCACTTTCCCTGCAAGGGGTAAGTAGAGGTCATTAAAATTGGTCAAGAATCTGGCTTACTTTTTCTAGACTTCAGTTTCCTGATTTTAAGAGGAAATAATAATACAATACCTACCTTGGAAGTTTCCAGTGCATGTGATGCTAGCACAGTGCCTTACACACAATAAGGTTCAGTAAGAAAATATTATTTTTTTGGACCATCAGCTTCATTAACCTCAAAGCAGTTGTTGTAAGAATTTGTACCACCCAAAATAAGAGAATCCCTAGTGAGATGGTCTAGGGAGAATGAGCTTGCTGGGACAGGGGGCGGGGAGTATTTTTAAGGGTTATGTTTGTTATCCCAAGGTTGGCTCCTGCCACTGGGAACTGGGACACAGGACCCAAAATGCCACCTGACAGAAGAAGGCTTGGCAAGCCCGTGGGATGTGGCCTGCCCCTCCCTGAGACCCAGGGTTTTCTGAAACTCCTCCCTAGTTCCTCACAGGCCAAGCCATCTGCAGCTCCTGCTTGTTATCAGCTTATAAATCCCCATTTTCATATCCATGTATGAGTTCCTCAAATGTAGAGACTAAGTCATTTTTTTAAAGACTTTATTTATTCATAGAGACAGAAAGAGAGAGAGAGAGAGAGAGAGGCAGAGACACAGGCAGAGGGAAAAGCAGGCTCCATGCAGGGAGCCTGATGTGGGACTGGATCCTGGGTCTCCAGGATCACACCCTGGGCTGCAGGTGGCGCTAAACCGCTGAGCCATCTGGGCTGCCCTATTTCTTAAGTCATTTTTGAATTCCTGTTTCCTGGCATTATTTCTGACAAATAGTAGGCCCTCAAAAAGAGTTTGATGAATGGCTGGAAACATGAAGAAATCACTGTCCTGAGAAGAAAAATAAAATACAGATATAATGTGACTGAGAAATTCATGATTAATGTGACATCTGAAATTTTTTTTAGGATTTTAATATAATTTTTAAAGGCTTATATTTCCTGGGATCTGATTTTCACCTTCACTTCTAGTTCCCATTTATCATCCAATCAGCAGATCCCCACTGTGGCTCTCCAGATCAGATTTGTTACAAAAGCCATGGAAATCTGCCCCCCTCACTAAGCAGAGTGGCACCTAGTCCTCTATGAGAGGAGTTCAGAGTCTTCCTTACTGACTGGTGGTCCTCAGACAAGTTACCTAACATTTTCGGCCTCAGTTTTCTCATTGGTAAAAAATAGAATCATATATACCTCATGGATTTATTCTGAGATTAAATGAAATATATAAAATGTATGTGTTATATACATTTAGTAAGTGGATTGTACGTGTGTGTGTGTGTGTGTGTAGAGAGAGAGAGAGGTTGAGAGAAAGTAATAAACATATAGTAAGTAGTACTTAATTTTTAGTTCCTTTTTCACCATATTCTCAAATCCCCATGAATGAAAAAAAATGGTCATACAGAAACCCAACCTGCACAATGAACAGATTTATTTTCTTTATTTAATCCTTTCTTCTCCTCTTATCCCACGTTGTCTGCTTTGATGCTATGAGAGATGGTGATTTCCGTGAGACAGGGCCAGTACCCTTCCACACCCCTATGCGCAATCCCGAAGACTACGCCAAGTGGTTAGGCCTCTCCGAACACTGATAGTCTCATGGTCATCATGAGGAATCCTGGCCGTGTGGGAACAAAGGATTTAGGACGCGTTATGCGTGAAAGTCATTGGAGAATGTCAACTGTCAGATAAAAGGTTGCCATGTTTGTTAAGGAGGAGCTGTGAACAGATCTGAGGCGACAGGCAGAAGCTGGGGTGATTCTGGGGTTCCACACAAATGGCAGAAATGACAAAAGTGGAACAATTAGGAATGGAGGTGGGAAGCCTGAAAAGGAAAGAACTTAGCTCATCCCTGATATGTTGGGTTTTAGGTGGCAGCAGGACACTCAAGAAATACCCTGGACTCCGAAAAATCAAAGCCGCAAACAGAGAACATCCAGGTGAGAACAAATCCAACAAACCTCCTCCCAGCCTTTGCCCAGGAAGAGTAAAGTCTGTCGGGTCCTAGACTTGATGTCCACCATGGAGCACCCTGCTTGGCCCAGCAGCAGTTATTGTCATAGTAAAGGTGAAGACAAGACAAAAGGCAAAAACACTTTGAACCTTTGGGCAGGAGAAGTGCAACTAGAAATAAGACCTATTTCCTGCTGTCTCTGTTTATTTAGCCCAAATACCTTTGTCCTCAAGCTCCATCCTGACCATTCCATTTTAAGCTCTGAGTTTCTATTTCTGAGGTGACCGCATCTCCCACATCATCATAATTGTTGAAAGGTTTGTGGAGAGAGACACTTGCAATTACCCTGATGCTGTTAGACCAGGACTTCTTCATTAACCCTTTCTGACTAGTCCCTTTGAGTGCCCGGGAATCACTAAAATATGGAACCAGGGTGTCAGGATCCAAGAATTCCAAAGAGTGTCAAAGCCAGTTGTTCCGTGGCCCGTAGAATTATCTGTACTTCTCCCATGGTTTCAGGAGAAGGTTTTGAAAGAATATCAATTAAATTAAAAAGCAACCACTGAGCCAAAGCTTATGTTAGGAGCTGGGGACCCCAAAGTTTCCCTCAACAGGGTACATCTCTTCAGTGCAAGCTAAGGAGCATATATTGGGGTGATATCACTGGACATATGTTAAAGCATACAGTCCAAATAATGAAACAGACCAGAAAGGTCATGGGCATCATAACAAGGGAGAGACTGGGCGGTCTAGAAGGCCAGGGAAGCTTTGTGTAAGAGACAGGAACCCGGAATTGCTGGCACATAGCCGGGTGTCACAGAGATGCATCTGGTCTCCTGCAGAACCCACCCCAAACCAAAACGTCCCAGTTGAAATGCAAGAAAAATCTACAAAAATTTACATTACAGAATAATTGAGTGGGGGAAATGACCAGTTTGAAAACAGCCTTTGCCATGTTGAACTTTATTTGACCCTTACAACTCCAGGAGGTAAGCAGTCTAAGTATCCCCGATTTATGACCGATCAACGGTGGCTCAAATTTTCCAGAGGTATTAGTACAGTCAGTAAGTCAAAATCAGCTATCTCTTTTCATCTCCCAAATCTCCTCAAGTGAACCTGGTTTCTGAGCATGGATAAAGATAAGGCTCGTTGGTTTCCTTCTGGTGTTTCTTTAGCCACAGAAACAAGAGATATAAACAATGGCTGAAAATAGCATGACAGCCTGAAGAGGAGACATGCCTTTCAGCCCCAAAACTCTGATGCTGCAGGGCCCCGGGAGGTTGTCCCAACACTGCCATGCTGGTGCCCACAGCCTCTCCTCCTCTATCACCCTTGGCAAGGGAACTCCCTGGGAAGCTCGCTGGGGTTGATCTTTCTGGATGGTATTTTACAAATGCTTGTGGGTAGTGTTACGGGTAAAGGCAGGGCTTTCACATTCAATTTTGCAGGTAGTTGACTATGACTCAAGTCCAGAAAGACGCCCAGCATGATACTTCGACTTCAGCCTGGATGTCTGACTGCAGAAAGATCCTGAGCCTTTCTGCCTGCCCCAAAAGAGATCACAAGTCCTGTTTATTTTCCTGTACTTTGAGTAAAGGAGGCAGATTTGATGAACTGAGCCAGTTAGAGTTGCTCTGTCCTTGGCTACCCATTCATTTATCAAATTATTTATTGAAAACATATTTACCAGACACTCTGGCACATGCCAGTGATATATACCATGATGAACAAAATGAGTGGTCCTTGACTTTATGAAGCTCTAGTGTAGGATGTAAATAAATGAACTGTTACATAACAAAATTGAAGATCTACCTGTCTTTATTAAAAGGTTCATGAAATCAGCAGCACCCCAGCTAGCAAGTAGAGAGGCTCTTGAAGGAGTTCTACAAAACGGAATGTTTCTATAGAAGGAGGATGGGGAAGAGAAAGTTATCAGCAAAAGAAAAGGATTATTCCGGGCAAGGTCACTTTCTAGAGGGAAAAGGAAAGTCTTATCATGCATATCATCTCACCTTTTTGTGGGGATGGAGAGAGCCCAAGTGACAGACTTGGTGGCACAGATTGAAGAATTGCTGGCCCACAGGTTAAGACTACCTTTCTGGAGGAACCTGCAATTAAATTATGTACTAAGCACCAGTTTGGGAACTCAGTCCAAGTGATACCATTTTTGAGCCGGTGTTGTTTTCAGTTTTTTTCCACCCAACAACCACACTATGGTGTCTAACTATAATATGGTATAAATAGGAGAACTTCAGAGTGCAGTAGAATTCTCCATAAATATTGCCTAACCTGTACCAGAAAGAAATTTCTAAAATGTCCACATACTGATGCCTGGATTTCCTGGAGATGACTATTGTGTGTCCTTTCTCACAAGAGGCCAAGTAAATCATTGAAATCCGAGATAAGCAAGCAATTCTAAGTAACTTGGACACATCTATCATGCTGGAGTGACTCCTTCCTCTCGAGACATTAACTCACCCTTTGGAAATATGAAAATGATGCTTATCAACACCAGAAAGTTCCTTCCTCAATTAGGAGTTGATAAGCATCATCTTCATATTTCCAAAGGGTGAGTTAATGTCTCGAGAGGAAGGAGTCATTCCAGCATGATAGATGTGTCCAAGTCATTTAGAATAAATACTATCTTGGACAAGGGCAGAGAAAAAAGGTTTTTTGCAGGGGCACCTGGATGGTTTTGGCTCAGGTCTTGATCCTGGACCAGGACCGGGCTCCTTGCTCAGCAGGGAGTCTGTGTCTACCTCTGCCCATCACCCCGCTCATGCGTGCTCTCTCACTCTCTCTAAGGTAAATAAGTAAAATCTTTTTTAAAAAGAAGATTTTTCACAGAAATGGTCAAGGGAAGGGAGTTATCCTAATAATGCTGTAGAGACCAACATTGTGATTTGGTGTCATCTCTGGGTCATTTTAGATGCTGTTACTGCTACTTTGCTGAAGGGTGTTTCTGCGTTCCGTGGTGAGTGGATAATTATTTTCAAGAGTTATTTGCCTAAGTGTGGTTTCAATGTGATATTTGCTGTAAATCACCTGTAACTACCCACTGTCTGTCACCACAGGCGAAGCCTGTCACTACCCAGACACAATCATCTGAGAGGCAGGCAGGAAAGTGAATTGAGTCAGTCAGGCAAGTGACAATTCGAGCCTGGCAAGAAACAGGAACAATAGCCTTGATGGCCCTCCACAAATGGGAAAGCCTCAGAAGCAAGGACGAAACTGGCTCCCAAGGTAGAAGAAGGACCCCGAATCCCACTGCGAAGGGCCGGGCTCCATGTACAGAAGCACACATTTCTGTCCCTCGCACAGAGAACGGACAGCTGGGGTGCTCATATAAGTCATCCTCCACGCTGGAGTAAAAGACCCACTAAAAATAGCTCAAGGTCCTTAACTGACTCATAAGGACATCAACTAGACTCTCTAAGTAGGACATATGGTCTTGCTGCTTGGAGCACATGTCCTTGTCTCCTGAGATGATAATGAGTTTCCTGTTTATACTGTGTTTCTGCGGGGACTGGTCTCTACAGAGTAGTTACCTCTGTGCTCACATGGGACATGTTTGATTGCTTGTTTGCTTGCCTCCTAGGAGATCAGAGATGGGGTTTGGGGTTGGAATCGGAAATAATCCTGGCTCCTTATCTCACATGACATAAAAGAAGTTGATACTCTGTTAGGGAAAAATATCCCCCAGATAGTTACCTAGGACATCACCATAGTTCTCTATAAATCAATCCCACTTCAGCCATAGAAAAGGGAGAAGTGAGGAGAGAGAGAGACACACGGGCCGAGGTGGAGATTTCTACTTGGTCTTACTTTCATTTTTCCTTTTATCTACCTTCGTTTTCCTCCATGCTGGAGGAGGTATGACTTTAACAAATGAAAGAGCTTAAAGATAAGGTTTTGGAGTTGAGTGTCATTTCCTTTGAGAGCCTCTGAAGGGCGAAGATCACGAATTTCCCTTCTCTTTCTTTTTTCAGTAGAAAAATATGCATCTTTAAAGCAAAACCAGATTCCCCAAAGGAGAGTAAGTCATTGCTTTCTTATCTTTTCTGCACTTGATAGACTTGCATTTCCCAACTGCCCCTTCTCTGTGCTTCCCAAGCTCTTTGGGCATCCTGCCAGTGTCATACTTGCACATCCATCTGTGTCATTCGTCCAGCTGCTTGGGTCTTTCTCTGCTAGACTGTGAGACTGTGAGGCCATTGGAAGCAGGAACCGGCCACTGATCTCCGATCCCTCCCTGAGGTCAGGAGGCTGGAGGGGTGAACGGGGAACAATGACCGGAAGGACAGAGGTGCCTGAAGTGCTTCCGAGAAACTAGGGCACCCTTGCGACCCAGAGGGCCCGGAGGGGCAAGGCCTCATGGGCAAGCTTAGGATTGCCGGGTTTTGTCCTGAGAACTGCACAACTATTGAGGGGCTTTATTTTATTTTATTATTTTATTTTATTTTATTTTATTTTATTTTATTTTATTTTAGAGGGAGAGCACAAGCAGGGGGGAAGGGCAGAGGGAGAGGGAGAAGCAGACTCCCTGCTGAGCACAGAGCCCAACCTGGGGCCCAACCCCAGGACCCTGGGGTCACAACCTGAGCCAAAGGCAGACGCTGGCCGAGGGCCAGCCAGAGGCCCCTGTCGGGGGGCTTTAAACCCAGGCCCGGTCTGAGGCCCCTGCATGAAAAGACCTCACCTGGGCTGCAGTGCAGAGACCCCACTGTGCTGGCCGGTGGCAGGAGCAGATGCTGGAAGATCGCCAAGGAGGTGAGGCCCGGGTCCCTGGAGACAGGAAGCCCTGCAGCTGAGGAGGAGGAATTGGAGAAGGACGCAGAGAGAGAGAGGAAGTATAGGCCTGAGGAGGGGCCACAAGATTTCACTTTTCTAAAGAAGAAAAGTGAGGGGGTTTGGGCCTTGCCTTCCTAGGTGCAAAGAGCAGAGCCCGATCCATTCACTCTGAGTCTTGCAAACTAGCTCGGTGCAGTGTGCAAGCGAATCAGCGGCCCTGCCAGCCCAGCGTCACCCCGGGGAGCCCCAATCTCCGTCAGAGCAAACCGTGGGAGCAGTAAGACCTCGACTGCTAAGAGTCACAGATGGTCCCTGTGGTGATGACCAGGGACGTCCCGAGGGCCGTGGGAGTTTCCGGAGCTGAGAGCATGTGGAATGCCGGCCCCGGGGCAGGCCAATCCCTGTAATCCGGGGCGGCTCCCACCTGAGAGCTCCCTACGGAGCTGCTGGGTCTGTGAGGGGGCGGCAAGGGGTTGGGGTGCCCCTGAGCCCCATGGCCTTGGGAAACTGGCCTGCTGCTGTTCCCATCTGCTGGCAAATGCAGGAACGGGAATGCTCAATTTAAGAATTTCCTTCCAGCAAGCTTTTCTAGAGCAGCAGGCCCACACGGTCACCCCTCCAGCCCCCCCAATCCCCCAAACCCTCCCCACCCCACCCCTGTGGCCTGCGGTAGACACAGGCGCCTCTGGACACTGTGGCTCCTCTGAGGCCCTCCGCCGCCTCCCGTGCTGGCCTGTGAGCCCCTGGGGGACAGGACCTGTTTCTGATCTGTCTTGGTCTCCACAGTGGTACAGGTTGGGCATGCTGGGAATTTTGTGTGAGGCAGGCAGGGGTGGGGGGCTGGAGGGAAGCGTGGTTTCCCTCTCAAATCCCCACCCAGTGTGCCTCCCTCCACTCAGCCTCTCTGCCTGAGCTGCCTGCCCCCCTCTGCTGTTTCTTGTTCAGCTGGTCCTGGGGTTCCCCTGGGGTGCGCTGCAGGTTGGGGTGGCCTGATGGGCTATTGGTTGGCTCTCTGACTGCTTCTGTTCCACACTCCCCGCTCCACCCGGCCTCCCCCCTCTTCCCCACCCTCTCTCCTCAGGTCTCCCCACGGCCTGACGCTGATTGTATTTCCTTTCTCCAGGTAAAGAAATGTCATCTGCTCCCACGCAGGTAACGCAAACATCTCTGAGCCTTTTGCTGAGGTGCCCCAGATGGCAGGAGTTGGCCTCCAGGACCCCTTCAATCCTGGATATGAAAGAGAGACTTTAGATGCCAGTGCGTGTCAGCCCAGGGCCCTGTGCGGGGCCTGGTGGCCGCAGCAGCAGCCACCTCTGTTGCCCATCTCACTGCGAAGGGACTGATGCACACGGAGCCCCGTGCTGACGCCAGGCAGTGAGCTGAGAGCTTTGCCTGTAGTGGCTCATGCACCTGGTACAGCGACCCCAGAAGACCAGCACTATTATTTCCCCTCCTTCACAAATGAGAAAACTGAGAGTTAAGTGATACTGTCCCCAAGCCAGATAACTGGCAGGAAGTCAGGGGCATGATCCAAAACCAAGCCTCAGTCCCAGATCCAGGCTCTCCCTCTTGTACTTTGCTGCTTTGCTCTTTATCTCCTGAGATTCCACTGACTGGGAGCTTCTCTTGAGTGGTTTCCCTTTTGAATAATGCAAAAATCCCTAGAATGAGTAGTTAAATATCATAAGCCAATCGTGTTAGGGTGGCCTCGGGTTGTTCTTATGAGCAGGCTGCCCTCAAGGCCTGAGACTTGGAATTATACCCATTGGCAGGGGTCACTCTGGAACAAGAGGCAGAGAGGACCTGCCTGGGGAGGCGGAATAAATATTCTAGACAGCGTGAGCTCTCTGGATGCCTGGGCTAGGGGTTAGGTGAGGGCAGCCATTTAGGAAAAAGAGCCAAGAGATGGAGGGGAGATGGTCATGGAAGACAGACCTTGCTCGGGGTTGGGTCTGTGTTGAGCCTGGAGTATGCAAAGGGAAAGGCAAGAGGCCCACTCTTGATAAGATTCTTCTTTGCCCAACAGGACAGTGCTGACCAGAGCTCCTCGGAAGATCTCTGCTACACCCTCATTAATCACAGCGTCCTTGGGGGAAAGTCATCAGGGATCTCTGCTGAGAGGTGCTATGAGAACATTTCCCCTAAAACCGAGACACCCAGGGAGTCCTTGGGAAAAACCGAGGTTTCATACGCACTTCTCCGTGTGCCTTCCTCTCCAAGGCATTCGTCTTCCCCAGAAGATGCATATGAACTCATCATACCTAGGAGAGTCTTCTCCTACTCCCTGCAACAGCCACATCCACCAACACCACATTTGGAGAACCGGGTTTCCTACTGATAATGAAACAGTTGGACCAGCGCTCGTCTAATAGCAGTAACTATTAGATAGGGGTTGTGGGGCTTTGGTTGAAGCAGGCATGGCGTATAGGGCCCTTCAGGCTTACCCCACCTCCACACACAACAGCCCTTTCTTAAGGGGTCTCTGCAGAATCTGGTTTGCAAACCACAGGGCCTCATAGATCCTGTTCCATAGTCATCCAAAGACCAACCACCCATCCTGAACACCGCTCTTTGAGAAGGGAGTGGCTATCTGTGATTCCAAATGGCTTTGGAAATGGTAGGAAAGGCTTCTTGGTCCCCTACAGCTATGAGCATCACAAAGGGTCTGCTCCTCTGTCCAAGTTCTTCTTATAAAACGTCCACAATGATTGTCTTCTAAAGTCACAAGGAAGCTTTTACGCATCGTAGTAAGTGTCCCCAGGGGTGTCCACTTGTTCGACACATGTTTGAAGGCCCAATCCCTCACCCAGAGCCTTCCAGGTGAGAACCTGTGTGTGCTTTGCACCCCATGCCACTTAGGTATGTCCTTTGACTCGTTGACCCTTATGGGTTTGTTGGTTATGTGGTCTGAATCAGTATGTTCTGGACCAAGTTTTTATATAATTTTTAATATAATTTTAACCCATATTTTTTAATCTGTATTTCTCCCTAGAAATCTTATCAAGAAAATCATAGCATTAGAGAATGGTAGAGTAGAAAGACCTATGGAGACACTCTAACTCCATTACCCTTTTTGCTTAGAGAGGATAAGTAGCCCAAGGCACCTTGCAAGTTAGTGCCAGAACTTTATCCAGAGCCTGATTTCCTGGTTTCCAATTCAACACTCCTCCAACATACTACATAGAAGAGGCTATACTCAACTGGGTGGTGTATGCGTGGATGAACTAATATACTATGTATAACATATGAAAAAAATGTGTCCACATGGGAAAAATAACACACACACACACACACACACACATCCCTTCTCTAATGAGACTTTCTGTATGTTCTGATTATTTTTCCTAATTTTTTCCTCATTGCTCCTGGAATTCCATCTATTGCCTAAAACAGGGATCAGCAAACTGTGACCCAGAGGCCAAATCTGGCCTACTGTCTTTTTTTTTAATATAAATAAAATGATATTGGAACACATCCATGCTTATTCATGTATACTGTATACATGTTCATACTGCTCAGCCACAGAAGAGTTGAGTAGTTAGTTGTGACACACTGGAGGTCCCACAAACCCAAGAACACTTTTTTTTTCCCTTTTCAGAAAAAAAAAAAAAAGTTTGTAGACCCCAGGCCTAAAGGATGATACTTGGAGATAAACTTAACAAACAGAAGTGTGTTTGGGTCTTGTAACTCATAAGAACTGGTACCAGTAAACTGGCATGAAAATATTAAACCACAAATGAGATGGGCCCAAGAATAATTAGCAAATTAGACTATTTCTATAGTCACACCTGCATTCTCAACTTCCTGTTCTATTTAACCCGTGGCCATTGTCCTAATTTTAAGGATGTTAAAATAGTAGAGGTTTGTTGACAAAGTAGTAGATACATTATGTGTTTAATTACTGTTTTGTCCCCCAAAGTAACTAAATAACTATTATTTAAAATGTAGTTTAGTACATTTTATGCCATCTGTGATTTATGCATTTACGCCAGTGAGGAGAAACCCAGTGACATCAGGTGGGACGTATCAATACAGGTTCGCTGAGACTTTGGCTGGGCGGTGATCTTCATCTAAGAGCCAATCACATCTGGGTATCTTATCCTCTACTAACTTCCTATTTTCAGCAAAATTCTCTCCCATGGAACCCCAGCCTTGACCCTTGGCCAGGATTCACTTAGGGAAAGAGTATGGACACTAGAATCAGATAATCAGTGACTCACATCATGGTTCTATCCATCCCTTCCTCCCTCTACGACCTTGAGCGTGTAACTCGAAGGTTCAGCTTTATCACCCACCAACAGCAGAATGATCTAATATCTGCAATCCATTTACTGCAGACCTTGAATAAATGCTATCAAAGAGCAAAGAGAAACAAACAAACAAAAAAAACAACTTCATGATGTATGAAGAAAAACATGTGTTGACGTGCTTGATTTTCAGGGTCACCCAGCGATCATCCAATGGGTTAGAAATTGCTGGGTTTTATCCTGGAGTTTTTCATTTGGACACTGGACCATTGTTGAAGTTGACTGGCTTAAATATTTTTAGTATGACACAGCTTATATTAGTTTGAGTCTTAGCCTGTGAAAGTATTACTTGTCCCAAATAGTATATGCCTTTTACTATATATAGTAAATATATAGTATTTACTCCAGCAATATATTCAGTATAAATGCTGAGCCAACAAAATTTGTTCTCAAGAAATCTAGAGAGATGAGGGAAGGGGATCACTTTTGAGTAGGAGAGCCCTTTGGGAATGCTTTGTCTGTATATAATGCTAGTCCTGTTTTCCATAGATTTCAGGATTTTGATGAACGCGATGGAAAATACACATTCACACACACTCACACAATGTTTCATTCAATTTCAAGTGCTTGGGGATGCCACCCTTCCCGGAAGGAATTCTTGGGTTCTTGATAAGAAACCGAGGCTGAGGGTTTAAACTGCTCCCTCAGGTCACCCCCCCCCCCCCGCCCCCAGCTCATCTTACACCTGTAGCAGCCAGCTCACACAGACACATTTTATGCGGCAACTGCAGGTTTTGTGGTTTCCGTTCTATGTTTATAGTAGCGTCTATAAATAATCCTTTAGGCTGTGAATAAATTCTTATTCAGAACCAGAGGTAAAAGACAAGGGCAAAGCTAGGTCAGGACAACTGACCGTTGATAACAAGTAAATTCAAATGCTGACATTTTTAGAACAACCTTGGGTGACAGGTGCTTCCAATAGTCTGAGGAATGGAGGGAGGGGCAGAGCTGGGACAGGACAGGGGGGTCCCCGGGATGCCACAGGATCCCTCAGACAAAAGGAGATGCTGTTTACATTGATCTGACTCCCTACTTTATCCAGCGGCCCCTTGTGCTCAGAGAGCAACTTGAAAGTCACTAGATCTGAGCACCCCTCAGTTCTGCAGGCTGTGAAGTGGGTCAGCAGTTCCCCCCACTTACCCACAGGGGGTGCTTTTGCAAGGCACTCTGGGGAGCCCTGAGAGGTCATTACCATCCCAGAGTCTTCTGCTGTCTGATGATGACCCCACTGAATGCATCCCCTCCCCTCTCACCATCTGAGTTCCTGGGGGTTAGGGGGGGGTCCCAAATTTCAGTCAAGCCTGAAGGAAACATGGCCCCGGGGGCCACCAAAGTCAGAGGCCACTGACGGTGTGAAGGTGCCAAGCACGTTGGACTTTGCTCCCCAAAGCTGCGGAACTCCAGCCTCATCCTCCCACCTCTCCAGACCATGGTGCCCTAAGTACAAGATGAGGGACTGCCTTCGGATGCTAAGAGCATCTGCTCTCTCACCATAAAAGAAGGACGAAAAGGCGTCTGTGGGCCCCACTGCCAGCAACGCAAGGACAGTGAGGATGAGCTTACTTTAAGGCAATGAAGCCATAATGGAATCAGGGAAGGGAAGACGTGGAGAGGCTTCTCTCATTTTTCTCAGCACCGATGAGATGCTAAATAGGGCAGGTGTCCATGCAGAGCCCACAGCTAAAAGGGAAAAGGGCGCATGGGTGGCTCAGTCGTTAAGCAGCTGACTCCTTTTTTAAAAAAAGATTTTTATTTATTTATTTGATAGAGTGAGAGAGAGCACCAGCGCGGGGAGCAGAGAAGCAGGCTCCCCACTGAGCAGGGAGCCCGATGTGGGGCTGGATCCCAGGACCCCGGGATCATGACCTGAGCCAAAGGCAGACGCTTAACCGACTGAGCCACCCAGGTACCCTGAGCATCTCACTCCTGATCTCAGCTCAGGTCCTGATCTTGTAGCTATAAGATTGAGCACCACATTGGGCTCCATGCTGGGTGTGAAGCCTACTTAAAAATAAAATTAAAATAGGGCAGCCCGGTGGCTCAGTGGTTTAGCCCCTGCCTTCAGCCCAGGGTGTGATCCTGGAGTCCTGGGATCCAGTCCCACGTCGGGCTCCCTGCGTGGAGCCTGCTTCTCCCTCTGCCTGTGTCTCTGCCTCTTTCTCTTCGTGTCTCTCATGAATAAATAAAATTTTAAAAAATCTTTAAAAAATTTTTTAAAAAATAAAGTAAAATAGAACAGAATAAAATAAATAAATGGGAAAAGAAAGAACGTGAGCTTCACCCTAATCAGACACAAACATGTGCAAAGGGAAGCCAATCTGTTTATTCCAATCCCACCACGGCTTCAAGTTCAGCTCCGGCGTCCTTCCTAGGCAAGGCCTTCACTGACCACTCTCCCTTCTGACTACCCACAACCCCACGGTCTGTCTCTATTGTTCATCCCAGGCGGTTTTTTCCTGCTGTTTCCTATTTGGTCTGCGCAGAGCCTTGCTGCCTAATGAGACCAGCAGCTTCTTATTATTGCCCTGCTCTTCACTGCTATCTTCCAGAGTTTTCTGCAAAACACATCATTAAAAAAAAAATCTACGGAGCTAAGTTAAATTGAAAAGTAGAAAAGAACTGAATGCAGGGACAGAAATTTTGTTGGGGATGGGAGCAGGGGCACGCTCCACTGCTCTGGCTGTACCCTTCCTGCCCGCATCTCAGTGACTTCCAGAAAAGACCAGTGTCTCTTCTCAAATCCCTTGGATAGTTGTTGGAACCTTACTATGCCCGGCATTATGCTCATCATGAAGATGCCTGATGACCAATAAATTCATCTCCTATAGCAGAGCAGTGTAGACGTGAATGCCTCTTCAGACACCTCACAAAGTCCAGTTCTCTGCATGCCACTAGAGCCAGAGTCAAGCCTATGCAAAGTCTTCTGTATGACTTGCAAGGGGTCCAGGTAGCTGCGTCTCAGCGCTTTCCAAGGGAGAAGGGACGAGCACACTGTCCTCCTTCCAGCTCCAGGCCCTTCGGACACCTGGGCCTGCCAGGGGAGCCCCAGGAGGAAGCAGAGGGGAGAGAGCACCCCGCTGCTCTCCCTGGAACAGAGGAGGACCTAGCCCACTGCAGCCCATCCGGCTGAGTCTTGCTCAAAAGGGGAAACTGCCGTCAGGGATATGAAAACACCAGTTCCAGCACCATTTACCACAAGAAAATGCCAGCCCACGTCACGGGCCTGGAGAGTCACACCTGTGAAGCAAACGTGATCGTGACAGTGCCCGTGCAAAAATAATTTATTGTAAATATTTTTAAATCCCTCCCCATTAAAGTCATTCATTACATTCTAAAAAATACAAACACAAAACAGTTTACATTTGACATGTGAAAAATAAAGAGGAAGAAGGGAGGTGCACCTATTTGGCTGGTTTGAGGAACTGGCCTCAAAATGAGACACCAGGTTACAATAAATGCATCCTCTAGTTAAATAAGAAAGCGAATTCACATTATCCAGAGTCCTGGAGCACAAAAAGACCAGGGCAAATCCAGCCTGAGACACCCCCTTGGACACTCCCCATACACAGCAGCCCCCCACACTGACGTCTACCCACGGCCAATTTAACTGAGATCCTGGAGCTAAGAACATCTCCTTATGGGACCACAACACTCTCTCCTGGAAAATTTCCTGCAAACAATTTTTTTCCAAGGAAACAAACACTCTGTTTCCTCGTGCTGGACAATTCTACGTCCGTAGATGATCAACACAGTCGCTAACATTCCCCCCAGCCTGCAAACAAAGTGGCATTCAGCCTCCCACAATTTACTTCAAACAGAAAGTGGTTCTTTCTGTTTCCAACCACCCTCAGTAAGATACACAACCAGTGCCTGCAGACACTGAGTTTTGGACGAAGCCTAGTCCCAAGGGACAATAAAAAGCCATGAGCCAGCGTGCACGAGGTAAGCAGCCTCAGTGATCCTCTGATGGAAGCTGGAGAAACTGTTGAGTGGGAAAACGATCCCAAACGACAGCAGTGTGTTCAAAACTCAAAACGCTCAAGGACCCACGTTTCCAAAAGGGGTGTTCCAGAGTCACAGGTGCAATGAGGAGGGGCGAAGTAAGAAACACGCATCTTATTTCTGTAGCTCCACATAACACAGTAATGTTGGATGGCGGGTCTCAGGCTGGTCTGCTAAGGTATGCAGCCGCAGGTTCTGGAACCAGACCCAGAACTTTGCTGCTTTGGTCTCCCAGGTGCCTCCCTCACAGTCCTGCTTAGAGGTAGATCATACATCACATCGGGCCTGGGCGAGTGGGAGAAGGATTTCAGTGAGTGATTAGCTGTGCGGTCCCTCACCTCCTGCCTGCACACTCTTCCCACCTGCACGGAGTGGACCCGCCTGAAAGGTCACCTCTGCACTATGGAGTAAGTGTCCCCATGTAGGTGGAAGCAAGCGGTGCTCTAAGAATAGCAGCGAGTTCCACCCACCGTCTGACTTCCTGCCTTTGCCTACACCCAGCTTTGCCCCTACATGCTCTTGCTGGACGCAGAGCCCGGACTTCCCAAGTGCAGAATCAGGAGAAAAAGGACAGCCTCCACCCCTTCACGTCATTGCCAGTCCTTCTCTGGTAATTCACAGGATCTTCTCTGGAAAGCAAAATGCATTCTCTCATCCAAAAACTCAGTGGAGCGCTGCTTTCAGATACAGACCAAAATCCTCCACTTCATTCTGGAAAGAGAATACAGACAAACGGAGGTCACTCATTTTTTAAAACCGTGATTATTTTTTAAAGATCCTTCTTTAAAGATTTATGCTTTCATTTTTTTCCCCCGTTGGGTTTGAATATAAACTCTTATGCAAAATTGAAATGCCTGGAAATTCCTAGCAGAGGAAGTTTCCTTTTCGATCAACACACGCGGACACGCATACAAGTGCACGCGCGCACACACCTACCTCTGAATGCTTTACGCAAAGCAAATAACACATTGCTCATTTGTTTTGGCCTAATTCTTGGTAAATAACATTCTGTGAGGCCTTTTGGGTGCTGAAGATATTTAAAAACTCAGTCCTTTTTCATAATTTAACTACTAACCTCTAAATTTTCAGTTTGCTATTATGAGAAAGTCTGATGAGGAAATGGTGTGGACTGGGCCTGACCAAGGAGGACATGCCCATGTAAGGACCTGGGGACACCACACAGAGAGTCCACGCTCTACCACAGGGTCCTCGCGGTTGCCATTATGGGCTGGGTAATTCTTTGTCGTAGAGAGCCATCTGCGCATTACAAGATGTTCAGAAGAATCCCTCACGCTACCCCAGACGCTAATATCTCACATACACACCCGTCAGGACAACTAAAAACGTCTTCAGACATTGCCAAACACCCCTGGGGTGCAGTGGGGGCACAAAGTTGCCCCCACTTGAGAATTAGTGCTCCTTGGCTAAACTTCCCAAGTTTCCTGGACAATCTATAAACAACCCAAATGATTTTCTTTGATACCAAGCAGTCCTTTTAAGGACAGAGCTCACATGGTGGCTCCTCCGCCAACAGGCAGCTCATTGGTTCAGCCCAAAAATGTGCAGCCAAGATTCACTGTTCTCATTGCCTACAGTTTTTTCCTCTTTTCTCTCACACAAATCTGGTCTGTGCCTTTGTTTCTCATTTAGTCTACTAGCTGACTCCTTCCCATATGAGAAAACACTACCAAATATCTAACTCATGTTGAGATGTCTAAAATAACTCATGCTGCCATTTTATATTTGTAAAACAAACTTTCTCTCCTCATCCCTGGGCCCCCAAACATCCATAAGGTGAAACAGGCCAAAAAAACAGGGGGAAAGGGAGGTGAGAGCTATTAAAACAATTCCTTGGGGGCACCTGGGTGGCTCAGTGGTTGAGCATCTGCCTTCGGCTCAGGTCATGATCCCAGGGTCCTGGGATCAAGTCCTGCATCGGGCTCCCGGCATGGAGCCTGCTTCTCCCTCTGCCTGTGTCTCTGCCTCTCTCTCTCTCTCTCTCTCTCTCTCTCTTTCCCTGTGTCTCTCATGAATGAATAAATAAATAAAAATCTTTAAAAAATAAAAATAAAAAAAATAGTCGTTTTCTTTCATCATCAACAATAGCCAAGCTATGGAAAGAGTCCAAACGTCCAGCAACTGATGAAGGGATAAAGAAGACGTGGTGTATATTTATTATATATTCTATATATGGGGTGAAATATAATGGAATATGACTCAGCCATCAAAAAGAATGAAATGTTGCCATTTGCAATGACATGGACGGAGCTAGAGTGTATGAAGCTAAGTGAAATAAGTCAGTCAGAGAGAGACAAATACCCCGTATGATCTCACACACACGTGGAATTTAAGGAAGAAAACAGATGAACATAAGGGAAGGACTAAAAAAAGGAGAGATGGAAGCAAACCATAAGAGATTCTCAATGAGAACAGAGGGTTGATGGAGGGAGGTGGTGGGGAGGGGGGCGATGGGCTAGATGGGTGCTGGGGGTTCAGGAGGGCACTTGTGAGGAGCACTGGGTTTGTATGTCAGTGATGAATCCTTGACTTCTACTCCTAAGTCCAACATTGACTATATGTTAACTAACTAAAATTTAATTTTTTTAAAAAAAGAATCATTGCTCTCTGTTCCTGCGGAACATTATCTCGGTAGGAAACCAGCTGCCCAGCTCTAACTAACCACCCACTAACTGCCTGGATAATCAGAGGGGTGGGGAGGGCAGCAACCCTCAGGCCCACAGTGCACATGAACACGGAAAACTGGCTCAGGACTCACGGGGTCTCACTGGGACCCTCCCAGGGGCTCTGCCTCTCCAGCCCACCCCTCCTGAGCTTGCCCCCTCTCTTGGCCAGCCTGCCTTTCCTAGGTCTCTCTTCTTCCTTCCTCACTTCTCAAATGGTCACTGTGTCCTCTTCCTTCCTGTGACTGATGCTTACATTCCTGAGAATATCAAAGTCTCAACTACCGCACATACGTACTCTAGAAAGTGGACATGGGGTCAGGGAAACACCCATCCCCTGCAGCAGAAACGTCTGGGAGGAAGGGCACAATCCCTGGCTGACTCCCAGCTGCCCCCCGGGGGACGGTACGGAGTCTGGCCCTGGGGAAATGTCTCCAAGGCTATCTGCTCAAGGTCAGCCCAGGCTCTCCTCAGGCTCACAAGCCACCCCTTCCCCTTCGTCGCACTCTGTATGGCCCTCTCAACCCCATAATCTTCTCAACTCCTCCTCTACCTTCCTCGCCTACATTTGGAAATTGCTGGTAACCCCCAGACTCCAGAGTGGCCTCAAAAAACCAAGACCCGTCACAACACAACAGTGGCCACCACACAGAGCTCAGGCAGTGGGCCTCCTCTCTCCCTTCTTCACACAGGAGGGGGCCGAAGGGCTCCCTTGTTTCATCTTTTTCTCTCTTTCCTTCCTTTTCTTTCTTTCTAAAATTCCTATAGAGGGGGGCATAACCTCTTCACTCTCTACATCTATGCCCTCTGTCCGGCCCACAGACGCTCTTCTATTTATTCCTGAGAGACACAGAGAGGGAGGCAGAGACATAAGCAGAGGGAGAAGCAGGCTCCCTGTGGGGAACCCGAAGTGGGACTTGAGCCCAGGACACTGGGATCATGACCTGAACCCAAGGCGGATGCTCAACCACTGAGCCACCCAGACACCCCCCCACAGATGCAATTTATTCAGATGTTCAGCGAGGAAACTTCATTCCCAGCGAGCTAAGATTTGGCTTCCTGAATGTCATCCTTTCCACTTATTTGGGAAAAAGAAAGCTTGAAGAACTGCGGTACATAACCCTTTGCCTTTTTACACAGGGATTAGCCTACTTTAACTTCCCATTATAAGTGAAATAAGAAATAAGTGTCATTATAACGGACGTCCCTTCTCATACTATGAGTGGCTGGGGAGCTTCATAACCTCACTGCTCTGCTCTTTGGATGCTAGACTGGGGGGCCTGTGCTCGTGGCTAACCCTCCCCCGATCTGCCTTTCTCAGCCACTCAACAGCATTCGCTCCTACTAGTGGGTGCACAGTGTTTCTGATGGACCGTGGATGATGGAATGTCAGGGACAGTCACATGGGGGGCTAATGGGAGCCCAGCAAGGGGTCAGGGTGGGACGGGAGACCAGAGGTCAGGCCAACCTGGTGCAGATGCAAAGGGGCACCTCTCCGGGGCTCATCACCTGCTTTTGTGCCAAGTCTTAACTGCTCTCAGATTGTGACATGTGGGTGGCCTTCCCTGCTCACTGAGTGACATGCCAGTTCTCTCATTCCACCCTTGGTTTCAAAAGCAGACAAGGTACGTTCACCCTACCTTTCTAAGGAAGGCGACTGGTTTGCCTTGTCCGGCCCCTGGGTCACTGTCAGAGACCCAGTGGCCCCCAACAGAGAGAGACGGGTTCCCCCCAACGGGATCATCGTTCAACAAGCTGGCTGGATCAGTCGCCTCAAATGGAACAGTCACTTCTCCCGTGAAACCGCGGCCTTCCCATGGAGCCTACTAATAATTTGGCCAAGTGGGGTACGGGCCTTCAAATGTGGGTGAAGGACACCAAGGAAACATTTAGCCGTCCTCCTCCTTACAATTTAATTGCCCCCCCCCCAACTACTCCGTCTGTCCGTCTGTCTGTGGAGGGCAGGCACCTGGAACCTCCCCGCCAGCCGCCCTCGCTCTGGTTCCCCCGTTGAGGCCACACGTCTGCCCTCCTGACTTCCTCCACTTACCGTAGAGCAGGAGCGACGCCGGCCCAAGGCCCAGGGTCTCACAACCAGACACCCCCTCGTCATGCAGACTCTGCAGCAAGACGCCCCGCACCAACTCCTCATTCATCATGTACCGCATAAAGCTGTCGTCCTCGGAAGGAACCCCAAACTGCAGGTGGTAGGCTATCGTGGCATTTTCACCGCTGAAAGGCACAGCAGACAGACACAGCGACAAATGTCAGCGGGATCACACTGCCACTCGGGAAACTGACTTCAGCAGGAGCCTATTTGCAGTTCCTCGGGTTCTCCCAGTAGGAAATAGCACAGGGCCCGGTGTCCTAGAAGGACCCTCTTCTGTCATTTCCTCACAAAAAGGTAGGGGGACCCCACCCTCTTCCTTCCACCTAAAACCCACCTTCTGGGAGACCAGTGTTAGAGGCCGTGGAAGGGAGAGTCAGGGAAGGTCCAAGGCTGGCCCACGGTGGGTGAAGCAGGCTCCCCGCGGGGAGCCCCAAGCGGGACTCGATCCCAGCACCCCAGGATCTGCCGCTCAACCACTGAGCCCACCCAGGCGTCCCTGGGTTCTCCTGTTTACTCCCCTCCCATGTTCCCACGCTCCATCCACCCTCTCCCTGCCCTGACAGGCGCTGCTCAGGACTATTTGGTTTAACCAGTTCACTCCTTGGCCTATAAAATGTTCAAGGTAAGCCCCGCGCTCCCCGCCCCCGGCTGGCCCCCGACTCCTGACCCCACAGGCCGCCCTGCAAGGGCAGCAGCAAATCCCACCTGCCCGGTTGGTCTCTGAGGTGAGAAACTTTATGTTGGCAAATCGAACTCCAATAAAACATAAATAAATAAATATTTAGATAGATATTTAGATAGAGAGATAGAATGGTAGATAGATATTTAGATATTTAGATAGATGATAGATAAATATTTAGATATTTAGAGAGAGAGAGAGAGAGAGAGAGAGGAACTCGCCCTGTCCCATTCCCATCTCCCGGCTCCAGCTCTGCAGGGCTCAGCAAAGGGACCTAAGGAAAAGGAGTTTTCATCTCCCTGGAACGTACCTTTCCATCACCAGAATAAAAATGATCACAGGGCGTCCTCGCTTAATTAGCAGCTGACGCCGCTCGTCAAAGGCCAGCTCGGCATTTAGGTTTGCCAAAGGCATCCTGTGACCTTGCTTCGAGAAGGCCCAGATGAAGAGCCAGCAGTCAAATAATCACAAGGGGCCCCGTCTGAGACACCCCCCACCCCCCGGACCCTCCCAGGAGCCCCAATCGGCCCACGGGGGAACCCCCACCCCCGGCTCACGATGGGGAGCCAGTGCCCTCTGGTGACCAGAGGTCACCCAGGCCACCCCTCCGCCTAGAAACCGCGACCCCCAGTAGGGTGGGCAACCCTGCAGTTCAAACGCAGGACACACCAGCAACCCCTGGCCGGGTGTGCTGCTCCGGGCACGCTGGAAGTGCGTGTTCACACTCAGCCGGCCACACGAGCTTGCAGGTGTCATCATTTGCACCCGAGCCCCGCCTCCGATGACTGCCCTCCGTGGTCACCGGCTGGACACACAGTCACTGGCATCCCACGGTGGGCAAGGCTCACCTCGGCTGCCTGGTGACCAGAGGCTGGCTTTCAGGAGACCAAACCAGGTGAAAGGGAGGGTGGCCCCGCCTAACTCTGTCCCACCCCCTAGCGCCAAGGCCCACTGCGGCAGGTCACCCACTGGGGGACTTTAGACAGGAGGCCAGATTTTGAAGCAAAAGGAGAGATTTGCAAGAAAACAGAACCCTGGGGGCTTTGCCTGGCTGCCCCCCCCGCCCAAGGTCAGAATGGGCCTGGCAGCTGATGAACCAAGGAGCCTCCCAGAAGGTTCCTTAGGGGCTTGGCCCGGACAGGACTGAGGCCAGTATCCCCAGGCTCTGGCTCTCTCCTGCCCACTAGCAGCAGCATGTTTTGGGGGGTCAATGGCTTTTGTTTCTCGATTCAATATTGTTAAAACACTGCCTGCACTTCTTGGCACGAAAAAAAAATGCTTCCTGTACAGAGCTCCTCTATCCCAAATCCTAAAACCCTTGGGTTTTTCTTTCACATCACTTTGAAAAGCAAATTCCCTAACATTAGGTCTTCAGAGGTCTAGCCACGTTTGACTCAACTTGAGGATGTCTTTTTCCCCCATGTCCACCCCAACCCATCATGCAATCCCACCTCCTCTAGAGCCATGATATGGGGCTGGATTCTTGGAAAGAAGCAGGTTGAGTGTCTTTCCTTTCTGGGCTCAATCTTTAAATTGCAAGTTGGGGCAATTACTTGGAGGAAGATGTGTTGGGCTTTCCTACTGGCATTTTAATACCCACAATTTGCGATTGAAATGAGCTATGTCAGGGCAGCCCTGGTGGTGGCACAGCGGTTTAGGGCTACCTGCAGCCCAGGGCGTGACCCTGGAGACCCTGGATCGAGTCCCTCGTCAGGCTGTCTGCATGGTGCCTGCTTCTCCCTCTGCCTATGTCTCTGCCTCTCTCTCTCTCTCTCTGTCTGTATGAATAAAAAAAAAAGAAAGAAAAAGAAAGAAAGAAAGAAAGAAAGAAAGAAAGAAAGAAAGAAAGAAAGAGAAAGAAAGGAAGGAAGAAAGAAAGAAAGGAGCCATGTCAGGGATGTCACCCCAAGGTAACACACACCACGGGGGTTCCATAAGGGAAGAGGAACAGTGTTGGTTCCAGGGCAATCCGTCACTGTAGGCGCTTTCAGACTTCGGGTCCCTATTGGTCCCATCTCATTGTGCCACTACCTGCTTTCCATGTTTCCCCTCCTATCTGCACCGTGTTTATGTTCTG
The DNA here is from genome assembly GCF_053574225.1 of Canis aureus. Taxonomy (NCBI): domain Eukaryota; kingdom Metazoa; phylum Chordata; class Mammalia; order Carnivora; family Canidae; genus Canis; species Canis aureus. The sequence goes on from NC_135645.1 coordinate 14,634,821, forward strand.
GTAAATGTGGACTTTGAGAGGGGGGATTTCAATACAGAGCTATCTTCCATGGTCATACTCCAGAGGTACCTTAGGAATAGCGGATAATAAAGCTTTGCCACATAAATCTTGTCCTAACAATACAAAAAGACAATCAAATGACTCCCCCACACATATACCTTTTATCTAAGTCCTGTAGACAGAGACACAAATATTTAAGATTAAGAGACGTAAAAAGAAAAACTATATGTGTGCGTAAAAGCTCTATATGCTTGGTACATAAAGCATATATGGCAAATGTAAGTATAGAAGAAACCACACCAAGCCCGTTGATGGCAGTCCATTCAGCGGAAGGGAGTGAAATGTACTGTGTGTATGGAATTGTCTGGAACATGCAGTATCCGGGGGTAGCAGGCTGGGGTGGAAGGGAGAAGGTAGGCTTTTCCCTTATGACATGTCTTTATATTTTTAATGATACAAGGGGCAGGGAATCCTTATGTTCCTCAAAAGCAAAAGCTAGTGTACGGATTATATCATTTATATCACATTACTACTGGAGATCTGTTTTTTTTTTTCTTTTTAAGTAGGCTCCATCCAGCATGGAGCCCAATGTGGGGCTTGAATTCACGACTCTGAGATCAAGATGATCAAGAGCTGAGACGAAGAGTCGGATGCCTAACTGACAGAGCCACCCGGGTGCCCTTTGAGATCTATTTCTAGTCCTACCTGTAGCTTATTTGAGCATCTGCTGTTAAACAGGAATGGTTTACCCAGGACTGGCTTTTCCTCTCTTTTCCGTGTGACCTTATTAAGACATACAACTAATAGGGGCTTGACTGCGCTCCTTTGTACAATCAGGAAGTTGAGCTGGTGGGTGTCCAAAGCCCCTTCCAAAGCCAACAGTCTGTGATTTTCTCATTGGTTCCCTCTGTGCTTTGAGACTCGGGAAGTCTTTCTAGATAAATGGTGATCGGTGTCGCTTTCTAGAGGAGACGGCCAACATGGAACTCTCCACATTCTTACCTGAAGTCCGTCATTTCCACTGAAGTGAAGTAACGACTGAGAGATGGGGATGAAGTGTACACATCTGTGAGCTGAAACAAACAGGAACAAGTAAGACAACCACACGCATCACAGCTGGATCACACTGCAGATCACCTGACAAAGCAAAACTACTGGGACACAGATTCCACGCTAGCGCTAGGATCCACTTATCTGCAGGCTCTGGATCAAGAAACAGGAGGGTGTGCGCCCACCCCCATCAAAACTCAAGTTAACACTCATTTAAAAGAACCTCATTTATAAGGAGCAAGTGACCAGGCTGGGATTTCCAACATCTCTCGCACGTTGCGATGACACCTATGGCCTTCATGGTGAGAATGGTCAGCAGCCTGAGCCCACACGGACCCCGAGGACCCTGGAGAGGAGATAACACTAAAGTGGCTGGGCAGGTAGCAGAACAGGCCACTCAGGACATGTCATGGGACATGTCATGGGACAAGTGCTTATTCTCTGCTTTCTGTAGAGCTTCGTTGTACAGAGAAACAGCCAAGGGAGCCCCATATAGCACTTTCCCCTGGATAAAGGGACTGGATGAGGCTGGTGGATAACTGCAGAGTTCTTACTGGATGCATGAAATACTGTAATCACACGCCAGAAATGACACCTGTGAGCCCACAACCCACGTTTCTCACCTTCACATTTTACAATATTTAGTTCAGCCCTTCACTCTAAGAAACAAAACAAAGCTAAAGCTACTCCTACACTGTTTTTCCTCCCTCCCACCCCCAACTGAAGGTTCTAACCATTGATTGTCCTGAAGTGGGCGTGTGTTCCTTTTCACGCCTGTTTTTATAAATGTAATACTTCTTTGTGTGATCCTAACGATTCATAATGAGTTTGCTTTAATTCAAATAAAAGGTGCCACATTCTACACAGTCTTCCATGACTTGCCTTTTTTCACTCAAAATTACGTTTGCTATTTACCCGAGATGGAGGTTGTTCAAGGTAACTCCTAACTCCTGCAGAGATCCCATTAAATGATTCCATACACCAACTTTCCCATTCCCCTATGCCGGTGACGTGCATCATTTGAGATTTTCTCTTATCACTAACTCTGCCCAAGTAATCATCCTTGAACATTTCTGCGCCTCTTTTCCGTACTTGTGAAAGCTTCCCTTGAGCATGTGCAGAGAAATGGAACTGGTGCATCCAAGAGTGGGTGCGTCTCCAACCCACCACATTCTTGCCAAGTTGCTCTCCATCTGAGCAGGTCTACGTGCTCCATTCCCCACACCCTTGCTGGCACCTAGTGTTGTGAGATTTTTTTTAAAAATTATTGCCAACACAAGGGGTATAAAACCACTTTACATTGCTTCAATTTGCACTGTTACTAGGGGGGGTTGAGCATCTTTTCATGTGTGTTTATGAACTCCTTTGGGATGGTTCACCTTCGACTTGCCTCTTGGCTTCCTGTCTTTCTCCTGGGTTGTCTGCTTCTTGGCCGTATCTGTATCTTCTGTATCTGAAGTTTTGGTGTTATATTCTGGACATTAGTTGCTTCTACATTACCAATATCTATCTTCTCCTTGTCTTTGATTAGCCTTTTCATCATGTTTCAGAGACGGGAATGCCAGCCAATAGGACTTGAAGACAGGCAGCTGAATGTACTTACGTTGTACTTTTGTAAAATTGGCATTTGAAGGTTACATGCCTTGGTCTTTTGCAGATGGGATCCAGCAGAAATCGGGAGGACCGCCCTGGGATCTGGCCATACTCTCTACTATGGACCCAGCTCTGGGGCTGCGGAGAGCCCACCTCCAGGCCTCTGAGAGCCCAGCCACGCAGACTTCTGCCTAGCATGAAGTCTTAGTCTTTGACATGTTTCTGGAAGGCTCAGTGGCATCCAATGGCCTCCTAGTGCCAAGGTGACTGGCCCAGCTGCACCCATTATGGCTCAGTGCCCTAATACCTCATCCGGTGGCAAGTAGCAGTACCCCGAGGAGAGCTCTGTTCCTTTTGTCTTCCACTCAATTCCAAACGGAATCTCAAGGAGCCTACACTTCCATACACTCCCACTTGAATCACCTGCTGACAATTCAATCCCTTCGAGGCGGAGCAGGGGGGATCAGAGCACCTACGGTTTGTATGCCTCCAGTCTTGTCATTTCTGTTGCGATCTTCATGAGAACATGACACAAGAGGCATTACTCCCCCTTCCCTTTTTACTAATAAAGGAAACAGCATTCGGAAAGGTTATGAAACCTGCTCAAGGTCACTCTACTCATAAGGAATTCAGTGCTAGGTGTTACAGACACTAAAACCCACCTTCTTCACATTTTACCACACTGCCCAGTGGGGATGAAGCAAGAGGAAAGGTTCCAGAGTATCAAGGAGGAAAGAAGCAACAAGTGATAAGAAGTTTGGGAAAAATGACTGAGTCACCTTACAGTTTTTGAGCCCCAGAGAAAAGAATGCTGCCAACAGGCCAATGCAGGAAGTAAGAAAGTGGCTCTCACAGGGCTGCTCAGAGCAACAGGGAGGAGGAGGAGGAGCAGCCTATAGATGGGGTTTTATTTTTCCAAGCACTTCCTTACACACACACACACACACACACACACACACACAAACAAACAAATGTGTTCTGGCAAGGATGCTGTCCTTCTAGCCTTCTCTGTTCCCTCTCTCCTCTCCTTCCTTTTTAATCTTTAGGGCCTAGTATTGTTTTGCGCATAGTAGGCTCTCGGAAAAAGTTGCTAAGCTAAAATTTTACATTAAGAGCTGGAATGGTGTCCCAGATCACTTCTAGTGTCCACTCTGGTTTTTTTTGGCGACATGGTGCCCTGCTGTCATTAGGACATGTTCACACACCTGGGAGCTGTTAACCACACTACTTTGGGCCTGCAGAAGTGAAATGGGGGGCCCCTCACCCCTTGCTCTGGAGTCCCACACTAACACGGTGCTCCCTGAGCTAGGCGCCCAGTGAGCTGAACCACAGTTGGGTAGTCACGAATTCGGGACCTGGGAGGTATCTTCCCCGTGTTACCAGAGGTGCCACTGTTAATTCCTGCATCTAGCGCACAGGCCAGGGTAACACAGCTAACAGGAGGGCTTAAGCAGAGCAAGGGCCCCAAAAGGAAGAGAACTCTGGGGGTGGAATAAGGGAGAGGCTCGAAAAACTGTTTAGAAAAGCAAGACAAGGGATGCCTGCGTGGCTCAGCGGTTGAACATCTGCCTTTAGCTCAGGGTGTGATCCCGGGGTACAGGATCGAGTCCCACATCGGGCTACCCGCAGGGAGCCTACTTCTCCCTCTGCCTATGTCTCTGCCTCTCTCTCTGTGTCTCTCATGAACAAATAAATGAAATCTTAAAAAAAAAAGAAAAAAGGGGGGGAAGCAAGACAATAAAGCAAAAGCGAGGACTTGGTGTTCCACTATCCACTCCCATTCACCTTCCATATCCGGAAACCTCTAGAAGTTGGCCTGAGCAAATGAAAGAATGGGGTTCTTGACCTGACAGTAAGACTAGTATCTCTTAAGCTCTCTCTTTTGTTCCTGAGCATATTTGGTTGAGACACCAGGGGGCAGCAGCTTTTTCACCTCTTGGTGCCTTAGCTCTTATCTGTAAACCAGGCCATTCTTTTTTTTTTTTTTTAATGTATGTAGTTCTTTATATGCATCTTATATGCACCTGTGGGTATACAGGAAAAGTACAGGATTTCCATTTATCAGAGAAGGAATAGCTCAAACAGGCCTGTGAACTTGTCCCCAGGATCGTGCCAGCCCCTGATCCTTTGCCACTACACAGCAATGAGCTAAAAATACCTACAGAATCTGTTCATGTTGGCTCTGTGCAAGCGATAGGCTCTTAGCTGAATGATTAACATCTATTTCCCTTTGACATACAGAATTTGGTCTGTAACACGTGACACATTTGGATGCTGAATCATCGCACTTCTGCACAGCAAATGTAAAACCCCTGGCTGAAAAAAAAAAAAAAATTCAAGAAGAAAAAGGCAAGAGGCAACCTGCCCTTGAAGCAAGTGGAAGAAAAGGATGAAAAGAGCCTTGCAGATAAAATTTAAACAAGCAAAAGAAGGAGGAAGAGAAGCCCAGGTCATCATCCCAGAGCACAAGCTCTTGTGATCAAGGAGCAATCAAATAACATGCACTTGGGTACCCAGAAACTAACTCTGGGGTGACCAAGATGGAATCCCCTCCTGCCCAAGCTTTTGTAGGAATCAGATGGAAACTAAATGAAGGTGACTCACACCATTCCACCTATCTATCAACTGCAGAGAAGAGTGCAATGGATGGCAGGCTAGACTTGCTTAGATTGTCTTATCAAATACTTTTCTGGGTCTGGCTGTGAACCCAACCAACGCTCACGGTGAGGATGCATGTCCTTGTATTGCACAAAGGACCTTCTCCTACATTTCCTGCTCCACAGAACAAAGCCACCATCCACCCACTAGGTCACCCAACCAGGAGCCTGGAGTCGTGTTCTCCCTGACTCCCACATCCCACCAGCCATAAAGTCCCATTGAGTAAAAAGACTTCGTAAATGTCTCTTGAATCCTCCATATCCCTCCTGCCACTTCCCTGGGTCGAGGCCCCCACATTGATCACCAGGACGACTTACTGCAGTACCTTCTAACTAAGCTCTCAGCCTCCAGGATTTCTCTACCACCACACAGCAGGACTAAAATGAAAAGCTGACCATGTCAACAAGCAGATGAAAATGCTTCAGTGCCTTACCAAAGAGTAGGAACACCTTCATGCCTCACTCCTGCGGGTCCCCACCACTCTGTAGGCCGAGGCAGCAGGACACTGCGGTGCAGACCCCCTAACGATCTCTGCTCTTTGATCAAGAACACTCCTGCCTCATCTTTCAAGACTCATCCTGAGTAGCACTTCCTGCAAGAAGTCCTCCAAGTCCTCCAAGTCCTTTCCATCCCAACCCCAGGTAGTTTAGATGACCCTCCTTGGTGCTTGTCAAATATTCTGTGCATGTCTCCATGAGAAAACACTTCACACTGTTTTAGAACTATCCATTTAACTGTTGCCTCCACTTGGACTGGGGGCCCTGGCACTTGGCATATTTTCTGGCACATCACAGATCTTCAGGGACACTACAGGTTGAATCAAACGTGAGACCAGAGTAAGGAAACAGAACACGGTCCTCCTGAGTAAGGGACAGGTGTGGGTAGGGTAGGGGGCTACAGGGTCAGGCTCACAGGAATCCCCAAAATGCTGACATGTGAGGAAACCAGAGATAAGGGAACAAACCAGGCCACGCTGTCCTAGGTGTGGGTGGGGAAGGGGACTTTTTTACGACAGTTATCTGTGACCAACAAAGAATAACCAGGCCCCCCCAAAGAAGTAAGCTGTTATGGATGTTATCACCGGTCCTTACTCAAACCAAGACATCACAAGAATCATAAGGCCACAAGCTGGTCAGTTCTACATAAAAGACTGTCAGCGGGGGCCCACGGTGGCGACCCTGTCGGGACCCCTCTCACTCCTGACAGCTTTTTTCTGTATCCTTGCTTAATAAACTTCTGTCTCTTTACTCACTCTCCTTTGTCCTCAAGATTCATTCTTGGACTCCGTGAGACAAGAACCTAACTCTCCTGCTTCACTCCAGGGCCCCTTTCGGTGGAGGGTAGGGCTCTTCTCTCAGCCCTTTGCACTATAGAAAAACCACTTCTAAGCATCTTTTTCTGCCAAAATCCAGACAAAGAAGCCAAGCCTGCAGCTACTTACTTGACAGTGCCAGGCCCACTCTTCTGGAAGAACCCGCATTCTAATGTTAAGAACTCTGTCAACAATGCTGAAGATATAATTACCTTTTTGGTGAGCAAGTGAGGCAATTCCTCTTCAGTAACACACTCCTCTGGAATCTTTAGCATGACCAAGAAGGTTTTATTTGATGATAATTCAAGTATTTCGTTTGCATCTTCATCGATGTAAGTTACTAAAAGGAGGGGATTAAAAGGAAAGGAAACACATGCTTACACACATCGGCCAATGAGCACTGATCAAGGAGAAAGCCTGACAGAGTCAGCAAGTACAAGCAGAAACGCTTTGTCTCCTCGGTGACCCCAAATAAAGACAGGGGCTTGCCTCCGTTGTGATAAAAATTTTGTTTGTTTTAACGCATAAGAGGTCCCAGATTCCAGTGAATACAAACTGGGGGCAAAGCCAGTGGGAGGATGTGGGAAGAACATGAATTTCTTGGCTAAATTGAACCTGTCGCTTTAGTTCTGTACACGGGTGTCAAGGCAGGTGCTTGGAGAGGGTCTATACGGGCTGAACGATGGGGGAGGCAGGAGGGGACAGGGATTGGGAGCAAGGAACATCAGTGAATCACCTTAGTACTGGGCCGTTAGAGACCAGGATGAGGAGGGGACGATGTCATGGACCGGAACAGAGCGGGAACTAGACGTGAGCACGTGAACCATGTCTTGGAATCTCCCAGCAGACAAGGGATGGGGATGAAGCCACCCCTCTGTAGTCTGTCCCATGGGAGAGAAATGTTGACCCCCCCCCCCCTTCTGACACACTCTGTTTGTAGAAGGGAAACCAAAGTGCACTCAGAGCCCCAGGGCCCGAAAGCCTGGCATTCCTGGCACAGTGAGTTCTGTGCGGCTGCTGGGGCTCTAATCGTGGTGAGCTAATGGACTGTTAAGCAGTTAAAGCCAAAGGAAAAACACAGCAGGTCAGGAGCCAGGAGCTGGAGGCTGGCACTCGAGGTGCTCACTCTGCTCCCGGGCTCCCCAACCGCTGGCTGGGCTGCAGGATCCCAGCCTCTGGGGCCCTGAGAAAGGCGTGGGTGGCGCAACCAGAGCTCACGCTGCCTTAGACCTGACTCGCAGACCTCATGCTTCAGACATAACCTAAGCAGCCACTTTTGCTGGACTTTGAAAAAGCGGTGGGAAGGCAGGTGAAAAGAAGTAAGAATCCGGATTCTTATTCCCTGAGAAAGTTCAGGAAATGTGAGGCCCAAGGAGCAAGGGAATGTGCAGGCAAGAGTTCACAGGGCCTGAGTGACCAGTGCAGAGAGGCCTGCACAAGGCGGGGCCCTGGCTGGCCTCTGGGACCCTGGGTCTGGGGAGGGTTCCCTCCTTCCTCTCCCAGGAGGGCCTCACTGCGCCTCAGAACGCTGGTACGAACAACCTGGCTTACGCTCAACACCCTTCCCTCAGGGCAGCTGGAATTTTAGTATGTTCCAGGCAGAGGCCACCTGCTGGATCCAACCCCAGCAAAACCCTCGCACGGAGCCCCAGACGGGCGCCCCGGTGGACAGCACTTCTCTTGTGTTGTTGCATCTCATCATTGCAGCAATTAAGCGTGTCCTCGCCTTCGTGCCTGGTTTCCTCTCCATTCTGCTATGATGAGTCTCGACTGATGTGATTTGACATGGGGTCTGGGAGCGAATGGCCAAGAAAGAATTCGTGATATGTTTTGGGGGCCAAAAAGGTGGTTTTATTAAAGCAGGCGGACGGAAAAAATAAAATAAAAAAAAATAAAATAAAATAAAAAAATTAAAAAAAAAAAATAAAGCAGGCGGACGGGACCCACAGGCAGAAAGAGCTGCACTCAGGTCTTGAGGAGCCATTGATTATTACCTTTAAGTTGGGAGGGGTGGAGAAAAAGGAAGTTTCCAGAAGGATTTTCATTTGTTAAAGAAGACTTATGGAATCCTGGAGGCCTAGCTATTGTCAAGCTGGGGTGGTTTGTTTTTCCCCTCCAGCAAGGCATTAACCTGAAGACAGTTGGGAGTTCCCAGAGGAATGTCCCAGTCCCCACTCAAGTATTTGTCAATGGGCTTCAGGTTATGAAGAATTTCTTTATCTACATTTCCTTTTTTGCCTTTGCTCTCGTCTATAATCATCTCTATGACTATATGCTGAGCCTCATGAATTCTCTCAGCAAATCACTGGATCTAGGAGTGATTTTGAGGACCCCAAACATAAGGAATTATTCCCACACCCTTATTTGTTGCAGGTCATTACATTATTTGGTCTGACAATAAAGTTATGTCCTCATAGCTGAAAACTTGCCAAGTACAGGAAATTGCAGCAAAACAAGAAAAAAATACTGAGAACCCTTGAATCAATGAGTTTCCCCCACATTTTATATTATATATATTAAGTGTTGGGCACCTGGGTGGCTCAGATGGTTAAGCACCTGCCTTGGGCTCAGGTCATGATCTCAGGGCCCTGGGATCAAGCCCTGAGTCAGGCTCCCTGCTCAATGGAGCATCTGCTTCTCCCTCTGGCTCTGCCCCTCCCCCTGCACATGCTCTCTCACTCATTCTCTCACTCTCTCTCTCTCTGTCAAATAATTTTTTAAAAGTCTTTTAAGTCTTAATGAAAAGGTAATTTGTATCCTACTTTTTGTTGTTTGTTACTGTCATTGCTTTATTTGCCTTGATCCTCCTATTGTTGTTAACATAACAAAAGCCATCCCCCTCCCCTGCCGTGTTTGGAATTCCTTGCAAAGAGTACCCTGAAATGCCAGATGTGTTCAGGAGATGATGGAGGTTGTCAACCGTCTCCCAGGAAAGAAGTGGAGGAAAATCTGGTGATGGGTGGGAAGAAAGGGAACTAACTGGGAGAGATGAGGCAGAGAGGCCACTAGACATAGGATAGGGAGAGACTGATTTTGACCGAAGGGCAGTGGCACCCAGAAGGAAGGAGGAGGGAAGGGGAAAGCCTGCGATGGCAGAAACAGCTGGCTTTCCCCGGTAGCCAGACTTCGTTTGAACCTCAGTGTTGGCTAATAGTTCTTAGCCATGGAATCTGAGCCAGTCACTTAAGTCTCTGAGGCTGTTTTCTCAGCACAAATATCAACATGTCCATGGAGATGGGAAAGGTGGAGACCAACACATAAAAGTATCCGGCAGGATGCCCTGCAGGAAGTAGGCAGGTACTGATGAAAGTTGCTATCAAGACACTACCAAGGAATGATTGGATAAGACTGGGTGAGGTTTGGCCACTACCTAGATATAGGAGACAAGAAGGGATCAGAAACAGTTCAAGATATCAGGCCCAGACAACAAGAAAAATAGCTGCTGTACCAAGCGTTACGTACACTCAGCTATGCACTTGAGAATTCTCAAATCAACCCCATCAGGTGCCTGGGTGGCTCAGTCAGTTAAGCATCTGCCTTTGGCTCAGGTCATGATCTCAGTGTCCTGGGAACGAGCCCCACATGGCTCTGCTTCTCCCTCTCCACCTGCCCCCCCCCCAACACACACACACACTCTTTTAAATAAATTTTAAAAATCAACCCTCTGAGATACATTTTGATGTTTTCATTTTTAAATGAAGATGCTGAAGCTTCGAGAAAATGTATAATTTGTTCAGGTCAATTGAGCTAGTAAGCAGGAGAGTCAAGGTCCACTTACAGACTCAGATTCAGCGATTTTTTATATTTTACAAATGTGGAACCTGAGGCCAAGGTGGGGGGGGGGGGAAGGGTGTCTGAAAGAATTTGCCCAAAGTTGCACAAATGGAAGGGTGCCAGAGCTAGAGCTTGACTATGAAACTATAAAGAGTGAGCTAACTGGGGAAGAAGGGGATACAAACAAATAGTTTCATGCAATGACTGAGGTGGTTATTGCCAGGTAGAGATTTTCAACAAAGAGTATGACTAAATCTAAAGAAAAGTGTGTGGATGCAGCTCTACGAGTCACATGCAAGAGGGGTGGCTGCTGCCTTGGCAGTAAATGAGATCCTTAAGGCAAAGGATGCAGCGTGTGAAGACAAGCCTCATGCACCACATGTGGACGCCAAGGGCAGAAACAGCAGGAGACGTAAGGTCCAGAAGTTCTCTAGACCCACAAGAGTACAACACACTCAACAGAGCTGAAGGCTGCAAGTAGGGCAGGGATGCGGGAAAGGCCACTAGGCTTCACGCTCAAGCGATTACTGCTAACCTCGGGAAATACAACTTGGAACCAATGGGTTAGGAGTGAGCAGGAGGCAAGATCCAAATGCAGACCTCTGTTTCTAGAAGTTTGCCAGTGAAAAAAGTGCAAGAGAAAAAAATTCCTCAAATGAAGGAGCAGGATTCCGACGGAAGAAAGTTTTGAAGGACAGACCATGCTAACCAACACATTGGAAGAGGCCCAAGTTGAGGAGAGCCTGAAGATGCTTAGTGAGACATGGAGATACCATATGAGGTTGGAGACAACAGGTGAAAACACAAGGAAACTTCAAGGAACAGGGCCTAGAGTTCTGCCAAGTTCCTACCCCAAGGACCTGGCTTGTTTGCTAATGCTGTCTACCAGGGGTTTTCCCATGAGTCACCCTACACCAGGGAGCACTGCCCTGTGCAACCTGTCTGCCTGCCAACACACTGTGACAGCATAAACCGTGGCTCTTACACCCAGCTCAAAGGCAAAACAATCCAACCCATGGCCCTTGTGAAGTCCCTGGCTCTATCTCAGTACTGTAGCGTTCCCACTCTAGGAAAAACCTGTATGGGAAGAGAGTTCAGAAGTCAGACAGAAAGCCATAATGCTGGGGAATATCATATAAGGGTCCTTGGATTGTTAACTCTGATCACCTTTAAATTATATCTCCAAGTATCCACCTACCTGTCACAGTTTGGCTTTTATAATATTTAAAATACTTTGTCCACTCCAGTAGGGGTTTCATTACTAGGGGTGCTCCTCTCCCCTCCCTGGCTGGGGCAAATCGGTGAAAAAGGCAGAAGAACCCCAGAGGATGCTTAATTAACTGATCCTCCAAATTACCCAGAAAGATGACTTTGAGAGAGAGGCGAAGGCTTTTTTTTTTTTTTTTTTTTTCTCCTTTCCATTTACATCAGGGAATTTATACTTCTTTAGGGAGACAAGGAGAAGCCATCATTATCTTTTCCCTCATGAACTGAAGACAAAACCAAGCCTCCAGACTCAACAGGATTCCCTGGGCTTTGCTCCCCAAATTGGACGCTTTAAAAAGATTTCACTGTCTACCATAAGCCTCTCCTGCACAGTGTGGGTGCAGCCCCAGCTCAGTGCCTTGAGCTGAGCCATGGTCCTGAATTTGCCATCACTTCAATGGCATGTCAAGGGCAGAGCGGTGGGACACCCACCCCAGATGCAGGCAATTAACGGTGTACGGCTTGTAGAAACTTAGCAATAATAAAACAGACCAGGGTTGACGGTGGTCCTCAGCAGTGTCAGCGACAAGATATACCTCTGCACCGAACACTTCACCCCGGGCACCCCACTGTCCCCTCCTCAACTCGTTCCCCCTTCTAACTGGGACCTGTTCATGGTCCACTTCTGTGTCCACTCCAGCTCCACGGTTATTAACACCTCAGCCTCTGAGCCGCAGCTACTACAGAGCCCTGTGACGGGAGAGTGAGGAGCTGGGGGAGAGGAAGGAGGAGGCAAAAGGGCAAAAGGGCAAGAGCTCCTGAGGAACCTCACTTCCTTTTTTTGTTAGGATTTTATTTATTGTGATGAGGTAACTGGGTGATGGGCACTGAGGAGGGCACTTGATGGGATGAGCACTGCGTGTTATACTACATGCTGGCAAATTTAATTTAAATTTTAAAAATGTAAAAAAAGGATTTTATTTATTTATTCATGAGATACACAGAGAGAGAGGCAGAGACACAGGCAGAGGGAGAAGCAGGCTCCAGGCAGGGAGCCCAGTGTGGGACTCGATCCCAGGACTCCAGGGTCATGCTCTGGGCTGAAGGTAGATGCTCAACCGCTGAGCCACCTGGGTGTCCCGAAACCTCACTTCTCAATGAAGCCAGCCATATGTGCAGTCCTTAACTCTCCCAACACTGAGCTTTTCCAGCCAGCAGTGTTTTCCACACAGAGCTCAGAAGCTCTATAAATTTGATTCCTATCACTGAGGCTTGCCAAATAGGCAATGGCCAATCATTGCTTTTTTTTTTAAGATTTTTTTTATTTTTATTTATTTATTCATGAGAGAGAGAAAGAGAGAGAGAGGCAGAGGGAGAAGCAGGCTCCGTGCCAGGAGCCTGACCCGGGACTCGATCCCGGGACTCCAGGATCACGCCCTGGGCTAAAGGCGAGGCGCCAAACTGCTGAGCCACCCAGGGATCCCCAATCATTGCTTACTGTCATCCCAGAAGAACCTACGGAGCCACTCTGGGTGAGGCTGGGACTGTCAAGGAGGGGAGCCCTGTCCCCACCCCTTTTACCTATTGCATCCCCCCAACCCCACTCCTATACCACCTACCATGACTCCCCCCAAAGGCACAAACCCCCTGAGGGCTGAGGTGCCGCGTAAAGTAAAAGTATTTCTCCAATTTAAAAAATGTGCAAGTCTGCAAATCTCTTTACGGCATTAGCATTTGCAAATACAATCTTATAACCAAATGGAAAATGAAGTTTGCTACCACAAGTGTTACAGAGTTCTTCCCTGAATATTGTCCTATGAACTCTCACATCCCTTGAGAAACTATGGAAGGAAATGGACTCCTTTCCTCTGCAGATTGCTGTGGTGCGGTGAAGAGGTCCGATGATTTCTGAGAATGGAGGACAGCTCTTGGGTCTTGTGCTCTAGAATCCTGAATATTAAACCGGATATTAATAGAATATTAATCCTGGACCGGGATGCCTGGGTGGCTCAGCAGTTAAGCATCTGCCTTCAGCCCAGGGCGTGATCCTGGGGACCCTGGATCGAGTCCCACGTCGGGCTCCCTGCATGGAGCCTGCTTCTCCCTCTGCCTGTGTCTCTGCCTCTCTCTCTGTGTCTCTCATGAATAAATAAATAAAATCTTTAAAAAAATAAAATAAAAAAATAAACCAGCTGGATCTGTTGCATCGCCCTTGGTTATAGGCCCCAGATGCCAACAGACAAATTAGCCAATGTTCAGGATAGCACCACCTAATTGCGATGGGAAAAGGTTGCATGGCTCAACTTCAGTTTCAACACCCAGGAGTGGGAGTTGATGGGAAGAGGGAGTATGAAGGGTCACATCAAAACTCTTATCCTCAGCATTTCGGAGGAGGTGTAGCACCCCTTATCAACTTCTCCCTACCTCGAAACCAGCCTGTGGCCTCAAAGGATCACCATCATGTCACCTCAACTCTGCCCTAAGTAACTAAGCAAACACGGCACCTGCCTGAGAAACTCACACGCTGGAGGTTGGCATATGTCATCAGATTTTCCTATTTCTGGGCAGCCCAGGTGGCTCAGCGGTTTAGTGGCACCTTCAGCCCAGGGCGTGATCCTGGAGACCCGGGACGAGTCCCACGTCAGGGTCCCTGCGTGGAGCCTGCTTCTCCCTCTGCCTGTGTCTCTGCCTCTCTCTCTCCCTCTCTTTTTCTGTGTCTCTATGAATAAATAAATAAAATCTTAAAAAAAAAAAAAGATTTTCCTATTTCTTCATGGACTTTAATACCTTGAGAGGAGAAGAAGAGACTAGGAGAAGGGACAGGAGGTGAAGGGCAACTGTAGTTCCTGAAGAAATTTCCCAGAACCTCTTCTGGAGAGACTCAGGGGTTTCTCATCCAATATTGGGTTTATTAAAAAGAATCTGATTCAAGTTTGCTTTGTAAACACATACAGCACAAATATAATGAAGGTATTTCCAAAATAAGTTAAAGTAATGACATCACATAGATACATGGTTCCATAAAGTTTTTAAGATGCTTTCGAATGGGCTATTCATTATTTACCATTATAATAATGGACTAGGTATATCAGATGAAGTACAACGATTATTTTGTGAAACAACTGAGAAGAAGGAACTTTCAAATAAGCAGGTGGAGAGACACAATAAAATACAAATTAGTGTTTAAGCTAAAGCTTAAGTAATCTTCAAGATCCGGTGAGCAGATTATTTAAAGTAAAACACTGGTCTCCAGACTTCTTTCAGAGCTTATTAAACAAACAAAAAAATGAAATAAAACAAAGGACCATGGATAGCTACCACCCATACAACAATCCCAAATTCCCAAATTTTTCATATGAATTAAAACCAGTTTTAAATTCATATTATAAATCATGAAATAGCAATGAGCACATCTTCCATATGGATGTAAGTCATAAACAAACATTAAAGAAGTTCTTGAAATGCATCACCTCAGTCCTGTTTCAACCCTCTTACCTCCACTAAGACACAAGCTTACGATGATCACTACAATGAGACCTACGAAAACAGAGGCGATGACCATCCACAGTTTGCACTTCCCAATCAGTTTCTTATTACAGGAGCTCCAAGGGTTCTCCTTGTTGGCCTGGAAAGCAGAGGGACACTGTGAGGCGGTGACTGGTTTCCAGAAGCACTTCTGAAGGTTTGCAAAGCGCCAGTGATACCGAAATGAAGGCAGCAGGATCTTGCCATCCAGGGCCCACACTCCACAGTGAGGTTTACAAAGAAGCAGAACGGAACCTCACACAAGAGTGAGGGAGGGGCGCTGGGTGGCTCAGTCGGTGGCTCAGGTCATGACCCCAGGATCCTGGGATGGAGCCCAGAGTCTGGCTCCCTGCTTAGCCTCCCTGCTTAGAAGAGTCTGCTTCTCCCTCTCCCTCCCCCCCTCCCCTCTCTACCCCCACTGCTTGCATGCACATGTGCCCTCCCTCTCTCTCAAATAAATAAATACGTATTTTTTTTTAAATATGAGGTAGAAAATACCCTGGGAGCTCTGAGGTGGGAGGGAAAGGCAGGATTTTGAAGGATGGATGGAGAAAGGCATTCCAAAGCCAGGAGGGAGCATCCTCGATGCTGATTTAAAACGGAGTTGGCCAAGAGGCCCCTCTGATGGGACTGTGGGCTCCAGAGGTGAGTAATGATTGTTAAGATTAGGGACTGTGAAAGGCTGGAGGATACTCAAGAGGGTTTTCGATGCTGCCAGAGCCGTCTGGACCGACCCCGGTGTGTGCTGGGGACCTGTGGAAGGTTTTGGAGCACAAGAGCTGAGCTGAAGACTGAAGAGCAAAAGCATGTATGGTTTAGAGTGGGCGCACCAAGAAAAGGCGAAGGGGCTACCGCTGTGCCCCACACCACGTAATTAGGGCGTGGGATGGGAAACCAAAGGAAAGAAGGATGGGAGCTGCAGTGGGTGGAGTAAGGCCACGACTGCCATGGTCAACTGATAGCCAACACCATCTCGTTTTGGTCTAACAGGCCTGCAAGGGACCCATTAGCTCGGCTCCAAGGTGCAGTGAGAGAGTGGCCAGGGCGGATCCCACTGCGGGTCACTACAAAGCTGGCACCTTTTGTCCACCGCCCCCTGTGTCACCGTGCAGAGCTCCGGGTTATGAGCGTGCCTGGCTGCCACAGGGGTGCCACCACTCGGGGCCACCTCGTGCCCCTGCTTCCCCCTGAGCCAATAAGGAATTCCCACACAGACACCTTGGGCCACGATAAAATAAGAAAGCTAGCTCACAGGGCTGTTGTACAAACTAGATCCCGTACGTGAGGCACCTGCTAAACAAAGATTAGGAACCCAACACGTGGGAGGCATCATTACTCAGTGTTCTCCAGGCCCACAGAGCAGCACTTCTGCGGCCTTGCCCCGAACTGGCACCTGGTTCACTTTCTCTCCCATCCTGATTGCGGCGTGATGGCCACGAGGAAAGGAAATCGTTCACTTTAGGACTACAGTTCAACCTTGCTCAGAGAGAGGTTCCCAACCTGGCTGCACATCAGACTCCAGCGGAGGAGGAACTTAAATGCACACAGCTAGGCCCTACCTGGACACAGGGGACCAGATTGTAGAGGAGGTGGGGGTAGGCCCCAGTCTTTAATGTTTTTTTTTTTTTTTTCTTTATTCATTTGAGGGAGGGAGAGAGGCAGGGGCAGGGGGAGAGGGAGAAGCAGACTTGATGCAGGACTCGATCCCAGGACCCTGAGATCATGACCTGGACGAAAGGCAGATACCTAACCGACCGAGCCGCCCAAGTGCACACCACCCCCCTGTCCAGTCTGTATTTTGAGCCTCCCAGAGTGAATCAGGTGCTTTATCAGGGTTGAGACTTCCGTTCTGAAGCCCCATCACTCTCCAGGAGCCAGGTCAGACGTCTCCGTTTGCGGAGGCCTCCCTGCCACGTCACCCATGGAGAGATCCCCCGGGACGTGAGCTGTCCACACTGCTCATTTGTCCCTGCTTTGTCTGGTTTCATGTTCAAATATAAACAGATACCAGCCTATCTTCCAAGGTAAACTGAAACCAGATAGAAGGAGGGTGGGTGGTTCTTAAACTTCCTCGTTCTTATAAACCCACATCTGTGGCTCATTCAGGTATTGAGCACTGAATTCGTGTGTGTTGCTGAGTCATAGAGGGTTCTAGAATTTTTAAGAAGGCACTTTGAGGAATTGCAGAGTAGAGGTCACACTTCGGAGCCTCTTCGGTTCCGGTGTGACGGGAGTAATAAAGGGAACACGTGGACAGAAGAGACTGCTCTTGAGGTAAGTGTGTTTCTGGAGTCCAAGGACAGGGCCACCTCTCACCCCCGCCCCCAGGCTGAAAACTGCGCCAGAGCCACCAGAGCCAAGGGCTCAATAAGGCACATGGGGGAAAACGTCCCAGTACAAGGAATCTTCTACTTCCCAGGGAACAGAAACGTATCTTCCTACTTACAGAGCTCGTGAGAACAAAATGACCTGCTGCCCTACTCAGTCCTTCTACAAGGGGCAGCCAGGACACTAAGATTAGTGCAAAACGAAAGGGGCTGGAGTCTCACTCAGATGAGCCGCAAAATGAGAGTCGGTGAACCTCTTTGGCCTCTTGTGCCTTCAAGTATGTTTCCCCTTAGAAATAATAAGCTAGGACCCTGGTGGTATGAGGGGACCATTACTGTGACTCCCTAGGGATGGTCACCTGCCAGGGACACAGCCCTCACCTGTAGGAAATGCCTCTTCCCATCTGACAGCTTCACCATCTGCCATAAGCCCTAGGGGCGAGCCACTGTCCTTTGCAAAATTAATCTTCACAGACTTTAAGTCATGGGGAAGGATCCCACCAGCTTTCTCTCACCCTAGGAATAAATTACTTTCAACTCTGCACATGAGTGTCGACCAAGAAATTTGTACTTTTAAGAAGTTCCCCCAGGAACTGTGTCCTGGGAGCGAAGAGCCCCTGATACACTAGGTGTGTGGCACCTGTGCTGAGACTCCCCTAAAAACCAGATCACAACGACACAACACTGCCTCCTTCATTAGCATCTTCTTTCTCTCATGCCCAAGTTCTAGGTCACGAGGAGACGCCACGGGCAGGTTTTTCTGCAGGGTACTTTCCAGAGATTTTTGCGAACTACATCTTATATTCTAGGATTGCATTATATGGCTGGAGAATTTTTGTGGCTTTCCTCCAAACAGTCCCCCAAACAGTCACATTCCTCTTCAGATAAGGATCCAAATACATGACATAGGGCCCTGAGACAATGGCAGGGTTACTTCTCTCTTGGATACAAAGGCTTTTCTTCTTTTTTGTCTCTATTAGGAGATGTTATATACATCCAGAAAAATTTTCTTAGCATGTAAGAAAAGCTCTACTTTATAATCTCATTGTGGGATTTAATCCACTTGTCCACACACTGAAAATCCAGCTCATTCTTGTCCTAAATTCTAAACAATACCTAGCAATGGGGCTAATTTCCCCTCACGTTCCAAGCCCAGAATAAGCAAGGGAAAGAAATTCTTTCCACTGCCTTCGTAGACTCTCCCAGATAATCCCTTCCAACCAGGAAGTCACCCATGAGGTGGGATATCTTCTTCCCAAAGGTCCCAAGCTGGGCGTGGAGCCTTCTTGAGATTCTCTTTCTCCCCCAGCCCGTCCCCCTGCTTGTGCGTGTGCATGGTCTCTCTCCCTCTCTCCCTCTCTCTCTTTCAATACACAGATAGATAAATAAATCTTAAAAAAAATACACTTCAATTTATTCTATGGAACCAAAGAGAACGATTAACACATGAAATGAGGATTCCCCCCTTTTTAAATGTTTCCTGTTCAAATATTTGAATGCCCCCCAAGTGCTCATGCAACCCTTCACCTTCATGCCATTCTAGTTTTTCCTAATTGGTGACCTACAAAGCTAATTCACAAGGAAGTCTAGGCTCTCAGTGTACAGCTGGCTGATGAGGAAGTAATTAGAACATGAAAGAGCAATCTCTCCTGGGTAGGCACTAAACAATTATAAAATACTGATGCCCTACATACATGTGACATGTTCTCCTACTCAATCTGTTTCCAGCGAAGCATGCCC
Source organism: Canis aureus (assembly GCF_053574225.1). Classification (NCBI taxonomy): domain Eukaryota; kingdom Metazoa; phylum Chordata; class Mammalia; order Carnivora; family Canidae; genus Canis; species Canis aureus. The sequence continues at coordinate 14,654,006 of NC_135645.1, forward strand.
AGGCCTCCCAGGGAAGCCCGGCTACCCACTTTACCTTAACCATTTGACTGCGGGGAACATACAGACCTCGGCACCTCGCCACAGAGCAATTTCACCTTTTAGTGGTGAAATTGTCACCAAAACCCCTATCGCTGGATTCAGTCCCAGGAGTCGTTGGTGTGGCATGGATCTACCTTCCAGGAAGCAAGTGTTCCCAAATCCATTCCTGGACCCTGCCTTGGAGGACCAACACAGCCAGCCCACAGCTGTGGCCCCTGCACAGAGAACAGAGCATCTTCCTCAACCTTCATTCTTCATATATATATATATATATATGTTCAATTTGCCAACATATAGAATAACACCCAGTGCTCATCCCATCAAGTGCCCCCCTCAGTGCCCATCACCCAGTCACCCCCACCCCCCGCCCACCACCTTCATTCTTCCACGGTGTTCCTCTATCATTCAAACATAAAGTCCCAAGTCAGTCTCCAGGGCACCTACAGGTGCTTAGGAAAGCAGACGCTCCAGTCTTTCCAGGAATCAATGTGGAAGCAAAAGCAATGCTCTCCCTTTTTGATGTCCTTGCTTATCCCTGGAATCAACAGGATGATGAGTCAAAGGGGAAGGGGTGGAGAAGTGGGACCTAGGAACATCAGCTTGGAGCCATCCATCTGGGGAGCTCGGAGCACCCCGAAAACCTCAAGCCAGCGGCAGGGATTCATCAGAAGGTAGAGGGCTATGAGTTCAAAGTCTCTGCTGTTTTTTTTTAAATATATATTTATTTATTATTTATGATAGAGAGAGAGTGAGAGAGAGGCAGAGACACAGGCAGAGGGAGAAGCAGGCTCCATGCCAAGAGCCTGACTCGGGACTCAATCCCCAGCCTCCAGGATCGCGCCCCGGGCCAAAGGCAGGCGCTAAACCGCTGCGCCACCCGGGGATCCCCAAAGTCTCTGCTGTTTTATACGCATTTGCTGAGAACAACACTGTTCCCAAGAGAGCCCAGCCTGAACACCACCGGCTCCCCTGGAGACCCAGAGCCGGGAGAGCGACTGAGGCACAGTCTGGGGACAAACACCTGTGAACTCACTTCCCATCAGCTGAGCGGGGCAAGTTCACACTCGCCTCTTGCCTGAGTCTTGGGCAGAAGGGGGGGGGGGGGGGAGGCTGTGTGCGTCCAGGGGATGTGAGCCGCGGGGTGGGGCTGGGGCGGCGGGGAAGCCCAGGCCAGGGGAGGAAGACCCCGCCTGTCACTCCGGTTCCCCCCGCTGCAGCAAGAAAGGCGGGATCCCAGGTCCCAGAGCTCTGGAAACCGCCTCTGTCCCTGTTGGTTCCCTCTGAAGCCGGGAGAAGCGTCCGGGGCGCGCCCTTACCTGGGCCGGGCGGGGCTCCTCGCCCGAGAGAGGGACCCCCTGCACCGTGCCGTTGAGGGGCTTCTGCTCGTCCGCCGGCCCCCCGAGCGCCAGGAGCTCCAGGGCTTCCCCCGGCGACGGGGGTCTGGGCCCTTCCATGGACGGCGGAGGAGGCCGAGCAGCCCGCGGCAGCAGCGCGCACGCACGCAGGGGCAGAGTCCACACCGGCTCCCGCCGCCTCGCACCCCGCCCCCCTCCCTCCTCCCCTCCCCTCCCCTCCCCCCTCCCCCTGCAGCGGGCGCGGCGGGCCGACCTCGGGCGGCGGGCGGGGCGACCTCGGGCGGCGGGCGGGGCGGCGCGGCCTCGGGGGCGGGGAGAGCCGCCGCGCCCAGGAGGCGGTTTTTCTGGTTTGTCCCGGGCGCTGCCGCCCGGCCTCTCCCTGCCCGCGCCGATCCAGAGCCGGGGCTGAGCCGGGGCCCCGCTCGGTGGTGGCTGTGGCCCGGACCCACCCCGCGGCGCCGCGCCCCCGGCGACCCTCGGCCACGTCCCGAGCGGCCGCTGCCCCCCCCACCCCCCGCCGCCGGCCCGCTCTGCGGCCCCGAGCAACTACGTCGTTCGTTGCATCCACAGGTAATGACCAAGCACCCGCGGCGTGCGGGCCATCGTGCGAGGCTCTGAGCTGCTGGAGATGAAGACCACACGGGACACAGCACCCCCCCCAGGTCACCCCCGGGGAGCCGAGCATCGTGCAAGGTGCTGAGCCGCTGGAGATGAAGACCACGCAGGAGCACAGCACCCCCACCCCACCCCCAGGTCACCCCCGGGGAGCCGAGCATCGTGCGAGGCGCTGAGCTGCTGGAGATGAAGACCACACGGGACACAGCCCCCCCCCCCCCCAGGTCACCCCCGGGGAGCTGAGCATCGTGCAAAGTGCTGAGCCGCTGGAGATGAAGACCACGCAGGAGCACAGCACCCCCACCCCCCACCCCCAGGTCACCCCCTGCCATCCTGCGAAGCGCTGAGCCTCTGGAGATGAAGACCACACGGGACACAGCCCCCCCCCCCCCCAGGTCACCCCCGAGGAGCCGAGCATCGTGCGACGCGCTGAGCCTCTGGAGATGAAGACCACATGGGACACAGCACGCCCCCCCAGGTCACCCCCGGCGTGCGGGCCATCGTGCAAGGTGCTGAGCTGCTGGAGATGAAGACCACATGGGACACAGCCCCGCCCCAGGTCACACACACACACACACACACACACACCGCCATCGTGCTAGGCGCTGAGCTGCTAGAGATGAAGACACAGCCCCCCCCTCCCCGCCCCCCGGCAGGTCACCCCCGGGGAGCCAAGCATCGTGCAAGGCGCTGAGCTGCTGGAGATGAAGACCACATGGGACACAGCACACCCCCCGCACCCCGACAGGTCACCCCCGGCGTGCAGAGCATCGTGCAAGGTGCTGAGCCGCTGGAGATGAAGACCACATGGGAGCACAGCCCCGCCCCCCCCAGGTCCAGGGGTGCAGGAGAGGGCAGGCCCGGGACCAGGCCGCCCAGCTTGATCCCCTGTCCCAGGATCCTAGGTGACACCTGGAGCTTCTCTCTCCTACCGGTTTTCTCATCTGGAAACTTGGCCTCGGGGAAGTGCCTACATAATGGGACTGTTGCCAGGATTAAAAGAGTTGGGGGGCAGTCAAGCTCTCAGCAGTGACTGGCACGTAGGAAACATTCACAGACGCTTATGATTATGGGCCTGTAAGGAGTCACAGACACCCCCTCATCCCCAACAACACACTCCCACACCATCCATAGTCCACAACTTCTGGTTTGCTAAGCACAAATGTGGTGGATCCTCTTAAAGCTGTGTTCAGAGCTGGCTTGCCCCCCACCCCCCAACAGCTATTGAGACCAGTCTGAGGTGCGCACAGGATGCATTTAAATAAGCTTCACTTCAGAAGATGCTGACTCGTGTCCCAAAGTCTGACATCCTCAATGCCTACTGGTCAGAGCCTTCCTAAGTATTGGGTCTCTAGTTGTCTCTTGCCTGGCACCAGATTACCTGGACCCCAGCTGCCTGCCCTCGGGGCGCCTGGGTGGCTCAGTCTGTTGAGCCTACGACTCTTGGCTTTGGCTCAGGTCATAATCTGGGGGTCCTGGAATCCAGCCAGCCTCAAGCTCCATGCTCAGCATGGAGTCTGCTGGAGAGTCTCTCCCTCTGCCTCCCCTCTCCCCCTCAATCCCTTCTCTGGCTAAATAAATAAATAAATAAATAAATAATCTGGAAAAAAAAAAAAAAAAAGAAACTGGAACCTTTAAAGAGGGTCCTGCTGCTAGGATCTGTAGTGACAAACCAGTTGCAGCTGCTGCCGGGGCTGCAGCCTAGCAAGAAGGAAACAGACAGGAATAAACACTGACCGCCCCCCCCACCTGCCACTGTCCTCTCCTTCACTCCCATTGGTAACAGAAGAAAATGAAAACGGGGTATGAAGAGAAAGAGAATCTGCACAGTACGTTTCCCTACAACAACTGACATCCTGTCTTCCTTCTCAGACATTCAGCGGTCAGGACACTTCTCTTGTCTCATCAGATTCCTCTTCCAGGCTGGCCCTCACCCGTCCCACTCTAGGGCCACCCCCACTTCTTTGGGCTTTTTTAATTGAAGATTTTATTTATTTATTCATGAGAGACACAGAGAGAGAGGCAGAGACACAGGCAGCGGGAGAAGCAGGCTCCTCGAAGGGAGCCCGACAAGGAACTCGATCCCAGGACCCAGGGATCATGACATGAGCCAAAGGCAGACGCTCAACCATGGAGCCACCCAGGTGCCCCCGCCCCCACTTAAATGTATGTGATGTTCCCTCTGCTTACAATTTTTTCCTACCCACTTTCTGCGTGGACAATTCCCATTCATCTTTAAATTCTAGCTGAGACATACTTTTTCCACTAACCCTTCCCTGACTTGCCTCCTCCACCAGAAGTGATCTACACTCTTCTCTGCGACCAGTACACATTGTACTTATGCCAAATGCATCAGATTTAGTCCAATTTAATTCAACAAGTAGTACTGAGTGCCTGCCATGTGTCAAACATTCTTCTGGGTGCTTGATATAGGTCTGAAGAGATAGATAAATAAAATAAAATCACTGCCAACGTGAGGCTTATATTTAGTGAGGGGAAACAAACTTAAGCAGTCTTCTTTCTAGAATGTTTGAAATGCCTTATGCATTGGGAAAAAAAAATAAAGCAGAGTAAGGGAGGCTGGAATGTCTAGTAGTGAAGGTTAGGGTTAAGAGGAGATACAATTATAAGCAGGGCAATCACCTCAGGCCCCATCAAGTAGGTGGAATAAATAGGACATGGGGATGCAATGTTCAGCATGGCGACTACAGTTTAAAATGTGTGTTACAGGTAAATTGAACACCAATAAAAAATTTTAAAAAGATAAAAATAAAATATGAGTTACATATTTGAAAGGTGCTAAGAGAGTAGATCTTAAAAAGTTCTCATCAGGAGAAAAAAAAAAAACCTGTGGGTGGGGATGGACATTAACTAGACTTATTTGGTGATCATTTACACAAATATCGAATCATTATGTTGTACACATGAAACTAATACCACGTTACATGCCAATTATTCCTCATCCATGTGAAATTCGAACCAAGAGTTAAAGGTGATAAGGACTGTAGCTGTGCTGTGCGGAAAGAAGAGGGAAGTTCAGGATAAGGACTGTAAACTGGAGCCTGTTCGATTTGTCTGTCTGAGAATCAGTCAAGCAGCCAGAGTGGCTAACGTGAAGTGTGAGCAGTAATTTTTTACTACTGTTTAAGCTCCTTGAATATCTATAAATTCCCGGTGCTTAGCCCTATGTCACCCTATATAAATGTTGGTGAGTTAGAATGATAGGATGGTATTCCCAGCAACGATGGTTTGCTAGGCCCAGGCCTGAAACCCCAACTAGAGTCACAAAGACCCCTCAAACCCTGACCCCCATCCTTACCCAGGGCCCAAATAACCTTTCTCACAGGTTCTCTGGTTTGACTGCAGGAGCATAGTCTCAGTGGGACATTCCTTCCCTGTGTCAGATGAATTGTAGCTCTTTCCCCAACCTGGTTTCCCCAGGAATCAATGCTTAAACTCTCCTTCATCCTCCAGAGGATCAAAAAAGCTACTGTTTACCATCACAAACACTCTGCACCAGATCTCCTAATGCTTTCTGAGTAGTGCCAAGCAGGGTTTATGTAATCCCTAATCTAGATTAGGATGCATTTCTAGAATTCCATAAACATAACCCTTGCAGACAGTTGGTGTCTTTATGCTAATATAGGTTTTAAAGACAAATAGATTTAGGACTCTCACTACTATGTGCTCCTGGGCACAAATTTAATATCTATGAGCTTCTTTTTTTTTTTTTTTTAGAGCAGGCCCACGAGCAGGGGGGTGGACATAAAAAGATGGAGAGAGAGAATCTTAATTCTCAATGTGGGGCTTGATCTCCCCACCTGAGCTAAAACCAAGTTGGATGCTTAGCTGACTGAGCCACCCACGTGCCCCAAGCTTCTTCATCACTATAAAATCATTTCTACCTAGTAATGACAATTAAATGAAGTAATTAGAGTAAAGCATTTATTTCTGTGCCGGACAAATATCAGGGTCTCAGTAAATATTCCCTTACTTTCTGTGACTGTAACTAATATCCACCCACCTCCAACCCTTAGCAGCCAGCAATAGTCTTTGATTCAATAGATTTTTTTTTTTATATTGATTTGTGCTCCGATCCTGTCACATTTTCTTGGTCACTGACACTTGCTGACACCTCCCTATATTACCTGAACTACTTAAATGCTTACTTGCAACTTGTTCCTGATTTCTGATAACTGCAAATTTCTTAATCTCCAGAGAGCTGATCTTGAATGTAGATAAGTGTCCCAATCTCTTCTTGAGGACTTTTTCATCCTACCAGTCAGCCTGACTGTAAATGAAGGATTCAGAATGAGTTAGAAAGAAATGTTTCTCCTTTGAGGTTAAACCCAAATTTAGATGAAACACTTCTTGAAAGATTTTTGGGTGAGAAACCAAATTCTACATAGATTTGTTTTTGTTCCCCCCCCCCCAAAAAAAAAGATTTGTTTTTGCCATTTCTTCATAGAGGTAGCTTTTTAAAAGATATTGTTCTTTCATAAAGTCATTCAAACATGTGTTTTAAAGTATTACTGTTCTTGCACAAATAATTTTTTAATATAGTCTCAAATTATTATTTTAAGGAGTAAAATGTAAGTAACGTTAAAAAATTAAAACCTACTTGTTGCCAAGACTCACCGACCAGTATAGATTTTCAATTTTGCTTTACTTGTCATAGTACTTGCTCTTCTTTCTCCATCTCTCCTTTGAGAGCAAATAATTTCCCAAATGATTATTGTATAAACCAAAAAATAAAGTAACATCATCTAAGTGACATCACCAAAGTACCAAAGCATCTGATTACCTTCAAACAGGTCTGTGCCTCTTGAAAACACAGCCAGTGTGTATCCATATGTTTGTCAGGTGACAAGCGCTACTACTGTACACATAGGCAGTTGGGTCAGCCTCTCAGACTAATCAAACAGGAAACAATTGAGAAATGGTTGGTTTGTGATGTTACATTTTGCAGATTTGAAGACACTGTGAAGGAGAGCAAGAGTCCCCAGGAGTCTGGCACATAGAAATGTTCCTGTCTTGGTTTATGGAGGCCATTCCATTCTGCCAACTAAACAGTCTTTGGATTTGCCTCTATTCACACTTTTGTAAGAATATAGTTCCACGTCTCCCTGGCATCTTGGCATAAAATAGCCAAGCAAGTCAGGTTGGTGTTTCTGAAGCTTTTCCCCACCCCTGCACACCTGAGGAACACGGTACACTCACATTTGTGTGAGCAAGTGCATACAATGGTAGCCCGTACATGTGGTTTGAAAAAAATTCCCTGTGATGAATCTAATAGATCATTCCAGGCCTCCTTCATCTCCTAACTACGCTCAAAAACGTATGCAAGATGTTGGTGATATTTTCAAATAGTAAATCTCCTTAGAACCGACCATGAATAAAAAGTACAATTCACCTTGCGCCTAGGTCATGGCAATCCCGGGCAAAATAAACCCAGGTTTTAAGAACCATCCGCCTAATTTGTTCTTCTCCACAGTGGATCTAGTAGCTAAGTCCCATTGTGACTTAGGTGGTGCACCTGACACCCTGAATTGTACTATGCTACAGCGGGTTTACTGAATCCTTAGGGACCTGTTCAGAAAGGTATCATTAAAATGTTGTGTCTTTTATCTGAGAGAACCAGTGAACTGGTTCTCTGTGAACTGGAAATCATTCACTAGTTCAGGGATATTAAATCCACATTTCAGTTTTTCTATCGGATCCTGGGAATGACCCCTTTTGCTCTCTCTCTCTCTCCTTACATTAAGGATGTAATTAAGGATGTAATGTAATCCTTACATTAAGGCCTCTTCTGAGGCCCCATGAAAATTATTTTCATTATTGTGGACCCTACTTAAAAGGAGCATTGTTGGGAGGCCTAGGTGGCTCAGTGGTTGAGCATCTGCCTTCAGCTCAGGCTGTGATCCCCTGTCTGGGGATCCAGTCCCGCATCAGGCTCTCTGCTTCTCCCTCTGCCTATGTCTCTGCCTCTCTCTCTAGGTCTCTCATAAATAAATAAATAAATAAATAAATAAATAAATAAATAAATAAATAAATAAAATCTTTAAAAATAAATAAATAAAAAATAAAAATAGTATTGTTATTACTCCTTTGACTTTGTCCCAGGGAAAACAAATAATATCATTTTTCTTCCTGCTGTTTTTACCTCATCAGAGAGAGGTATTGTGAAGTCTGGCCTCTGTTAATGGAAAGCTTATTCTGAGATCAAGTTAAAACCCTCTAAATCAAGATCAAATAAATCAATAACTGTGATGTATTGAGCATGTACTACAGGTTTACAACTATGTTGGGTATTATAATGCCCTGATAACAGAAGTAAGTCTTGGCCATTGGAGCTTTATTTAAAAAAAAAAAAAATCAGAAGCCAAATGATAATATTTCTGAAGATTTTGACTTTCAAAACAATCATGTAAAAATTCCTTTATCATTTGACTGCTGACCAGCATTATCACAATTCCTTAAATCCCATGTAAGTGCTTTCAACTGAACTGCCATGATGTTTCATTCCATGATTTTAGTGAAGATTGCCATCAATTTTGTTGGTTAGTTGATTGGTTTTTCTGTACACGATATTACCCTGTGCCGTGGCTGAAGAAAGCCTGTTATGATGTGGTTAGACAAAATTGGAATGGAAACCAACAGTTCAGGAACTCCCTTTGTCAATAACTGAGCTTGGGTTTATTTACATTTATAAAGGAGGCATTTTTGTGCATTTATTTTATTAGAACACTGAAATTAGGAATTTTTAATGGAACTTTTTATATCAATAAATCAGTTTTTCCTTAATCTTCATAAATATCCATATCTTGAATAGAAACATAAGTTAAAGAATGGATTTCTGAGCAGCTCACCTATTTCTTATTTTAGAGTCTTGATTCATGACTTTACTTTAGGTTTCCTCCATTTCTGAATCAATGACCTTTTGATGCTTAAAGATGAATACAGCTCTACCCTTGAGGCAATTTTTCATGGAATAAAATACATGTAAATCTCTTTGTCGTTCGATAAATACTAAATGTATGCAAGCTGAAATTTACAGATAAAAAAATTGGGTCTCATTTCAAGGATAATTACTGAATTCTTTTTTAAAGAATCTGTCACAGAAATCATAGTCAAAACTCCAACTTGTACTTTTACAAAAGAGAAGGGACATATTTATGAATCCAGGGAACAAAGTTTGACACTCTTGTGTAAACACCAGGAAAGTTTGGTCTTCCACATCCATGTCCCCAGCTAACGATGCCAGTCAAAATCCATTGTCCATCACTGGTTCTTCTACAAGATAAAGGTCCACCCGAATCTCCCTACACAGGAAGAGAATGCAAGTATGAAGTGTCTTTCTCCCGTGAGCACCAATTTTGTCATTAATGAGTATAATGGACTGTATCAAAACCCCCATTCTGGAAAGTTTTCACTTGGCTAATTACAATGCAGTTTGGAGAAGAGTCAGGAAATAATGCGAGCTTCTAATGTCAGTTTAGAACTATTCTTCCTAAAATCAAAAAGCTGCATTTATCACAAGAAATATAATCCTCTGGCTGAGAATATCTTTAGAATATTCCTGTAGAGGAAACAGCTCTCACAAACCCCAAACAAAGAACGAACCTCAACAGTAGCGGAGGTGGCCATAGTAGTAGTAGTAATAGTAATAATGGATAACATTTATTCAGCATGAGATGTCTGCCAAACACTGTTTTGGGTCTTTTAGCCCTGACAACAACCTTATGAGGCACAGTCATCTTGGAAAGTTGACCTCTGCCTCTGAGCCGTGCAAACTGAGTGGCTGGTTCCAGAAGAGGCCTCACTTGGTTAGCTCCAGGTAATCCCTATGGCTCACTGGGCCATAGACATCGCGGACAAATCACCCTCATTTGAGAGTCCCTTCTGATAACTCCACAAGGCAAAGGCAAAACTAATTCAAAGTTTAAACATAATTCCCATAGTGTCATCCTTTAAATTATAACATCTGGGCTTTATGTTTCTAGTCTGGAGGACAGGTAAAGCTGCAACTTAGCTAGAGGCAAAGATAAAAAAAGCATTCTGAATCTGCCCCTGAATCCCACTCCCCAATTCGAACCCTGATTAGGTAAATTCTGACTAGTAGAGAAACTGGGCTCTTTATTTTAATTACTGCCACACCAGCTCTACTAAGTCTAACTTGACCTGTAAACTCTGGTGACTACGTGGAAGAGGACTGTATAACTGACTAGTCTCAGGAAGCAGCCAAAACATAGGAGCTTTAGCATTAGAGAGATAGGGGTTCACATTCCAGCTCAGGCATTTACTTACTAGCTGTGTGACTTTGGGTAATTTGCTTACCCTCTCTGTGTCCCTGTTTCCTCTTCTGTAAAATGGGCATGAAATAAAAACTTGATTGCATTTATGTAAAGGATCTAGCACTGTGCTTGCCACAGAATAGGAGCTCAGAAGATAAAATCCATTATTATAATAAAATGAGTCTTTGTGGCATGGTGGATAAGATTGTGGAGAGATGTGGGAACAGCTGCCACAGCCCTCTCCATCCTCTAAATAATCTGTTCACTTTTTGGCAATCATATAGCTCTCTGCATAGATTGGAATCTGAGACCTAGAAACGTCCCCAGGAAGATGAACTCCAACTTTACCGCTGTCGGGAGGCCTTATCAGAGGCATAAAATGAGTGTCCTCCATCACCTCTCCCACTCCTCTTTCCCTTCCCCCAGCCTATGCATCAAAGGAGCAAGTGAATAAAACCCTGGTATTTCAGAAGGGAAATGGTTGGTAGCCACCCTAAAACACTGTGTGTGTCGGGGGGAGACGGGGGCGCGTGGAGTAGAGGGAGAGAACTGCTTTTCAGTTTTGGGTTATCAGAAAATAAATCATGGCAGAAAGATCAACCCCAACTTCATTTTCTAAATGCTGGAGGAAAATACATGGGAACTAGAAAACGGAGTTTTATAGACCTAATTATTTAATCCCCTTTCCCTGATCTTAGACAATTAGATTATAATTAATATCTGAATTAAGGGAAATATTTGTCCTGGTTATTTCCCAGTGTTGTGCAAGTTAAACGTGAAAGTATTTATGGAAAGTATAACAGCCTGGTAGAGGAAAGGTACGATGACTTACCCTGCAAGCATCTCTCTTCCCTGACATGACCCCCGCACAGAGCATCCGTGAAGTGATGATCCCATAGGTGGAAACGCAGAGGGTTTGGTCAATGAGTTCTACCTCTGCTTGCTGCAAAACAGGGGAGCCTTTATTGTCTGGAAAACACATTGAAAGTAGAAATCATGGTAATGATTACACTTATTCAGGGTGTTATTAGACCATCTACTCACATTATCTCCTTTTATCCTCATAACAATTTTTTATGTAAATTCTCTTATAATCGTCATTTTGCTGGTGAATAAATAGAGGCTGAGGAGGAGGTTAGAGGGAGTGCCCCATGGCGCACACACCTTGCAGGTAATAGAGCAGGATTCAGACCCAACTTCTGACTCAATCATCTGAGCCACTGAGCCATCCTCCTTAACTGTGTACTTCCTGCTTTCCATAGGACTGTGAGTCCCAACTGTTACCAATACTTACTGGTCGAGAGGCCTACCCCTTAAATGGAGCAGCAAAACCGACGTATGGAGTCCTGGGAACTATAAAAATATGTTTTGCTATAGCCCTTTCCCTTCTTTCTTATCCTGTCTGGCTACAATGATTCAGAAAAATAAACACAGTCATGCTTATAAAGAAAATGTCTCATGAGAAGCTGGTTGAACAGACTCTTCCCTCCTGTGAGATAGGATATTGTAATTAGAGCCCCAAGCACTGTCCTGATAGGTTACAGGTGTTGGAGCTGTGAGCCCCCCTCCCTCATTAGGGCTCTGAGACCCCAGCAGGCCATATGAGGGCACATGCAGGCAGTGAGGCCGGGAGAGACTGCCCACAATAAAACTTTAGAGACGAGGCCAAGGGTAAGATTCAAGATTTGCAGAAAATGCATCTGTCCTAAACCCTTGGAAAGGGCTGCATGGGAATCTGAGATGCATGGGAGGTGAATGGAAAGCGTCAGTACGAGCCTCTGGGGAGGCGCTCACAGAGCTGTGGCTTCTTCCCCTTACTGCACACTGGGAATCGGCCATGAATGAAACACCTTGACAGAGCGGATGTAGGGAATTTTCCCTACCACTCTGACCTTTGTGCATAATGGCAGAGGCGCCTGCTCTGGTGAAGGGATTGTAAAGAGGCGACCCCTCTGGGTGGACAGATTGAGGCTGGTGTAACCTTCAGGCCTGAATGGGCAGTCCGGGGAGCTAAGAGCCGGCTGGTTTTCCATCCCAACTCTCATCTACCTGACGAGTTGCCTTTGTGAAGGGAATACTCACATAATCCTCCAGACAGTTGCCTGTGATTTGACATAATAGACTGTGTGTTTTGGGTGGGGAGAGGGGTTGGTCATGGATGTCTTCCTCTTCTTTAAGAAAAGGAATCATTTCTTTGGATGAAAGGGAACCTAAAAGTAGTGAGGAATTGCTCTTCGATAGCAGAAAACCTAGCAACCCCCTCAAGTTTGAAAAGGGCCCATAGTATCTATGTATCTACTCAATCTTGTCTTGCCCATAGACCCCTCCGCCCCTTATTGAGGCGGGTCTTGCTTCTTCTGAGGGAAAGGGAAAAACATCATAAAATAGGATTTAATAACATTTTCCTCTATTCTACTTCCTAGAATTATCAGGAGGCTTGAGTGAGACCGTATGCAAAACTACTCCATGAGCCCCAAAGCACTACATCAACCCAGGCTGTACTATCTGGAAGGGGAGGGCATGACCATTCACTCTACACACACCTGCTTCGTGCCTGCGCCCCCAGCCAGTTACCCAGCACTTCTCCCCACTGCGCACTTTCTGGCCGGCAGGAGGGATGCATATGGGCTGAATGAGCTGTTTCAGGGTCTCAGGCCAGGCCGTACTGAGCTGTAGCAGGGCAATATCATAGTCAAAGGTCTGACTGTTATAGTACTCATGAACCACAATTCTTTTCACCGGGGAGATGAACTTGGCATTCCCTTGCACATACATCCCGAGGTGCGCGGTCCATGGCGTGGGGTCTGACAGCCTGGTAGAAAAGGAAGGAAGCATGAAGTCAGTGGCCTGGAGAACCATCCAAGGTTTGGACACAAGCCCTCTGCAGGCAGATGAGGGCTGAGGGAAGGAGGCCTGCCTTCCGGTTCCTATCGTAGCCCCTGGCTCTGTCCATGGACGTGGCAAAAGCACAACTTTTCTGAGCCTCCTTTGTCTCCTAGTAAAACCAGAGATGAAGGAAGGTGTAGTAGGGGTGGTGCCCTCACCCATCCTAAGGAATTGCTAGAAATTCTGTTGCCCTTGCCGTCTCATGAACCACATACAGGTCAAGAACGTGACTGGAATTAATTTGTTACATTCTCCTATTCATGCTGAGATAGGCATTTGATGGGGACAGTGGTCTGGGGATCCTTTTACCAAATTCCAATGATATTAATTCCAAGATAGTTTAGAAATGAAAGTTCAATAAACAGGAATTTAATGAAATTCCTTCTTGTCATCTACCATAAGCCTGAAAGATCACTGCTATCACTGCTCAAGCATGACCATTCACAGGGGCCCCACTCTTTCTTTGTCACCCCTTCCAGAACTCTACTTCTGACCTCTGTGGCCTTGCACAGTCAGTCACTGAGGGTCTTGTAGTCTCCATGTGAGGCAGCCATCTCCACCTGCATAGCAGCCTTGCTCTAGAGGGGTGAAGACCTTGCAAAAGCTTTGCAAGAAATATAGGGACAGAGTCCAAAGAGGATAGCCCCAAATCTGCTTAGCTAACATCTCATGGGTGGCGCTGGGGACTCGGGAGAGTATTTAGGTTAACATAGTACTCGGAGCAGTGTCATAGTATAGAAGACTAATGATCAAACAGAAGCATAGCCATTTTAGTCATGAACGTGAATTCTATAATTTCCAAAAGAAGCAAATACTTAAATTGTATAAATTGACTGACATATTATACTTTTAAAAATTCAGAATGAGAAATGAATGATATATTTTTGTACCTAAGACTAGTAGATTCTAAATAAGGTTACCTTTGAAGTGAAGTGATTTGTTCTAAGCTTCCCTTTCGCCCTTAGCTGGAAGAGGATCTTCCCCATAATAATCCCATTGGTAAAGGCAGACAGAGCCCTTCCAATGCCAACCCTAATAATGGACCTTTGCTTGATTCCCCTCTGTGATATTGTGATTTATAATAAATATCTATTTGGTATTTATCTTGTTTCTGGCAGAGCTCCTAAACACCCTTGGAGTTTCCCAAGTGACTAGAGCCACAAAGCTGTCTTTTGTTGCCTTGCTGTGTTAATGAGTGACTGTCAGACCCCACCTAAGGTTGGCAGCTGGTTGCCAGGAGAACCAACTATGTGACTGGAGGGTTTGACCTTTCAGTCCCAGACACTTGCTGACCCCTAAAGAGGAGAGACAGACTGGAGATTGAATCCATCGCCAACGCCAATGATTTAATCAATCATGCCTGTGTAATGAGGCGTCCATAAGCAACCAAGAGGACACGGTTCAGAGAGCTTCAAGGCTATTTAACAGGTGGAGATTCAGGGAGAGTAGCTCAGGGAGAGTAGCACACCTGGAGCGGGCATGACAGCTCCTTACCCTTTCCCCAAACCTTGCCCCATGCCTCTCTTCCAACTGGTTGTTCCTGAGTTATACCCTTTTCCAATTAACAGGGATCTAGAAAGTAAAATGTTTTTCTGAGTCCTATGAACTGCTCTAGCATATTAATTGAACCCAAGGAAGGGATGGATGGACTCTCCAACTGATAGCTGTTAAGCCAGACGTATGGTGATAACCTGGACTTATAACTGGCGTCGGAAGTCGGGGAAGAGGGACTGTCTCGTAGGTATGAGCCCTTCACCTGTTTAATCTGATGCTATCTGCAGGCAGACAGGGTCAGAATTGAGTTAAATTGTAAGACACTCAACTGGTGTCAGAGAATTTCTTAGTGGTGTGGGAACCCTCCCTCCAACCGCCACTTTGGAAACTGGGTGCAGAGTCATTACCCGTCCACTTTAAATAGAAGTCCAGTGCCCATTCTCCACACACACACACACACACACACACACACACACACACACACCATTTGAATTGATCAAATGTCCCCAGCAGGCAGTTTCCTTCCACAACCCGAGGGCAGATGTATGGTCTGTGATCCCAGAGTGTGACCTTAGAGTAAGAACTGAGATGCCCTACCTGTTTCCATGGAAACAATGGGCTGCAGAAAGAAGCCACTCCCTGGAGATTACCGAGGCTGCGCAGTAGGCTGATCCGACAAAGTGGAGGCTGACTTGCCACGGCCAACCCCCTTCCCGGGTGTCAGTGCCCCCAATGATGCGGTGGAGGGCGGAGGAACTCCTGCTGCAACCTTTAGGAAAGGAAGGGTCACATGATTTAAAAGCCGACTTGGAAGAAAAACTGGAAATTAAGTCAGGTTTAGAGCTGCATTGAGAACTGATGCACCAGGCAAGCAACTGGAAACCTCTTGCTTATCTAGAGAAAAGGCACCGGCAAACCACTTCCTCCCTCCTGAGAACAGGCTCGGACACAGAGTCTCCATACGATAAAGTACATTTACTCAAGGAAGACGGGACTTGTTAGCAGTAGCTGCCCTGATATGAGCAGTGGTGGTGGGGCTCAGATTATTACAGATTAAGTCCAAAGGCAACAGAACTGAGCTTGTCTTCGGAGGTGTGCTGATTTGAGAGAAAGCATTTGGAAGAGAAATTTTTAAATTTCAAATGAAAACCTATTAAGAAAAAGTTGTTATCAGAACAATTATTTTCCAGGGTAAATTGTGTGGATAAAGATGCATAACATGTTGCCAGCTGGCCAGTTAGAGACCACGTAATAACATGCGGCAGATTACAGTTCTCAAGTCACAGCCAAAGAGAGAAGCAGCACTTGGTACCGATTATAACTTAAGGCCTAAGCAACCGTCATCCACTGTTCCAGGACATCTCCTTTCTCATGGACTTCTCACTTAGGAGCTTCTCCCTTGATTAGAGTTATCAGAAAGTGAAAGTTCTCATTATAGACATCTGATGCTTTAATGCTAGTTGTCAAGAAAGCAGACAAAATCCACTCCAGAGTTTTTAATTCTGAGAAACCGTGTCAGATGCAGTTCACCAATATTTACTATTCTTCCCTGGACCCCAACTTTTGCCAGGGAGATTTACCCCCGGAAGGGAATGAAAAGGAACAACTGGAAACGGAGGAGGATGCATAGGGAGTCGGAAGGAACGTATTTCTACTCACTGCAGCCTTCTTCGTCGCTTCCGTCTGGGCAATCCACAGTCCCATCACACTGTGCATTTTGCTTCCTAAAGCAAATGTCATTGCCACATTTAAAAGTTCTGTTGCTACATGGAATGCCTAAAAAGGAATAAAAGAGGGAAGAGTTTTTCCTGCTCAGAAACAGACTTGACTGAGTGGCACTCACTCTGTCCTCCAAGAGTAGTTTAGCCACCGCATCAGCATTTGCTGCTCTGGGAAACACAGCAGAGGGCGACGGAGGAAGCCCCCAGTGACCAGTCCCCTCACCTCAGCAGAGCCCCTGGGAGGCAGGCAGGGAGGCAATTGATTGATTGATTGTTGAGATCAATCCGATGGCCCCTCCTTTCTTCCACTAGAGGTGAGATGCAAGGCAGTTGGCCCTATTAGTTGCTCTAGGCCATGGCCCCTTTGCTATCCATTATTTTGTCTTATTCTCCAAGAAAATTTTCAGTAAAAATCAACTCCCTACTCAGTCCTTTTATGCCATTATGGGGAAAATGGGCAGACTCTGCGAGGCACAGCCCATTTGTTCACAACTCGAATGGTGGGTGTTTCTGCGGGGGCTACAACAGAACGTGTCCCATCACAGTCCCTGGCATCACATCCTCAGCGTCCTTTACTCTCCAGCAACATTAAAAGCAACTAAGTGATGAAAACCTTCCAGTAGTCACAAGGACACACACACACACACACACACACACTCAGCACACACATTCAACTCCAATAGTGACCAACTGTTCCCATTTTGCCTGCGGCCCAGCGGGTTCCAGGGAACAGGGATCTTCCGTGTTACAACTGGGTTAAGTCTTGGGGAAACTGAGGCACGTCCGTTGCCCTGACTCCCCTCCCCCCCCCAGGTACTTGGGCTCTGACTTAGAAGGGTGTCCAGGAGGAGGAGCAGCGGGCAGGGGGCCGTCCCTCACTCTGGGTGCAGTTGTGCTCATCCCGGCCGTCGTCGCAGTCCCTGAAGCCGTCGCAGAGCAGGGGGCCGAGCCGCCTGAAGGAGCTGGCGTTGCAGGCGGGCGGGAGCGACGCTGGAACGAGAGCGGACTGAGCAGCGTGCCCTCCACGGCGCTGCGCCTTCGCTTACCTGCAGCTCAGGGCAGCGTCAGGTGGTTGCTGTGTTGTGTTTTGTGTTGTGCTGTGTTGCTTTAGGGAAAAATCCAAATCCTAGGCCGCTATCGAGACTGAGCTTGCCTGCGCCACCTGGGTGACTCAGTCAGCTCGGACCCGGGATTCCGGCTCCAGGGCTTGCTTGTCTCGGGGCGAGCCTGCCTGAGATGCTCTCTCCCTCTGCACCCCCTCTCTCTTAAAAAATTAAATGAATGGGCAGCCCGGGTGGCTCAGCAGTTTAGCGCTGCCTGCAGCCCAGGGCCTGATCCTGGGGTCACGAGATCGAGTCCCGCGCTGGGCTCCCTGCATGGGGCCTGCTTCTCCCTCTGCCTGTGTCTCTGCCTCTCTCTCTCTCTGTGTGCGTGTGTGTGTGTGTCTCTCATGAATAAATAAATAAAATCTTTTAAAAAAATTAAATGAATGAATGAATGAATGAATGAATGAATAAATAAATGAAATTGAACTTGTCTGCCCTCCTAAACAAAAGTGGGAGTGTCCTTATCGATTTTTGTCTTACTCATCTCTGTACCTCAAGCCCCTGAGTCCAAAGTTTTCTTCAGTTGGGGCACCTGGGTGGCTCAGTCGGTTGGGTGTCTGCCTTTGGCTTGGGTCATCATCCCGGGGTCCTGGGATCGAGCCCCACATCGGGCTATCTGCTGCAGGGGAAGCCTGCTCCTCCCTCTCCCTCTGCCTACTGTCCCCCTGCTTTTGCTCGCTCTCTGTCTCTCTCTCTCACTGTCAAATAAATAAATAAAATTTAAAAAATAAAAAGAATTTTAAAATATTAAGTTTTCCTGACTAGATTTACAGTTATGAGTCTTAAAGGACAACAGGCTTGTAGTCTGTGTGGAAGGAACCCTCTCTTTAAAATGATTTTGTCCCAAGGGACCCGTTTCCTGAATTAAGAAACACCACTGTGAATTATCACAATTTTTCTTCTTTGGAATATTTTCAGGAATTGCCTTTGGACAAGTGACAGGTGCAGTTATATCAGTAAGCACCTCTGGGAGGTGTGATTCCTTAGACATGTCTGGTGTTGTGAAAAGTGATCATTTTTGTTATCTGCTCTTGGTTTTTTTTTTTTTTTTTTCAGTGGCATCTTTTGTTAGGGGTCAGGGGGAGCAGGGGAGGACGCTGCTGCCCTGAACTAGCTCATTGAGCTGGGTGGACCTAGCTGACTCCTAGAGAACACTTTGTAAAATGGCACAATGACAAAAATGATTGCCAAAAACAGTCCTTAAAAAGCAAGAATAATCCCTTCTATCTGAAGCATCATAGCAAGGAATGATAATAATGTAAAAAAACACCAGCAGCCTCACTCACTATATAATAGGCAGTATTTATTTGCTTAAGCAACAGAAAACCCGATAAATTGAAAAGGTCAATGAACCATAAGTTAAGAGAGTTTTATTTTGTTTTGTCAAAAAAAAATCCGAAGGTGTAGAGCCATAAGTTATTTTTCATGAATATAATTTTTCATAGTTATATTAACTGTATGTAATATTTCTCCAAGAATATGAAAGAAACTAAATAGCTTCACCATTGTAATTATATTTGAATTAAACTCTGGGTCTTTAGGAGAAAGTGTTGCCAATGGTGTCATATGGTCTGGTGAACTATCCTCCCCATATTACTCCCTGAAACTGGAGATAGATTCAGGAATGATGTGCACATAGTAATGAAAAACCAAGAGAGAGAATCTCTGTCCAAAATAGGAATATCCAATACCTTAGCCCTTAATGATTGTAGGTATGACATTGTTGCAAACTATACAGGTAATAACGGTAATAATAAGAATTCTCTCATTCACAACACCTGTGCTCCATAAATGAATGTGCTGAAAGCGTTTACTTTTCTGCAGATTCTGAGCTCCTCTCTAGATAAAAGATCTGTGCTTTAAAATAGGATTGTTGGTTTAAGACTGTGGTTCATTGAATTACTAGCCACAGATCCTCACTCCCTGGGGTAGTATTATACACCTCTACCCTTGCCATGGCCCCAAAGTGTGCAGGATAAACTTGCCTGCCCCTTGACTATGGCCTCAGCTAAAGGGCTCACTTTGACTGATAGAATATGATGTGATGGTGTGCCAGTTCCACCCCCAGAACTCAAGAAGAACCATGTGTTTTTGCTCACCCCTCCTTTGCTCTACCACTAGTTCAAGGAGGAAAACAGCCATGAGGACTACACCTGACCCCAACCTGGGAAGAACCAAGCTTAGAAGGACCCACTGCTTAGAGCAGAGCCACCCAGCTGAGGCCAGCCTACGTCAGTCATATCTCAAACATCCCATGGATGCATGGTCCAGAGTAAATGATTGTTGTCAGTCTCAGAGTTTTGGGGTAGCTTGTTATGCCTCAATAGACACCAGCTGCAAAGACCCAGGTTATATGCCAACAGCAAAAATGGCCCTGAAAAGTTCACTTATTCCTAACAAAGCCATAGTACAACTTGAATACCCACCACAGAAAAGTTCATCACTTTCATCAAAGCAGTCATTTACTCCATCACATCGCTGGGCCTGAGGGACACACAAACCAGACGAGCATCTAAAAGATCCAACAGGACAGGCTAGAGACAATAAAACACAGGAAGTCTTTGTGAGTCTCTAAAAGTCATTAGGCCACATGAACAAAGGACTATGAAGTATTAGGTGGTTAAGGAATTGGCAATGTTGCAATAGTAATTATACGATTTCTCCACCAAATCCAACTATGGGCCGTCAATGAAAGACAAATAGGTGATTTAGGAGAACAAAGAAAGTGGACGTTGCATCCAAGTCACGTGTACAAACTTTCTACTACTTACATGTTTCCCTCAGCAACCCGGCTTTGTCTGTGACTCGGAGATAGCTTAAGCCGGAATATGGTTTAGAGAGTCCAGCACTCTTAGTGTGCAATCTTTAAGACTCCCCAGGGAATTACAAATGGCCTTCTGGTATCTCTGAATCCTATATGATCAGACGCACTGTTCTGAGGAGTCTGTGCTTTTAATTACATTATCAATTATCTCTGTCCCCAAATACATTAGTAGCCACTGCTCTCTTAGACACTTGGACCTAGAGAGATTAGCAACTGGCCTCAAAACTCAGGACTCCTGCCTTCTACCTCCCAGGTCACCTCACCCGGGCTACTCATCAAAGATCCATTCCCTGACTGATCTTGAATCATAAATCCTGGGCTTATTACTAAATATATTAGAAATAATAAATCCTTCTCTGCTGCTATGGTCTGAATGTTTGTGTCCCCACAAACTAATTTGTTGAAATCCTAGCACCCAATGTGATGATATTAGGAAGTAGGGCCTGTGGGAGGGAATTAAGTGTTGAAGGCAGAGGCCTCATGAATAAGATTAATGCCTTTATAAAAAGAGGCCCCGAGGAGGTCCCTCACCCTCTTCCACCATGTGAGGATATAGGAAGTCTGTGACCCAAACAGAGCCCTCACCTGACCATTCTGATCTCAGACTTCCAGCCTCCAGAACTGTGAGAAACAAATTTCTGTTCTTTATAAGCTACCCAGGCTGTGATATTTTGTTAAAGTATCAGGAATAGATCAGGACACTCCCCTTGTGCATAAGAATGGGGGGAAACATGCGGTCAGGTCAACAACTATTTCACTGGCACATGATGGGGACGGTGAGTTTCTAGAAAATACTCATGCTTTGAAAAAACAGTTGAAAATAAGATGGCTCACTATTTACCTGTAGTTCTTGCTGGGAATTGTAATATTCTGATATTCAGAAGTGTAATATTCCAGATCCAGAAGCAGGTATATTGCCAAAGAAGAAAGGTTCTACACGAGCCTTCTCTCAAGTCGTAACCTCATGGACCCCTTTATGGTTCACCCTTACTTTCTTACTTTTCCCCTTTTAAAACGGGTTGAGAATTTCCTGAGTCAATATCTACTGTCTCCAGTTCTGAAGACTTCCCTCAAACACTGCCTTCACCACTGGCCACTTCCTGGCCACCGTTCCTGTGGTTCTTCATGTAAAGTGTGACATCTTGGGGCTGATGTTCGAACTCTCCTTGACCGACCAGCTCTCCCGATGCGTTACGGGCCTAAGTAAGTCACAACAGTTGCCTTCTGATCCACCAAATGTTGGTATAAACGTCATATATACAAAAATTTATGAGTAGCAGGAACAATACTTCAATAAATGGGTTTGTCCCATATTATAGGAATAATGCAAAAAACTACTTTTCAATTGTAATAAATAATTATATTATTTCTCCTATAATTTAAACTGTAGCAGTCACAAATACATACTTTTCTGGTTTCATTTATTATGTATTTTGTTTATATGACATATATTTATAGTGTGTTTATTTACATATTAATACTAATAAGTATTAATAAATAAATAAATCCCTTTTTACTCCTTAATTTCTCAAGGTTTAGAGCTACAAAGTATTAGGCTCTGTTTAACCATTTGTGAAGATTTTCTAAAGAGTTCATCCCAGGCTTACGTTGACTGATGTTGTAACTGCCATATTCCACCAAAAGTGGCTTGTCGGAAAGCCTTGAACTGCACTGCAGCTGAACGTGAACGAGTGGGCTGGGCACTCGGAAGATCGTCTGGTGATCCATGTAGGAACCACAGTACCTGAGGAGATAAGAGTCAGGGAAGAGGTGTGGCATGAGGCCCTGTCAACTGCACCCCCAGTGACCATGAACACGTTGATGGTTTCGTACTCTGGGCTTCACAAGCGGAGATGCGTATACAGAGCTAATGGTAGTTACCCAGTCTGTTAAGTGACTGTGATGGAGTAACTTCTGTCCCCTTGATTTTCCACTCTGCTAAATACAACAGCGATACTACTGACTCTTACCTACTGTTTTCCTCACCAATACTTGTAATCAGAAGAAATAGGGCTCCTCTCTTTCTTCTGCGTCAATAACCATTAACAACAAGAATTGTCTGCTTTTGCCCACAAACCTCTCCACGGAACAGAATAGAATTCATGAGCTCAGGCTGAAAGTGTGCAAAGAGTCCCAGCAGTACTTAAAGCAAAACACAATATTTTTTCAAACTAAATTGAAAACCAACGTGCACTTTGAGGCTTGTCCTTGTTAAATTTCAAAGCAGTAAGGTCTGTCTGCAATATTTCCTCCCCTTGATTTTTCTTACTTCTTGTACCTAAGAGAAAATGCCCCTCTTGTTAGTAATTCTTATTCAAGCAGGGTGATTAGTAGAACATGAAATTCTACTCTGCTGGGGGCCCATGATAAGTTAGGTCTCTGCTGTGTGTAGGCAAAGCTCTTCGCAGGGTGAAACCTGCAAGGTCTCAAAGGGAAATAGCAAACACACGGGGGCCAGGAGGGACATCCTCCACTGGAATCTGTGAATGCCAATCACTCCTGGCCCCTAAAGGCACTTGGGAACCACGAAAGTTCCATGGATCAGACACTGGCTTTCAGTGGGACAACCACAGAAGTAGTGATCTTAAGGTCCAAAGAAGGAAAGTGTTCACATATATTTCGAGAGGATTCTTTTACAGCTGGCTAAAGCTTAGGCCCTGATGGGCTGATAGACCAGCTCTAGGAACAGAGGAAGAGAAAGCTGCTAGAGGTAGGTGGTCCCAAGTGGGACCCAGGCTCTGAGAGGCACCTGAAGTCCACATTAACCTTTTGGGGCCAGGGTCTACTCCAATTGGTCATCTTGGCATCCAAATCCTGTGTGCCAAAAACATGATCATTGTCATTTGGGTCTCATAGTGATTTTATTTGTGTTTTCCATTAACATTTACTAGAGCTTTCTAACAAAGATGAATCACATCTTAGTTATAATAATAACATCATACTGGGATGTTAAGGAGTAAGAAAAAAGGGATCTTTGAATCCATGCTTAGGCTGAAGTTTAGAGGGGAACAGTATAGAATGGGGGCATAGTGGTAGCCAAAGGAACAAAAGTTAAAAAAAAAAAAAGTGAGAAATTGGAGAAACCAGCAAGAATTGGCTTACAGGTACAGACACATGAAAGAAAACAGAAGTTAAACGGGTGAAGTAAAGCGTTAAGGTTCAAAATAGCAAGAAAGTAGAAGCAGGATTAGGATACAAGTCTGCCTGGTACTAAAACACTAGTACTTTCTAGCATACTACTAGCTTTCCCATCAGGAACTTTGCTCTGCAAAATATCACAGGAAGGACATCCATGCCTCCAGGGCTCACTTGCTGCATCCTAGCTGCCCTGAGCATGCACACCCCATCCTGGAGTTCTCTGAACTCAGGAGCACTAGGCTTCCTGGTGTCAGCATTACCTTCTCCTACTTCCCCATTACAAACCCAACGCCTTTAGGCAACATTTCAGCAAGGTGTCAGAAATTAGTTCAATTAGAGTCTTTCCTTTTTAGATGAAGAGAACTGATAATGGGAAGGCCTGGTGTTTAAGTCCTACCGGTGCAACTAGCATCAAAGGAATCTGATAGGATTTCAGCCAACCCGCAAGATAAAGTGAAGAGCTGGCCCTTCAGAGAAAGTATTTAGGACAGAGAGCTTTCCTGGTATTGATGGCTTGGGAGAAGATCTTGCTCATAGTTGGGCAGCACACTTTGTGGGTGGTGGGGTTGTTACTTAGGACAAAAAAAAAAAATGGTATCGCATTTTGAAAGCATAGCTCTATCTTATGCCTACAACTTTATAAAAGAATTAGAAAGATTTGTTTTCTAGACCTCAATCTAATTAAATATCAGAATGCAGTATTCTTAAAACTTGGAGGGGGATCACATTCTGTAGTATTTATCCATCTAATGTCATTTCCAAAGCAATCATTTTTTTTTTTTTTTTAGTATTTCTTTTTTTTTCTTTCTTTTTTTTTTTTAGTTGACGCACGATGTTACCTTAGTTCCAGGTATACAAAATGATGATCCAACAACTCTACCCAAAACAATCTTACTAATTATAATAATGGCTAATATTTTTCGGTATGTCGTATGCATTATCTCATTGAATGCTTGCCAAAAAAACCCCACCTTATTAAGTAGGAATTATTAACTCATTTACAGACTGAAAAATCAAAGAGGTTAAATAATTTGTCCTAGTTAACATAGCTACTAATTAGCAGAGCTGGAATTTGAGCCCAGGCATTCTCCCTCCTACATAATAGAACCTGATTCACATATATTCCCAAAAGGAGTATAAGCCACATCTTAATAATGGAACCAAGAATGCTCTGAAATCAGATAGGATCTATTCCAGTGAAGACAGACCAACAAGCTATTTTAGCACGTAATCTAAGAGTCTCCAGGAAATGAAAGAAGGTTGTGCAGGAAAATCATTTCGAAAGGAAGGTCTCATTCATTGGATTAACAATGTGCAAAGAATTAGCAGGCAAATCCCTTAAGCTAACTTCACAAAAAAAAAAAAATCTTACCTCAAAGTAAACTTAGAAGCTATTCTGCTGCAAAGACAGGACATTCTATCTTTTTCAATACAACATCTATCACAATTTGAGAAGCAAATAAACAATACCAACAGCTAAAGGACAAATTAAGGGTGAGAGTCAGGAGCTCCTAGGTCAGTTCAGGAAGCTCAGTCATCTAGATTTCTTTGATCAGCCCCAACCCACGTCTCAGCCTCAGGATACAGGCAGGCCAATCCAGCCTCTCCTCCTGCACAGAATTGGCCAATGGTTTCTAACTTTCCTATCACCATGACCTCATTTACGATCTCCTCCAGAGCTCCATGGTTTGAAAGACTTTATCTGCCAAGCTATTTTTGTAAAACGCGGAGTGTGCACACCCATAGCCCAGCAGCAAAGAGCAGCGGTGCAGCAAGGATTTGGGAGCCGTAAGTCATGGATTTGAATCCTGGCTTAATCACCTATGATCTGAGTGCCTTTGAGAAAGTACTTTCACCTCGGTATCCTTTGCTGTCCCTATACATAAATAGTAAAGTGCGAACTCTTTGGGGACAAGGAATCCAAGACTTTGAGCCCCTCTGGGTCAGGTCTTTCATCAGATTCCTTACATCTGAAACCCACTTACATGTGCTCATTAATTTCCCACCATCCATGGTCACAGCCTTTCACATTCTTCTTGGTTATTGAATAGTTATGGAATTTCAGTGCTATGCCAAAGGTTGATAGGGAAGTCTGAAAAATAAACAGAAGTCAGAAAAATGTTTCAACTGAAGGACATATTTCAGACTGATTCTTCTCTCAAAACTCATTCCCTTGACTTGCCATTCTTAGGGCATTTTATTCTTTATGCCTTATGGCCTTCGGTGGGGTAGACCTGGCCCCCCTGCCCCCAACAAACCAGAATGATGTAAGCATAATAGAGAGGGAAGTGGGTGGCCCAGTGCTCAGGGAGTGGCTATTAGGCCCCAGTTTGAGTGAGCTGGGTGACATGGGACGCATTAGATTATCTCCAAGTGTCAGGTCCCCCTTGTAAATGAGCTCGAAAACACCCCCTTGTAATGAGTGCACAGTTTCCTCCTTCGGTGAACAACAATGACATAGTTTATTTAAAGCATTATTCAGATTATTTAGATAAAGAAGAAATGAATCAGCATTCTCATTCAACCTTGGTATTCCTAAAGACAGTTACTGAGTCACTCCCAGGTGTGCTCAGACAGGATCAAACAAGAAGAGGCTCCCCACACTGCATCTGCCCGTGTGAAAGCATGTGTGGACACACGCGCAAGCACACACATACACAGAGCTGACCTTTTTACAGCACTGTACGACATACACATACATTATGTTTGTTTTGTCATGATTTTAGCCTTAATTTTCACTTTGACCCAGGAATTATATATAGAGAGAGTTTACACATTTCCAGGGAGTGGCATTTTTGCTCACTCACTCAAATTTTCTAATTCTATCCTAATTTGTAAGACATTATTTGTTGCCTATACTGCCTTTAAAAAAAAAAAAACTTTATTTATTTATTTATTTATTTATTTATTTATTTATTTATTTATTCATGAGAGACACACAGAGAGAGGCAGAGACACAGGCAGAGGGAGATGCAGGCTCCCTGTAGGGAGCCCGATGTGAGATTTGATCCCAGGACCCCAGGATCACACCCTGAGCTGCAGGCAGACGCTCAACCACTGAGCCACCCAGGTGCCCACCTATACTGCTTTTTAATGTTTTTATTTACTAAGGATTTTGACGTGATCGAATTTGTGAATGCTCCAAGGTTATTTGAAGGAAAAGGGTAATGCATGTATGTATGTATAAGGCCAAACCCATTACTTGTGTGGTATGATATCCTTCCTAGCTGCAGTTACTGTCTTCACCACCTCCGTCAGGAACCAATGGAGAGGAATTAAAATCTCTTAGTTAAGCACTGTCCATTTCTCTTTCTATTTCTTATAGGTTTTGATTTACGAGTATTGATGTTATGTACTTTGGTATATAAAAGTCACAGACCTTCATGTGGATAGTCCTCTTTATCCTTACAGAACACCTTCTATTCCTCACCCAATGTTGTTGCCCTAATGTTGACCCCCGTGTTGTCTGGCGCTAAGGTTCTGATCACCGCTTTCTTTTTGTTTATATTGTCTGGTATGATATTGCCCATCATTTTACTTTCAGCTTTATTAAATCACCTTTTACTCTGCCATCTTTTGAAAATAACACACAATTCAGTTTTAGCTGATATTTTCTGATTCAGTCCTGTTGTCTTTTTCTTTTAAGAGATAGATTTTACCCCGGATTTTTATTGCCCTGATATGTATTTTTAGAGACGTCATCATATTTGATGTTACAATTTCTTGGTTGTGTGTGTATATACTTCTTTCTAACGTGTACTTAAATATAGTAGCCTTCCTCTCTCAACCCATCTTTGGGAGGGAATGAATCAGGCTCTTTATGTCTCTCATTTAAGCATCACAATAACATGGTTAGGAAGGTAGTATGAACCCTATTTTATAGAAGAAATCAAAACTAATCAAAAATAAGTGACATGCCCAAGGTTACCCTGCATTTCCCTGAAGGCCACATGGTGATCTTTCCAGGCGCCTTACTGTATCATGGACCTAGAAATGGACAGTCAGGGCTCAAGAGGAAAAGGGATGTCCTATGTTCAATAAAAACTAAGAGATCCTGAGAGAACACATCAATTTTCCCCCGTCTTGTTATCTGATTGTTTCTTTACATTAAAAAAAAATGCAAACTGATAGTAAGTATCTTGAATAATCACTATAATTATATAGCATAAGGACATATTCCAGTGCAATTCTCCATAGGAAGCTTATGTAGGCATTTTCACTGTGTTCCATCGCTCCAAAGTAAAACAGATTTAAATATTTTATTTATTTATTCGTGAGAGACACACAGAGAGAGGCAGAGACACAAGCAGGCTTCCCACAGGGAGCCTGATGCGGGACTCTGGGATCCGGGGACTCTGGGATCACGCCCTGAGCCAAAGGCAGATGCTCAACCACTGAGCTACCCAGGTGCCCCCAAAGTAAAACAGATTTAAACACACCACCGCTCCCCAATCTACAAAGCCTCTCCACAGTGAAAGGAATTAAGTCCCCTTGCACACCAGATTTCACTGACACGGATTTGCACACAAATCTACATTTGCCCCCAGATCGGCCAAGAAGCACTATTGATATTAGCCAGCTTGATGAGTGGGCTGATACAGTGCAGTCCCACAAAGCATTATGAGCTACTTTGTTCAACAAATGGATAAAAATGGAAAAACTGCTAAATATGCTATTACCTTCTATGTCCTGTATTCTCTGTTCCCACCGCCTGACCCCTGACCTTTTACCAAGTGAGGGGAGCATGTCTCCTGATCTGGACCTGCAGTATTGAAATATTTCTCTCGTCAGTGATAGGGACAGGATGCAGGGCAAGCTTTATGCTTGTCACTTCTCACTCGCCAGTGGTTATGTGCGCACAGCTCAACCCATCTCCAGTGGGCCCTGGAAACTTCGTGGCTAGATGCTTGCCACAGAAGCAGGGAAGAGGGATTCCTCTCTGGGGAATCCCATCTATTTCGTAGGTGATTCAAAGAGGTGAGTTAAATGGCCCACAGTCATCTCTGCTCGTGTCGGATGCACCTGGATCGGTGTGTGCTAGGCTCATGGCATCTGTGATAAAACAACTCAAAACCCCACTCCATGCTTTTCTTCCAAGATTGCACAACAACATGTATTAATTGGAAAGCAAAAAGAAGGAAAAGAGAGGGAGGTAAATATTCGACCAAGTGATTGTTATGAAACATGGGGAAGCTGAACAGCTTTAAGAACCCAGAAAAAGAGGGGGGTGCAGAATTTGCTTATGGAGGGGGCATGATTTGTTTTAATGCTGCCTGGGTCACTTTCCATTTGAGTAGCTTCTGGCCAACGGCTTGCCCCGGCTCTATTTCCTTACCTATAGACTGTGACACGAGTCTCCTACATCAGAGGTATGTTTTAAGAGCAAATAAAAATGTGTGTGCCCTAAACAAATGCAGGTGACATGTTATAAGCCTCAATATTCCTTTTTGCTTTTTCTGGTGTCCCCTTCTTCCCCTGCAATCTGTGAGCGCTGGGAGAGCAAGGACTTCACCGCGCTACTAAGGGTTCCCTCTGGTTATGCACCTGACATTCAATAAACATTTGTTTATTCTTGGGAGAAAAATCAGACGGACTTTAAGTTGGAGCAGGAGGTAATCCTCAGATAAATGAGACCTTGAAAACTCAGCTGAAAGGGAATTTGCAAAAGGGATTGATGGCGCTTCAGTTATATTTGGAAATCGGACCAGGCCTGAGAAGAATTGAGGATGATAGAAATCAACTCTTGCGTAGAAAAGGTTTTGTCATGACTTGAGTCAATATTTTTGTCATGTGGTCATTCTTCTCAGTCGTTTGAAATAAATTTGAAGCTATTTTACAGGTGACATTATTTTTTTATGTGATGTCTGTTGCAGGTACATGCTAGCACATAGCTCAAAGCCGTCCGAGGAAGGAACAGCTTTATTTAACCTCCACACTGAGGAGGACCAACCTTGACCTCTGGGACATGCTGTCACCCACCAAAGTCTGTTCCCAGTATTTCCTGTCTCCCCTCCCCCATTCTCCATTCCCCCAGTGGCATGCTTTTTTTCTTTATAAAGAGTTTTTTTTTTTTTTTAAATTTTCTCAGCATTTCTAACCGTTGACCCCTAGTAAAACAGAATCTGATGTTCTTATTTACATCCCAACCAGAACAACGCTTAGGGATCTTCACATTAGGTCTCAGAAATTATCACAGAATCAACGTTTATTTTCGCTCAAAGGAACTCCAAACATTTGACAGAGCTTTTGGGAATGGGCCTTTCTTGTTCTCGATGTCATAAAGGAGATAAAACTGCTTTGGGGAGAGATGGAAGAGACAGGTTTGATGCCTCTCTTTTTCCTTCCCCAACTCATGAGTCACCTGAGGCACTGAGATTCTGCTGCCCTGATGGTGAGCAAGAGCCCAGAACCTTTGGGGCTTAATTATTTTGGAAATATTTGCAATACAATGATAAAAAAAAAATAACTTGAGGATGTATGCCATCAGGACATTGACACTAAGTACACATTTGGGTGTAATAAAATTATTAAAAATATTTAACTCTTTGTGTACAAATGACATATGCAGCCAGCAGGCTCCTGCCCCGGGGCCTTTGCCTCAGCTTTTCTCTCTCTGCAACACTCTGATCCTAGGGATGCACTGGGTTAGTTCCCTCATCTTTCTCAGGTTTCTGTGCAAATGTCCGCTTGTAGACAAGGCTTCCGCTGACCATGTTATTTAAGGCAATCATTTGCTAACATCCTATCCTCCATACTCTGGATCACCCACTCAGCTACAGAGCCCCCTTCCCTGCTTTGTTCTTCTCCACATTTTACCATCAGGTCACATACTGTACACATTTTTGTTCCTTTGTTGCCTGTCTCCCCCTACTGTACGGTAAGCTCCATGAGAGCAGAGCTTTTGCTCTGTGTGCTGTCAGATATCCTGGATCCCAGCGTCTAGAATACTGCCTGACACATAGTAGGCATTTAATAATGACATGTTAAATGAATGCAAACCCTAAACTGCCTGCCACTTAGATCTAAATGTTATGCCTCACAAAAAATGATTTCATACATACATGTTGAAAGAGCCTTGCCCTATGTCCCTCCACATGACACTACAGTTGGAGAAAGAAAACAGTTATAGACTAAAATTTTAAAGAAAAAAATAAAGAAGGAACTCTGTTAAGGACAGACAGAGATACATGTATTTTATATAAATTTACAAAATTTGGTTTGCTTACATAGCTGAAATATGAATTGCCTAATTCACCTTATTATGTCTTTATTATTTCTTACTAAAATGTTGATAGTGAAATAATTAAAAATTGATAAATGAGCTCTATCACAGTAAAACAAAAAATTGTTTGATTCCATAACAATATCATTGCATTTTTTAATACAAACAAAATAACATTTGGAAAAATAAGCTTGTCTGCAAAGAAAGGTTAATTTATGGGCAGAGGGTTGAAATTACAAAGAACTTTAATATTCTAGGTAATATATTTAGTTAAGGTTTAAATATTATAAAATTAACTAACATACTTTTTGTGGTTAAAAAAATACAGGTAATTAAATTAAAAATAAATTGCTACTAAGAATAACAGTATTTTTCTAAAATAGCAATAGGCTACCTGAAATTTCCAGGTACACTTGCATTTCGGAGGGTAGTAGCTTGGATAATATGGACTTGAAATTTTCCCTTCAAAGCCAGTGATTTCTTTGACCAATACTGTGTTTTCACACTCTGGAAAAAAAAAATCCAGTAACACACAATGATTTGCAGTTGCGAGATTATGGGAAATGTATTGC
Organism: Canis aureus; assembly: GCF_053574225.1. Classification (NCBI taxonomy): domain Eukaryota; kingdom Metazoa; phylum Chordata; class Mammalia; order Carnivora; family Canidae; genus Canis; species Canis aureus. The sequence goes on from NC_135645.1 coordinate 14,685,272, forward strand.
ATACATTTAACTACAAACACATACTCCTTGATCAACAAGATTATATGCTTTTTGAAATTTAAACTAATTTTTCCAAAAAGAAAGAGTAGCCTATAGATGGATAGCTAAGCTTCTCATTCAAATTCTGTATTTGTTTTCAGATCATATACTTTGATTACAGATCTATAGGATTCTTTTACTTTCTTTAAAAACATAGCTTAAATGTCTTTTTTTTAAACTTCTGAGCTTATTTGTTCAAAAGAGTGTATATTGTTGAAGAATATACCCAGTTTACGTAACATATTGTTCTGTTTAAATAAAACAATCTAAACATCTATTTTTACTGTCTGGTTATCCTTCTGCTAAAACATAATTTCCTTGAGAGTATTGATTTTTATCTATTTTGTTTGCTACTTTCCGTAACACCTAGAATCATTCCTGACATACACTGCATGCTCAATAAATGTGTGTTCACAAATTCCACTGCAATATTTCTGAGCTAATCGTATTTTTAACGTTTGGAGTTAGAGATGCTTTTCAACCCAGTAACATGTCAAAGAGCGAATTCAATGTGGTTCAATAAATCAATTTTACATTTAGTTTTGTAACAATTCGACAGAGGAAGCTATCAAAATAAGCCACTGCCTTAACATAGAGGTGGACCTATGAAGCTATGACCATTTAACTCAAGCCAAATGCACTGCCCTCCCCACCCACATCTCTCATTCTGATCCTTTTGGCCTTGTCGGTGCTGATAATGAAGTTACCAAGACATGACCTATAAGATCTGACTGGTTACAAGGCAACAAATATTACAAAAAGACTAGAGTTTCGGTGAAGGCTCTTTTTGTTTTGTTTTACTCCGTCCACCCAAGTCACTAAGAGAAGAATGCAAGGGAGCCAGGTGACTCTTTATTATCACACAGCTCCCAACACACCTTGCAAAGGGCTTCTCTCTCCTTTGCCACCGGGCTTCCTGCCAGGCCCTGCCAACAGGGGGGTGCTACGGGGACCCCAGAAGACTGGAGGAGGGGAAATGGGGCCTCCGGGTTTCTTTCCTTTCCTCTTCCTGGGAAAGCCAGCCCAGCAAGGATTCTTACCCCGTCCCCCAGCACCCCCACATTCTCTCCCAGTCCCCTCCCCCGCCCCTCCTGCGCAGCTACACCTCAGTCCTCTAGCAGAATTGAAGCCTGTTAGCAGTTTTCCCAGCTTCTACTTTATCGGATCTTTCTCAGAGATACCAGCCTGGGTTGGTCTAGCACCCTCTCCTCCAAGGTCTGGGTCCCAAAGTCTGGGTCCCAAGTCCATGAGCACCTGCCTCTGAACTCAGAGACAGCAGCACCAGCTGAGCAGCACCCCTCCCCGCCCCCCAAGGCCTGAGTTTCTGTCCACAGACCCCCCACCCTCACCCCCACCCACTGTAAATTGTAAGCACTGAGACTGCTTTCCTTCATTCTCCCCAGACCCACAGTCTGTATTACACCCATAACACCCTGCAGTTTTCTTTCTGCTTTTTGAGGGACCTAGCTGCCACCTTGGTGCAGAGTTAACAGTTCTTCCCATTAAATTTTCTGTGTTTTTTTTTTTCTTTCTAAGATTTTATTTATTTATTTGAGAGCCAGGGAGCATGAGCTGGGGGTAGGGGGAGCAGAGGGAGAAGCAGACACCTTTCCCTCACCCCCATCCCCACCTGAGCAGGGAGCCCAACACGCCTGGATCCCAGGACCCATGAGATCATGACCTGAGCCAAGGCAGCTGAGCCACCCAAGGCGCCCCAGACTCTCTCTGTTTAAATAATATGATCTGTCTCCTCTGGACCCCGAGTCAAGGTCGTCCCTGACTCATACAACTGGTATCACAACACAGCTTCAGGAGAATGAGGCTGGAGTATCACAGTAGATGCTTTCCAAGGTGACTTTTTTTTTTCAATTAGGAAAGACTTACTTTCTTCTGGAATGACCTCAAAAAATGCCCGAATTCCTGATAGCCTCCGTATCTGGGGAGACTTAAAGGACACCAACATGAGATTATTTGTGGAAACAAAGGACATTATCGTTCTTGTGGGTTCACAAATTCTGAAACCAGACAACAGAACAAAAGTCCATCAGTAATAGGTTATTGAGCAGTGAGCCTCCATCCACCACTAATTCCACACGTTTCCCGGGCCATCCACACAGTTCTTGTTACCCAGACTCTGCCAACCAGATCTTCATCGGCCCCAGGGCACGCTGGAAAGGAGCTGATAAAAGTATAGAAACTTCTGTCCAGTAACTATCAAAGAATTTTCCTGGATGGCTGACATTGGACCTCCCTTGAGAGCAAGCAAGGCATAGGCAACCACTGAAATGGCTACTACGGTCCTGAGCTCTACCCTCAGGAAAACCGGGTTCAAAACTCAGCTCTGTCGCACAACTGGCTGAAGGAGCCTGGGCTTTGGAGTAACTAAGCTTCATGAGTGCCTGTTCCTCTACTATGAAATAATATGGAATATGGTAATAATAAGGTGAGGGTTAAATGAGATAATAGCAGAGTATGTCTGGAAGGATGAAAAGAAACAATAACAATGACTGAGGAATGGGAGCCAGTGACCAACTTTTCCCTGTAGCCATTATATATAGTGTTGGAAGTTCTAGCATCTGCATATTCATCACCAAAATATACATACATACATATATAAGTACTATTAAAAATAATAAAATAATTCGTGTGCCTTTTTAGTAACAAATAGTACATGTTTAATAAAGTGTAACTATCGTTATTAAATTATCAAGATAGTAAGCACTCATAAAAAGATGTCTTTTAGGGGACACCTGGGTGGCTCAGCAGTTGAGCGTCTGCCTTCGGCCCAGGGCGTGATCCTGGGGACCCGGGATCGAGTCCCACATTGGGCTCCCTGTGTGGAGCCTGCTTCTCCCTCTGCCTGTGTCTCTGCCTCTCTCTCTGTGTCTCTCATGAATAAATAAATAAAATCTTTAAAAAAAGAAGAAGGATGTTGCTTCTATTAAAAAAAAAGATGTCTACTGTAAGTAAAAAATATTAGGGTGTGTATATATGTGTGTAACTACATATCTATATAGGAATGAAAATATTTGTGCAAAAAGATAACAGACATTTCTTCTGGGTTATGGGATTGTGAAATATTGATCTTGTTTTTCTCTGATTGATTTGGCTTTCACAACGAACATTGTGTTACCTCTATAATAAGGGGAAAATTTTTAATTGTTTTACTTATGCTATGCGACCATCAGAGAATATCTGTTCTCACACCCTAAATGAAATAGCTTCTACTGCAATTGCAATAAACGTAAAATGAAATGAAAAGTTCATATTTTCAGAATATTTCTACTAGATTTCCAGAATATTCGCTGAAGTTCCTGCTATACTGACTTTGATCCTTGTGTAGAAAGCAAACATTGCATCTGATAGACTCTGGCCAGTACAGGGCATACCAAGTAAGGCATAAGTCAGTCTCTGATCTCATGAGTGCACACAAAAATAGTTTTAAAAGTCCAAGGGAAACAAGCTACTGCCAAAAAAAGACACTGTAAGAGAATCTTTTCCCTCCCCAACCAGAGTACCTATATAAGATGGTGCTCCGGAGTGGCAAGAGGGAGTCGTAAATGGTCAGGGAGTCAGTGACACAGTTGTCAGCTTCCATCTGGACGGACTCTACCGAGAGACGGATCAGATAACCCACAATGGCCACCAGCTTGAAGTGGCACATCAGCCTCCCTGAGGTTGCCGAAATCTCCAGAGGGTAGCGGAGAGACAGGTGATCAGCATAGAAGTACTGAGAGCAGCCTTTGTCTGTGGAGACAACATTTTTGTTTTGTTTTAGGAATGACTTTTCTAGACATCTTTATAAAGAGTAAGGAGCAAAGAGTTCATGCGGAGGACATCTGCTATTTTTGCCACCCTGGAGTCTGCTCCCCTCTCTTCTGGTAACAGCACCAAGACTTGACTTTACCTTGCCTCTGTGTTTAGGTTGGGGTTACGCTCATCTCTAGGTCCAGAGATGGGCACATGACCCAGACTGGCCAATCAGAGTCAAAGAGACTGGTTCATAAATGGGCATGCCAGCCAATATGAAACACTAAGTTCAGCCCCAGGACTTCTGCCAAACTTTTGGAAATTTGTGTGGGCCTTTTTTTTTTTTCCTGCCATTGTTGCTACTGATAAACTACAAGCTTGTGCCTACTGGTTGCCATTAATGACACTGCATTACAAGAATACACTCAACGAAGCTTCAACAGGGAAAGAGGAGATGCAGAGTCCTGATGATATTTTATTTTAGAACCCGGCCCCAAACATGCCTGAAGCCAGCATATTCCATGTATGTCGCAGTTGTAAGAGCCAATCAGGTGCCTTCTGTGCTTAAGCCAGTTCAAGTGTATTTCTGTCACAGGTGACTGAAAGACCACTAGCCAATACCATCATTTGAAAAAGAAAACTATAGCCAAAAGGAATCCTAATATGGAAGCAGCATAGGAGAAACTGCCTGCCATAACTTACCAGATCCTATGGTTGAAGAGTAATCTGACCGAAGCCCAGCTGCATTGAAAAAACACATGGAAAAGAGACAGTCAGTTCCAGCATTTCATTTTGCTCATATCTGGGATTTGCTTTAAAGAAATCCAGGGAGGGTAGGGGAAGTTGCTTATGTAGTTAGAGAGCAAGTGAGATGGCCATGAGTTCATAGTTGTTGAAGCTGAGTAAGGGTGTACTAGAGTTCATTATACTAGTCTATTTACATGATGCTTGAAATTGTCCATAGTAACACATTCTAAACATCATTAAAGCTAAAAAGCAACCAAACAAATCAAATAATAATTAGTCTTACGTTTGAAGTAGTATTAGTGGTATAGACTTTTCCCCTAGAGATTTTTTTATTCATTCATTTAACAATATTTATCAACTACACACTATTACATTACATGCTTGGCAGATATATATATTTATATATAATAAATAAATATTTATATATAATAAATAAATATATAAATAAATAAATATGTATTTTTTAAAATATATATTAAATATACATATTTAAAGGGAGAAAGTTGCATAATTTTGGGGTCACTCAATTAATTAAAGTATTTTACTAGCAAATCTAATAATGAAATTTGCAATTTGGTGGGACTTTCAATAATTTACGTGGAACATTGGGCAACACTGTATAATACAGGGGCAGCTCTGTCTGGACAGGGCAAAAGACAAGATAAGCCTCAGCAAAATTCTTTCTTCTTCAGGACTTGGAGCCTTAGTTTGAAGATTCATGAAGCTGAATTAAATAAAGGGAGGGATACACTTTAACAAATTCAATTTTGTATGAATTTTGAACGCACTCCTATTGTCCAATCATTGTATATAACATTTGGCAACTTCCTTTATCAATGTCCTCAACTAATCCTATTTCACTGGGGTTGTGGAAGAGAATATTTCATTATGATATTGACTGTGTTTAATGACAGCATCAGGAGTCCTGCATGAAGGAAAGCATAAAAAAGAATTACCCAACAGTCACCGTTTAGTACCACAGAGTCCATGTCGACAGCCAAGCCCTGCAAGGTCCCCACAGAGGTTCGGTTTATGATGCTCGTCTGGATGGAGTCCTTCAAGATGGCAGCCACACACTCCTCACAGAAGATATGGCCCTTGGCGTGTGGCATGACAAACACAATCCAAAAGTGGACAAGGAGGCCACCTTTGTTATTGCTGCTGTAGGAAAAAAAAAAAAAGAGAGAGAGAGAGATGTTCAGGTATATATCTCAGGAAGTGGACTCTCATAGAAAGCCAGTGACCCAACTGAATGATTTAAGGTAAAGCCAGTGAGGACAGCTTTCCCACTTCCAAAATTCCTTCTTTAGGAAGTCATTGACTCCTATTGTGGGGATTGGGAAGGGAAAGCATCATAGTATGTGTCTTCCTGTGTTGGGCTCACATCTGGAATCCTTCGTGTACAGTTGCATTTGCCTGGAGAATATATGATTTTTATGGGTAACAGCATTCACTGTTATTGCAAATAACAACAATTATGATTTTTGATACTTCACCGTGTCCAGTCACAGTGCTAAATCCTACTTTAGCCTACTTAATCTTTATGGGGAAGGTCCTATCACTCCAGTTACAGAAAAGGAAACCAAGGCCAACCACAACTCAAAACCATAAAGCTAATAAGTAGCAAATCCAGGAATCGAGCCCAACTTGATTTTTAGCCAAACCCTGGAGCGAGACCTCTAAGTGCACAAATACTGTCATGTTTTATGAAAGACAAACCTTAAGTGTTCTATAGTAAATAAGGAAATAGAAAGCAAACAAATTGCTTTCCTCCGAGACATTTTAGTGCCTTTGATATGCCGAAGTGAACGGTGAGTCTCTGCAGATATATTGGAGGTGAGGGAAACATAGCACACAATTTAAAAAATAAGTTTTAATAAAATAAATCAACTAGAAAAGGAATAAAATAAATTTTAGTAAAAACTATTTGACCACAAGATCCTTTCTTTCCCTCAGGAAATCTCTAGTGACCAGTTTTTTACTGATCACATTTTGAGAAATACCAGACTGTGTTTGGTTTATCCCCCTACCCAATGGTAGCCATGGTGGGGCCATTTTGCCCAGAATCATTAACCCCCAGGGTGGAGCCCAGGATCCCAGCTGTGGGGAGAGGACAGACTTGGGCAGATAAAGAGAAAAACTCAGCACCACAGCAGGGCAGAGTGGGGTCACCAGGTGTGCTAAAGCCACCCCCAGGAAGTTACTCAGAATGGTAAGATCAGAGCCCTTCCACCGCCTTGACAGGAATTCACAGGTGTCAATGCAGAAGTCGCAAAGCAAGGGACATACCCTACCTGACATCGGCAACCACAGACTGCTTGTAAAACTTAGAGAAGGCAGATGTTGTATAAACCAGGTTTACCTGAAAAAGAAAAACCAAGGTGTCTGACATCTTTCCGTGTAGAAGAACCCGTTACCTTCATTCATTCATTGCCATCTGGAGACACCCTAATCAAGCTTAACTGTCTTCTGCCTACTTCAAAGTTTAATCTTCTCCACAATGAATAAATCAAACTCCTTTAAGCATATTTTCTTTTTTTTAATTTTTTTAAATGTGTTTTTAATTTTTTATTTGAATTCAATTTGCCCACGTATAACATAACACCCAGTGCTCATCCCATCAAGTGCCCTCCTTAATGCCTTTGAGTATATTTTCAAAGGACCCCACCAATAGCATCTTTCCTATCAATGCTCAGCAGGGAAAATGTATATTCTTAGGGACACATCCAGTATTAGCCACCAGGGGGCAGGTGGGGCCCTAGGCCAGGTCTACCCACCGCCTTCCTACTCAGCAGCCTCTCTGAGGAACACCCAGGCCTTTTGAAATGCCAGCTGGATCCAAAGGAGAGCTATTTCGATTTACCTTCTTTGCCCTTCCTTAGCATTTCTAGAGCCAAACTGAGTCTCTGCCAAATCTCGTCCTCCCCTGTTCCCCTTCCTACCTAATGGCAAAACCACCCACCTAACTGTGGGGTTTAAATTCACTATGCAACACAGAGCATGTTACCTAAAACTGCTGAGCCCCACTATTTTTTTTTTTTCTTGTTCTCTCTCTCTCTCTTCTTTTTCTTTCTTCTATAAGGTGATCAAAATGCTTACCAATAATCTTGGAGCTAATTTAAGGAATAATTGATATACAGTAAAGGTAAAGCTAAGTTCAGCTATATAGTCCCTATATAGGCGGCCTCGGGTAAATAGGAGCCACTGTGCCCACTGTTGTTTCAGCTTGCCCTCCCTCCCTCCCAGCCTTGCCCCAGTCTACACCGCAGGGTGCCTGTCACAACAGTACAGGGCCACTGTCTCTGTTACTGTGCAGATAAAAATTGGCAACAGCTTTCTAGTTGGTAATATATACCAAGAGCCACGGATAGATATTTTTATACACTTTTAGGGGATCATCTAAGGAAGTAATCGCATATATAAGCAATCTATGTAGCAACTTTCTGTAGCATTATCCATCGTTGCAAAAATGAGAGACCATTTAAATATCTGATAAGAAGGGATAAGCTCTGCCATTTGCAACCACGTGGATGGAACTAGAGAGTATTCAGCTAAGGGAAATAAGTCAGAGAAAGACAAATATCATATGATTTCACTCATATGTGGAATTTAAGAAACAGAACAGATGAATATGGGGAAGGGAAGGAAAAATAAAGTAAGATAAAAACAGAGAGAGAGAGAGAGAGAAATCATAACAGACTCTTAGCTCTAGGAAACAAACTGAGGGTCGCTGGAGAGGATGGGGTGACTGGGTGATGGGCATTAAGAAGGGCACGTCATGAATGAGCACTGGGTGTTACATGCAAATGATGAATCACTAAATTCTACTCCTGAAACGAATGATACACTATGTGTGAACTAAATTGAATTTTGATAAGTTTTTTTTCTAAAAGGCTAACTTTGGAGCCATTAAAACTTATGTTTTATCCATTTTTTTTTAAGATTTTATTTATTTATTTGAGATAGAGAGACTACATGAGAGAGAGAGAAAGAGAAAGAACAAGTTGGGGGAGGGCAGCTGGAGAGGAAGAAGCAGATTCCCCACTGAGCAGGAAGCCTGATGCTGGTCTTGATCCCAGGACTCTGGGATCATGACCAGAGCAAGAAGGCAGACGCTTAACCAACTGAGCCACGCAGGCGCCCCAAAACTTATATTTTTAAAAGAATATTTACTTGCATAGAAACATGTAACCTAAAATTAAAAGGAAAAAATCAGATTATAAAACTGAATATATATGTCTACTAATATTCCAATATTATTCTGTCCTCTATGTTTATGGGGCCCAGAATAAAAAGGGGCTCCATATCAGGAGATGATGTTAAAGAAAATGTTAATGTTTCTTTTCGTAATTTTCTAATTTTTTATGGTTAAATACATTTTAGTTCTATAAAGAGAAGTTTTGTGGGTTTTTTTAAGTGAAGAGATTTTAGTGTGTTGAGGTTGAGATAAATGTGTACAGCTCCCAGAATTAAGCAACATGCATGTAACCTTAGTTCTGGAAGGCATTTTAACAATCACCCAATCCAATTCCTTTATTTTATAGATGAGAAAAACTGGAGCTCAGACAGCTATTTGCTTTTACTTGCAGCAATAAACAAAATAAATAAATAACTTACTTATAAACAAATAAATTAATTAGCAATTCCATCAGAGAAGCGAGGACAGCCAAGATGAACCAAATCCCATGTTTCCCTGTGACTTCTTCTTTCATCCACCCTGCTCACTTCTGACACTTATGACCCTTCCACCCCAACTCCTCATCCCCTGACCCCTGACCCCACTCTCCCCAGCCTCTCACACAACCCTCTGCCCTACCCCAGTCCCGCCCCATCACCTCACCACTTGCTGCACAGTCCGGGCCATGGACAGAAATTCCCTGGACTCCTTCTGTCGGTATTCAGGAAGGAACTCAATGTTGGTGATGCGAAACATCCCAACAAAGTAAAAAGCATCTTTGCTTTCTGTGTTACCTATAAGACAGGAGAAGAAGCGGTGAGAGGCTTTCCTTCTGGGGAGGGCGGTGAGGTCAGTATCGGGCTATTCAAATGGTTTTATTAGACAGCTACATATACCACTGGTCCATAGCCTGTGAAGCTCTAAATGTAGTCAATAACAACACTTCCATCAGCAGCAAATCATCGTTTCTCTTAAGAGAGTCTATTCTATTGACTTCTGGTAGATACAAGGTTAAAGATAGGGACACCTGGGTGGCTCAGAAGGTTAAGAGTCTGTCTTAGGCTCATGTGGGACCCCCTGCTCAGTGGGGAGCCTGCTTCTCCCTCTCCCTCTGCTGCTCCGCCTGCTTGTGCCCTCTCACTCCTTACCACATAAATAAATAAAATCTTTTAAAAAATAAAGAAAGGTAAAAGATATACCTTTTTGACTTCATACATGTCCTAGAGTCACTAAAGGACCAAAAAAGCATACGCAATTTTCATGGATTCTGAGTCTGTAGAAGGTAAGGAGGTAAGAAATATATACTCTCAAGCTCCGAGGTGAAGTGAGCATAGTGGGAGAAGAGGGAAGGGCCCTCCAGCTGACCTTCCCTGAGCTCCTGGGGGTCCTCCTTAACTGACTTGTGTGGCTCTTTGGCAGGGGGCTGGGCAGGTCTGCAGCTCTGCGATACACGGAGAATTCATTCTTCTCATGAGCCACAAAGTCTGGTTCCCAGCCCAGTGTCAGGTCACTCCTGCTTAAATACTCTGCCCAGTGAGGACCATGGGATTAGATGTCAGGCCTGCCTGGAAACCCCTGACAACAGGAGCAGGAACACTGCTGTGTCTGAGCTGTGTTAGAGCACCAGAGAATAGCTTGGGGAGGGGTGGGGGAGGTGGAGATGAAGGGCTCTTCTTTCTGCTTTTCTTTGTGTTACCGAGGCCTCACTCCAAGTGACACCACTCCCCAGGCTCCCACTGCCATGGTACATTTCTCGCCTGTGACATATGTCCCACTATATCATAACTTCTGTCTGTGTGTCTGTCCTTTAAGAGTCACAGTAACTTCTTTTTTGTCTCTCAGCCCCTTCTGTAGTTTTGAAGCTCAATAAATGTTTGTGGGAAGGAAGTGAGAGAGGAAGGGTGGTAGAGGAAGAAAGGGAGAGAGTATTCTCTGCTAGCACAGTGCCCAGTACATGGAAATGCTCCATAAGGGATGGTTAAATTAGGAAGAAGGGCCACCTATGCGAGTGATAGGAAGCCACCTCCCTTGTGGGAGCCATCCAGGGTCACATTAGTCCCATGCAGTGGAGTCAGGCTGTGGAGGTGTGGGAAAGGGTCACAGGGGTTGAAGGCCTGAGCTGATGTCCTAGATTTGTTCTTTCAAGCTGTGTGACCTTGGATGGATCACTTTGAGTCACTAGTCTCCTATATAAAACAATAGTTGTTTTTATTCCTGATTTTTGCAGGGAAGTGCTTCTTAGATTGCTGCTGTTGTTATGGACTCTAAAACTTGAATGAAAGCCATGCCTTCCATCTAGAAGCTCGCACTTATATTAGTAAGTACTCAAGGGTCAGGATAACCACAATACAAACAAGATCAATTTAACCTTGAACTAGATTACATTTACCTAACTCTTCAGCTCAGCCCAACATAAAATAACCTGCATGGTCACAACACTGTTGCTTGTTGAACAATTCTCGATTATTCTTACCAGTTTCCCTTTGCTCACACTGGTCTACCTTCCTGAAATGTCTTTCTCTGATTTGTAACACAGGCAGCAGACTGCTTCTACACAGGGATGTTCCAAAACTTTACACAAAAATGCTGAGACAATGTGAGTGTGTCAGTTGAGGGCCAGCAGAGAACTGGTGGGAAATAAGTTGGTTTGTTCTAGGTTGAGGTTGTGTTTTGTGTTTGTCTTAACTGCCTAATGACTTGACTCCCTTCCCTAGTCTTTAAGCTCCTTAAGGATAGAGATCTTGTCTGCTTTCCCACTCTGCTTCCATGCTGATCACAGGACCCAGCTCCTGTGGGCATGCTCAAGATATGAAGGAAATGAATTTTGAACAACCAGTTCATGAAGTCTTCTCTGGACTCTATTCCTGGGCAGGTTAGATCCCTCTCTCCTGTGATTGAAAAGTAATTGCTTCAGCAAAATAAATAAATAAACATCAATAAAAATAAAAAAACAACTCACACCCCCTCTCCAGCACTGAATTATGAATTTTTCTGAAAGTAGAAAATGCATCTGTGAGCTTTCTGAGGGTGGGAGATATATCTTGGTATGTCTGATGTCTTACATTGTACCATGCGAAGTACAAGTAATCAGTTTGTATATGTATAAGTCACCTGAACTGTTCAATACAATATTCATTAATTCTTTGCCTATAAATCTTGCTTTGCAACCAATTTTTAATACCCTCAAGAGTACACATATCTTGTAGCAAACATATTAACATGTATGGGGATTGGAAGTTGAGCATAAGTCGACAAATGCTATAGTTACTGAGCTGCACGGGTAAATGCTCTTTAAGAAAAAGCTCAGTCATAACTCCTGTCCAACAGGATCAATCTGATGGACAAAAACACAACCCATCAGCTTGACAAAAACACTGGAGCGAAAGATACATGAGTAAAAGGAAGCTCAGGGAGCTGGAAGTGTGAGGTTGCCTAGAAACCAGCAGTGGGTGGAATGAGGAAATGAGACAATTTAGAATTCCATTCATTTCTTAAAGCTAAAAATGCATTACATTTCTGAACTAGTCCAAAGCTCCTGAGCATCTATCCTCCTCAGCTCTTGTCATACCATCCCCCATCTCTGCTCCTCCTGCTCCCCTGTGGGAAGAAAGCAGTGGTAAAAGAAGAAATGGGAAAGACAATTCTGTTTTCTTCCTCCTTAAGACCTCAACAGCTTGGGAAGTGGTTATCAGTCTGGGAACTTGGGAAATTCTATCAGACACACCCAGGGGCAGATTGGGTGTGCATTGCAGAAGCTGAATCCATAGGCCAAGCCCTAGTTCCAAAAGAACATGGATTTTCACTCACTGATGTAGAGCCACAGAAGCGTCCAGGCTATGACTGCTAGGATGAATAGAAACACTGTGAAGACAATGATTTTGTTTTGGACATTCCAAAAGGGAGCTTTCTTCTTGGATGGCTTCTTGGGTTTGACTTTGCCGATGGGTTTTCGAGGTGCTCGTCTACCTGGCAGCTTCCCTTGGGCACTGACCACCTGAACTGAGATATTGGATATCTTAAAAAAAAAAAAAGAAAAGAAAGAAAGAAAGAAAGAAAGAAAGAAAGAAAGAAAGAAAGAAAGAAAGAAAGAGAGAAAGAAAAATAGAGAAAGAAAGAGGAAGAAAAAAAGGGGAGGGAGGAGATATATTAGTTTAGAACACATTTGGAATGGAGCCACCCAGTCAGGAGACTCTTAGTGCTAAAAGGCCTAAGTATATCCACCAATTCATTGATATAAGTGTAATGAATGGACTTGCATTAAATCATGCAATTAAAATCAGAAAAATCAGACATTATATGAACCACAATGAAGCAGTCCCCAAATCCTCTCCTCAACTTTTCAATTCAGCTAAGTAGATGCTGTAGAGAACGGGCCTGAATTTCATGGACCCTCATGGCCCAGAAGACCCGAAGGTCAGGAGGTTAGGAGTCAATGAAGGTAACATCGTGTGTACACAGCCAGCTGTGGGAATATGTGTGTCTTTCACGTGTTTGTATTATATCGTTTTACTCCCACCATCAATTTCTTCTAAGGCAGGACTGAACATAAGTGAGTTCCTCATAGCAGCAGATTGATTTCTTACTTATGGCTTCCTGACCGGGTGATAGGAAAAAAAAGTTAAGGATGATGATGCTCTGGCTCATGTAGGTCTGTGGGATAGGAACCAGTGCCTCCCGTGCATGCACTTTTAAGATTACCAATGAGACGATCAGGGACCCAGTTTCTCAATGGCAAATAAAATAATTATTTGAAAATAAAGAATGAAATAGAGGACTTGGAAAATTCTTGGTTTTAGCGTATTGATATGCAAAGTGTTCTGTGCAAGAGGAAAAAATGCATTATTTAATTGTTTCCCTCCTCTTTTTTTTTTTTTTTTCTCCTCTACCCTCTGTCACCTGATGCTGTGAATTCTTTAATAATGTATGCAAGAGTTTAGCTTCTTTGAAGGAGAGATTTATACATGTCAGGGTAACTAAACTCCGGTGATGAAATAACCTTTAACCACACATTCCTTCAAAGGCAACAATCTAGAACAACACCAACTGCAAAGAAATCATCTCTTTTTTGAGTCCTCTTAAAGAGTTCTCTCATTCTCTCTTACTCACCCTCACTCTCCCCTTCAAAGTCCGTGTCTTCCAGTCTTTAATCCTACCAATTAATGAGGTAATACGTGGCCAGGTACATTCTGAATTATTCATGGCCCCCTCATTCTTTTTGCCAAACACCCTTGTCAACCCCTGGAGTGAAATGTAGCTTACATCCTTCCTGGTGAAATTGAACTAGACCAGGCCTCATTTGATGTGATGTCCTGCAGGCACGAGGGTGGTGTTTCTACAGAGAAAAAGCATTCTATTGCACAATGAGCTAAATCTGGGGTCAAACTACTTTCAAATAGTTCCCCAATGAAGCAAAAAAGGGAAACACACAGGAATGCTGGCACATGTAGGACTGACAAGGCCAAGGTTGGGGCTTTCAGGGCAGGAACACATTATAGGCAGTCTCAGTTAGCACTGATTAAATTTTAAAATGGAATTTGTACAGAGATCAGTACAATTTCCCTGGAGTCTTAGAAAAAACAGTTGCAAATCAATTGCCAAGTACAGGGCTTTGAAACAGGCTCACATTGGTAAAATCCATTAAGCATCGTAAGAAGACCATAAGTCTGTTATTATTGGTCTCTCTCTCTTTTTTTTTTTTTTTTTGTATAAAGTAACACGGTCTCATTTTACTATCAAGGTCACCAATAAATGGCGTTCAAGTAAGACAGAAGGCTTCCCATACCCTACTTACCTTCACGTCAGCAGGCTTGGAGGAAACATCAGCGCTTTCTTTGTCCATTGTTAGTTTGTCCATGTGTGAGCATCCAGAGGGGTCTCAAAGCCAGTTTGATCCCCTTACATTCTTGCTTGGGAAGAATTGGTGGCTGTGTTCAAGCTAGCTTTCAGAGGGAAGGAATCAATTTACCTCCACCGGGTTCAGTTCAGAAACTGAAGCTGCCTCATTGCTATATAGTGAGTATTAAAGGGACCTAGCACCCCAACTTTGCACCCCAAACCACAGGTTGCTGAATGTAACTCTATGAGGCAGGCCCTCCGGGCAGAGCCTCAAGGCAAGATTGCCTCATATGGACACATTCAACAATCTGAAAATATTTACAAGCCATTATTAAAATGTTGCCTCCCGGTTTTAAAATTAATAACAGGGAGGAAAAGTTAAAAAAAATTCAAAAATTTTTTACCTGTATCTTCTGAGAGATCTAACTTATAACCCTCAGTCCTGCTTCTTAGAAATCTCCACAACCCCATTTCTCTTGCTTGGATCCAAGAAGGTTCCAGAAGCCTCACTCTCCAATTCTGCCCTTGACTGTGCAGTGCTGTGCTCTGAAAATCCCCATTCAAGAGGAATTTTTGCTTTCTTCTCCCCAATCTTGCAGTCCTGGGTTTTTTTGGATAAAACCTCCCCGCACTCGTCTCTCCCGTTCTTGCCCAAACCAGGCTGCATTCGGTTCCAGGGTGGGAACTGGGGAATTCCAGGGCCATCTGCCCTTAGCACACAGGGGAGGCAAAGGCCTGGCTTGCTCACACATTACACGGCTCGTCCGTCCCTGTGACACACACAGGCTTTCCTGTGAGCACCAAGCATTCCTGGAAAGCTGATCAATGGCCCTTTAGGAGAGAAGCGCTGCTCAAGATGCCATGTCCAGAGTCATTTCATAAGAAAGCATGTGAGAAACTGGCTGCTGAAAGCAGTCCAACATTAGTCAGGTAAAGACAGAAGGATGGACAAACTATGTCATGTTGTACTGATTCCCTGTCTGGCTTTGCAATTAATTAATAACACTGATGAAACAACTAATAGTGCTTTAGGTTTTATCATCATAAGATTGGGAAATCTAAAAAGAGATTGCCCCTCTTTTCTGTATAATTTCCCTTATTTCTAGAACTACTCCTTTACCAGTATTAGTAAGCCCCATGTCCTGGGCTGTGGGTTAACAAAGACTCTCTGCTTGAGAGTCAACCCTGAGACAGGCTCCTCCGAGCCCTCTTTTTGACTAGGTCACCTCCTTGGGCCCTGTCCTCAGCCTACCGGTTGTAGCAAGAATCCTGTTGTCAGTTTAGTGAGAATCCCTACCCCCACCTTGACATCTTGATCACCCTTGACACCTGATCGAGGTCCTCATCCCTCACCATTGATGTATAAAATCCTTAGCCTGTCATCCCAACCCTTGATGTTTTCTCTTAGTGATTTTCCACCCACGGGCTCCCTTACTCTGCTCATTGACTGCAAATCCCCAGCTGTCTTTACTATTTTTGGAGTTGGGCTAAGTTATATCCTGCGGTCTCTTTCCCCCATTGCAACAGTACTGAATAAAATATGTCTTTGGAGCCTTTTGCTGGGCATCCAGCTCTGTTTCTCTTTGACATCACCATGAGTGGGGAGGGTTAGCAAATAATGGAAGGCTGGTTTAAGCACAGAATTTTAAAACAACCAGAAAGCCAACTAAAGTCTGCTTTCTAGTATTGCCATATGCCAGCAATTCTAAAAATGTCTAGGGATGCCTGGGTGACTCAGCGGTTGGGCATCTGCCTTCCGCTCAGGGCATGATCCTAGGGCTCTGGGATCGAGTTTCACATCAGACTCCCTGCAGGGAGCCTGCTTCTCCCTCTGCCTATGTCTCTGCCTCTCTCCCTGTGTCTCTCATGAATAAATAAATAAAATATTTTTAAAAAAAAAATCTAAATGGGCAGCCCAGGTGGCTCAGGGGTTTAGCATCGCCTTCGACCTAGGGCATGATCCTGAAGACCTGGGATCGAGTCCCACATCAGGCTCCCTGCATAGAGCCTGCTTCTCCCTCTGCCTCTCTCTCTCTCTCTCTGTCTCTCATAAATAAATAAATAAAATATTTTAAAAATAAATAAATAAAAATTTAAAAATCTAAATAATGTGTAAACAAAAGAATACTCCTCCCTGAAAAAAAGCTTTGACTGGGATAACTTTGAAACAATTTCTGCTCATCATTGCAACTGAATTTTAAAAAAGTATTTATATACAAGCTTCACATGAGCACATTTTTATTCTCATCTTTCAATAAATAATGAATGTCATGTAGAAGTTCACTGGGAGAACTCCCATTTGTACACTTGGTCTCAAACACAAAAGGACTCTGTGACGCATGCTTTTTTTAGGAGTAAGTTTCTAATGGTCTGGAATCATTTGAACTTAGTTGGTGCAGAATCCTGGATTTCCACAAACCCCATGGAGCTACATATTCTTGCAATTAAACAGAAAGTTAGCTTAAGCAACAATAGCACTATGACAAAGATGAAGATGTGGAACTTCAATTATTTAATTTTTGTTATTCTGTGTGACCACTTGGAGTTAATTTACATAACAAATTTAAAACAGGCACACAAAGGTGTAAACTGTAAAGTGTAATATTACTTATATAATATTTTGTGTGCAATATTTATCTTGTTAACTTCATTTTTTACTTGCATAATTATACACATAATGTTGAGTAACATTTTCATTGTTTTTTCAAGTTATTATTCATTTCATTTCATGATTATTACTGAAATGATTTGCAGTGTGTAAAAGAAAGGATTGTTTAAAAAGGATCCACTCTAGATGGAGAGATACATGATAAAGCAAGTTTATCAAATATTAATGGTGGACTCCAGATGGGTACATATGTATTTACACTACAGAATTTTTTCGACTGCATGTTTGATATTTTTCTTAATAAAATGTTGGAGGGCTGTGGGATTATCAGTTCTAGGATTCAAATACTCTAGATAAGCCATTGGTTTTGAAAGACAATGACAAAGAAAGCTGGGATACAAGATAAAGTCTTGGTGACTGAGCTCGCATCTATCTCCTTGTTGCCTTTACTGGCATGGAAGTTCTGGTACAGAACCCCTTCCTTCAACTCCAAAACATATGGTCAAAGACAATCACAAAGGCCAGATAAAGGTTGGTGCTTCTTATCATAAGCAGTTTGAAAGACAGTGAGGAGGTTTCTATTCTCTTCTTAGGAACAGAGACCCCTGTGCTGTCTGCTGGCTGACCAGCTAAGTAAGATAGGTGCAGCGACCTGGATCGAAGGAGGAATACCTCTCATTGAATTCAGCGATGATCACTGGGAGTGCCGGACTGACCCAACACATCGAGTCAACCAACACACAACATTTTTAAAGTTTCAACCTTCTATTGAATGGCAAGCCTGATGCATCTGAAGGCCAGGAGGTAGAGCCAAGTCATCCATCTAACCCGAGCAAGGTTCTGAGCCCCTGGCATAGAAGGCACTTAGCGGGTGCCACCTCCATCCTTGCTTAAGCAGAGGAGAGCCCAGTTCCCCAGCAACTGATAACGTTTGTTTCTACTACTTAGGACCCACTTCTCTCTACTACGATAAATGGCCACATGCAAAGTTGCTATCTGATCACCACTTACCACCAAGCTCTCTGTGGAAGGGGAGTGAAGCCTGAGGAATCACAAGGCGGCATAGGAGCCTGGGAAGCCAGCCAGCCATTTAACCCTATCACCATTTAACCCTATCACCATTTAACCCTATCACCATTTAACCCTACAGCACCCTTAGGGTGCTGTAATAAAATGACATGACAGTGATCCTGGTTTCCCTTTCTCTGCTGACTCACATGGACCATAATCCTCATCCTCTTTGTCACATCACATGAATCTTTTTTTTTAAAAATGAAGTGATAGTGAGGCATCTTAGAGAATCCCTAGATCTAGACTATTGAATATCCCTTTATCTGGTTTCCTTCCTCTGGGCTCATCCCTCACAGGTGCACATTACTGCTAAATAAATATTCCTAAAACAACTCCAATGTCACCTCCTGCCATGGGCAGCCCAGTCTCCTTCTATTCAATGCCCCCAGGCTGACATTCAAGGTCTGTCTCAATGTGGCACGAGGCTACCTTCTTCTGTCCTCCTGTCACATCCACTAAATCTGCTCCGTTAAATCATGCATTTTCAATCTTTATTGCATCCATTTACTCACCCATCATCATGTACCCAGCATTTATTACATGCCTACTGTGTGATGGATGCCAAATATTGTTAAATGAATAAAATACATCACTGCCCTTTAAAAGCTCTCAATAGAGGGAGCAGATGTAAACTACAGATTACAGTATTTCATAATAAGGGCTATCAGAGAGGTGTCAAGAAGCTATAGAATTGTAGGAGCAGATGGCAACAGCCCTCCCCTTTGAACCTTGTACCCCCAGGTCATATAGCTGTTCAAATACTAACCACTTTCATCATTCCACTTGTAGCTCACCTGTGAGTTTTTCACTCCAGCTCGCGTACCCTCTTTTCCCTAACTGAACATCTTTATTGTTCATTATCATTTATATATATGACAGTACTTGAGACTTTGTAATGTTATAATGATTCATCACACACTACTTAGTAACATCTCTCGTATTGTCTTATTGGTTATTTCTCTTGTTATATGTATATCCTATCTCCAAGCTCCTTGAAGACAGGAGCCCTTGAAGCAGGTGCTTGAAGACAGGCATTGAGAGCTGGGTGGCAGCCCCTTCAGAAATCTGCTGTGTGTGGGATTGGCTTCACCTTACTTACTAGCTAAGTAATGAGCTAAGTCAGCTCATTACTATTTCATGGATAGCAAAAGACACACAATTTATGGCTCAACAAGTGGCATGAGTAGCAGAAGGTTTGCATCAGTTCCTTCTTTCCCAGAGTCCCACGGGGTGACACAACATGGTTCAGATGAGTGCAGTGGACTCACCTCACAGTTGAGGAGTACTGAGCTTAGGGAATCCACCATTTTTATAGCAAGCAATAAGCAAGACTGTCCATTGTCCAAGATGGAGATATTACCTCACCCTTTAAGGTTATTCACTGAAAACACACTCAGAGAAATGGCCAAGACAGAGAGGAGTCAGGACACTGTGTTCTGGGCACACATGGTGTATTAGTTTTCTGGGGCTGACGTAATAAAGTACCACAATTGGTGGGGGCGAGGGTGCTTAAAAAAACAGAAATTCATTGTTCCACTGTGCCGGAGGCTTGAAGTCCAAAATCAAGGTGTCAGCAGAACCATGCTTCCTCTGAAAATATGTAAAGTTAAATCCTTCCTTGTCTCTTACTAGCTTCTGATGGTGGCCAGTGTTGCTCAGCGCCTTGGCTTTCAGCTGCAGCACTTCAGTCCCTGCCACCACTGTCACATTGGATTTTCTTTTTATGTGTCTCCATGTCTTCTTACAGGACACCAGCCATATTGGTTCAAGGGCCCAACCCACGCTGGTATGACTTCATATTAACCAATTACATCTGCAATGACCCAATTTCCAAATAAAGTCCATTCTGAGGTAGTGGGAGTTAGGGCTTCAACTTACCTTTTAGGGTGACAGAGTTAAGCCCATAATGCCCCACAAATTCTATAGAAGTGGGAGAGACTAATGGAGGATTGTCACTTTCAACAGAGTAAACCTGCTTTAAATGGACAGTATTGTGAAAATTCTATAGCCTGGTCATAGTCTGGGGCAGCTACAAGTATATTCTAACCAAATGATCTAGATGCCAGCCTGAAACTCCGTCACACTCTTCCGACTCCCTTTGCCTCTGTGATGAGAAGGAGGGAGGATGGAGAAATAAATATGACTGAGTCATGGTCCAGGAGGAGCCACTACGACCTCATCCATGGTCAGCCACATCAATACAAGGGGAAAATTGTCCTGCATTAGGCCACTAATGGAAGAATAGAGGGGAGGATGGCTAATGCTTCTTCTCTTTCTAGTTCAATAATCACATTAAAAAGATCTCTTTTCTCTTTTTAAGTGCCTGGTATAAAGAGGGCCTGGTAAAAACATGTAGTGGGGCTGAAGAGCACTGGAATAAACTAGTCCAGAAGTGACTCTACAATATATTCCTAGCCAGACACACCCTAGAGCGCTCAGATGGGCCCACACTGGTGAAAAGCATTCACACAGGAAGCTATCACTGTATTGACCTGGCCAAACATCTGGTTCCCTGTAGGTGCTGAATCAGCTAGATCCCTGATGAAAGAATGAAGCTGCCCTAACTAAAAAGGATTGACTTTGGAACGTATGCAAAGGTTACTAGATTATAAAGGAATACTTTGAAACCAACTTTAAAAATCAGATGAATCCAATTGAAAGGCTAGGATTGAGGAAATAACAGAATGATGAGAAATGAGAACGGTGTATGATAGAAAGGATGAACTAAAACAGATAAATCAAAACAGAACTTGGCACAGAGAGGCATGGGGAAGAGGGAAGAGGAGAAAACAAAAAGACAAGAGCCAGCAATCTGAGCTCCTTTGGAGTCCAGCCCCTGTGTCATACCAACTTTCCCGGAGGCTAGGTGCATGTTCTGGAACCTGCAATAAATCCCATTCAACTATTTGCTCATTATCCTGAATCATTCCCAATTAGAGAACCCAATGCCCTTGACATAATTTGCAAATGGCAGACAAGAAATACCTCTCAGTATGTATTCTGGTCATTTCTGTCGAAGATCAGATAGATGTTTGGGAGCATAGCTAACAGCCAAATAAACACATCAGTGAGGTGGTAAATCAAAAATCCTATCCCCAGGAGAGCCTTCTGATTATCATAGCTTTTCTGAGATTTCCAAATTGAATTAGACCTTTCCTTCTAAAAGATAGTTTGGCTCTCCAGCATTTCCACTCTAATTGTGGAAAGTGACATCCTTGGGAAGCAGCTCCTTCTCCCCTTCTTTTTGCAACATGAACCAGTTGTAGGTTCGGGTTTTGTTTCAGCCAACATGTACATGTCTCTGTGTGGTTTCTGTCATGGTAGTTGCTCAATTACTTTTTTGCTCATTTCCACTGGTATCTCCATTTGATTCAGCTTACCTAAAACCTCAGGTAATCTGAGATAGGTGTTTGTCACCCTGTCTCCTGGCTGTCATATTAGGATTTATCTCATTTGAAAATTCTGAAATATGGTTGGGAATAATCTTGGACCTAGCGTCAAAGGCTCCAGTGGCGTTTTATTGCCTTTCCCCAACAGGCCTTAAGTACTTCTGACTTTTTGAGGGCAGTTGTTGCCATCCTCTCGCTTTCCCGTCAAGCATAAAGGGCATATGAGTGGTTGTCTGTGCTAAGTGATCATTCAGTGCATTAGTTTGCTCCAATGGACTGGAAAGTGTTTTATCTGAAATGGTATTTTTGCACTTCTTTCACAAGGTGAATGCAACTAGAGGTCCTTGAGAGCGCCAGCTGACAGCGATCCACAGCTGCCAAATCTCCTGTCTCAATACAGGCTCCTCAGCCTCTCTAATGAAATTAGTGTCCTACCAAACCAGCAAAGACTGGAATCTGTCCACTGGGCTGGTATCAGACTCTAAGAGTCATTGCTCTTGCATGGTAATCCAGAGCCAGGAGCCAGGAGGCAGGTCTACACAGGGAGGAGGCTCCAGTCCTGACTCTCCTAGTGATAAACTCAAGTCAGCTGAGGGAGTCTCTGTTTTGTCTTTTTTTTTTAAGACTTTATTTATTTATTCATGAGAGAAAGAGAGAGTGGCAGAGACACAGGGAGAAGCAGGTTCTCCTACTGAGCAGGGAGTCTGATGCGGGACTTGATCCCAGGACCCCAGGATCACGCCCTGACCCAAAGGCAGACACTCAACCACTGAGCCACCTAGGTGCCCTGGGAACCTCTGTTCTTACAAAAGGCTGAGGGTAGCATAAGGCTTGACATATAGCAAGTGCTCAGTAAATCTTGGCTAATGTGTTAATTAAATATAATTAAGAATATCCACTAACTACCATGGATTAAGGAATACAACACTGCCGAAGACCTAGTTTCTCTAGACTTCTTTTGCCACATAGGGGTGGATGTATTACAGATTAGTTTTCTTCTCAAAATTAAATTTTCTGCCCAAGCAGAGATCCTCACTCACCTTAGCCTAATTCTGGCCCTAATTAAACAATTCCAAAGAAAAGGAAAAATTTATGTAACATTTATATAGTTTTGCAGGAATAATTCTGATCAAGAATCATATGTTAAGGGATGAGTCTCTGCCTCTTTCTCTCTCTCTGTCTCTCATGAATAAATAAATAAAATCTTTTTTTAAAAAAAGAATCATATGTTAAACTTCTGCATGTAAAACAAGATATCTTAAGTATTGGTTATTTCTCTATATACTATATATGATATATAGTGTTATAACATAGGTTATTACTATATACACTATATTGGTTATTTCTATATTCCTCCCTTCTGAATTCAGGGAGGAATTAAACATGTTTTCTGAGCTGGGTCCAGAAAATCGTACATATTTGTGCTTTCCTGAATTATAAACAAGTGAGCTCTTCACCAGATTAAATGCTGGGTGAGCCCAGGGGGGATCCGAGTCTTCACCTCTACAGCCCTCAGAGCCCAGCCGTGTGTCTAGGATGTGGAAGGCAGTGTAGTGTAATGGAATCCACAAAACTCTGGAATCATAATATTCAGTTCAAATTCTAGTTTCCCCGTAACTAACTGTGAGAGCTTGGGCAGTCCTTCACATTCTCTGATTCTCACTTTTCTTATCTGGAAAATGATGTAAGTACTCACCTTGCAGGATTGTTATATGCATTAGAGGAGATGGATTATATAGAGTTCCTGACACTTAGTAGGTGCTCAATAAATATCCTTTCAAGTGAAATTCCCTTCGCACATTGTTTTTTCCTTCGGTTGTTTTGAAGCAGGATTTCTTCTCAGGCAGACTTCCTCATTTTGTAACTTCTGTGAGCCAAACTCATTCCATCATGAGACTGATGCAGAGGCCTCCCAAAGAATTATTGATCCAAGAATGCGGAACCAGCATGGATCTTTAATTTTATCCGACAGAAGGACATTCAATATCTGTTTCATTAAACTAAAGGTCAGCAGGGCAGTAATCACTCCAAACCCAATTGGACCATAGTGAGATTTATCCTTGCCCTTCAAAACAGCTTTACATTCTCCACCCAGGGCCATAAAAGTTGACATATTTATTTTGTGAGTATATAACAGGCTTATATCCACATCAGATCTTTGATTTTTGCTGAATGACAAATTAGCCACATTTTGCTTTAGTTCTTTGGCCTAAGACATTCAAGTTGAATTCTGGAAGTAATCATTTCTGCTCTGGTCTCATATTTTGCCTTTTTATTTTTTTTTAACCAGTTGACTCTTCTGTTTTACCAACCCTGTGTACGTCAGAGTCAGTAACAAGCATGAACAGCTCATGGATTTAATATGCACTTTGTGATGAAAAATGTCAGGATTTGGGGTTAGGACCCAGCAGGCATAAAACTCCTTGGCAGCTGCTCAGAAAATATGCTAAGTTCTACTTATACCCTAAAATGGATGACGTCTTTCAGAACATCACAAACATATTTTTTTAAGTGATAATGCTGATGAGAGTATGGAGAAATAGCCACACTTATCCCTCACTCGGGGGAGACAGTCATCTTAAACTTACTCATCGTCTGCATAACGTGGGGGCATTACCGAGCTTGCCTGACACGTGGCCTTGAATCTGCATCACTCAAGAAGCTGACTGTCATCTGTTTAAATGGGGACATTTAGCTTTCAGGATGTCCAAGGGAACTGAGCACCCAAAACAGTCTGTAAGGACGATGTGCTCCTTTCTGCCAACAATGCTACCTGAAGTTACTTTGTGCTTCGTGTTACCATAGCAGTGAAGGATTCATAGTCAACAGAGTTACTTTATTTTTTAAAAAGATCTTATTTATTTATTCACGAGAGACACAGAGAGAGGCAGAGACACAGGCAGAGGGAGAAGCAGGCTCCATGCAGGGAGCCCGATGTGGGACTCGATCCCAGGACCCCGGGATCATGCTCTGAGCCAAAGGCAGATGCTCAACCACTGAGCCATCCAGGTGCCCCGAGTTATTTTAACGATTGATGAAATCAGCAGTTTGAGGTGTTGGCAATTACATTTATTATCAACAATAGTGCTGCAACCTATGATGTCAGGAAAGCTTTCTATAAATGATAACTAAAGTGACAGCATGCCTGCGAATAAAAAAAAAATTGGCTTTATGAAACTTGAGCTTTGCATTTCCTCTGACACAAGACCCAGCTTCAATCAGTGTTGCTGGTGGGAGGGGTGCCGGGAAAAGTAGAAAACTCTGCCTGGTCTGTCTGCCTGGAGTCAGATGTTTTCTTAAATCCTCTGTCTTTGACATATTAGACAACCAGGAATGGGACACATTTTCACACTGCAACCTGGCTCACGACAGGCCGCATGCCTACAGAGGTCTCTAGCCGTTAGCAAATCTTTTTGTCTCCATGATCATCAGGCTCTTGATCTTGGCTCCTGGATTGAAACAGATTGCAGCTGAGAGCTGGCTGTCTGGATCCCGTGGTGGACCTGCAACCATCGCCAGGGAAAGTTTTAGATGTTCTGTACATCCTGTACATTGCACAGTAAGGTGACTGAATTGTCCTTTTATTTATTTATGTTTAAAATTTTATTTATTTATTCATGAGAGACACACAGAAAAAGGGAGAGACAAAGGCGGAGGGAGAAGCAGGCTCCCTGAGGGGAGCCAGATGTGGGACTCGATCCCAGGACCCCAGGATCACGACCTGAGCTGAAGGCAAGACGCTCAACCACTGAACCACCCAAGTGCCCCTGAATTATCCTTTTAAA
Organism: Canis aureus; assembly: GCF_053574225.1. Taxonomy (NCBI): domain Eukaryota; kingdom Metazoa; phylum Chordata; class Mammalia; order Carnivora; family Canidae; genus Canis; species Canis aureus. The sequence goes on from NC_135645.1 coordinate 14,710,673, forward strand.
AAATAAGTTGAAAACAAACAACTTTGATGCCTTTTTTAAAGATCCTGACCCTCAGCCCTGTCTCCTAGAGGTCTAGGGTGGAATGAGGCTCCCGGCTGAGTGCCACAGGTGCTCCCCACGTCACCATGGCCGTTGCTTAAGTCCACCCGGCAAGGATTCTTCTTGCCATCCAAGCCTGTTCCTCAGTGTTTTAACTCAGTTGGGCCCAGGCAGGTTGGGACAATGGTAAGGCTGCCCACACAGCCCCACGATGGCACAAAGCAGAAATACCCCGAGTCCAGCCTCCTCCGGCAAACATTGCCCGGCCAGCCCGGCCCGGGGAACTCTTCCTTGAGTCCAAGTGCACGTGGCTGTCATTTGGCTCTTAAACAAGCAGCTGATACAAGGAACTGCAGAGTCGATTCTGTTTGTTCCACTAGACTACAAATTAGATCAATTAAAAGTCATATTTATGTTTCATCGTCTCCCTAATTTGTAGTATAATTCCACAAATACATTAGGGACTCCAAAAATTCTTGTTGACTCATTGATGGCAAGGATGGTTTTCTGGTCATTTTCTCTCCTTCAGCACATAGATGGCTTTTGCTGATCACCAGGACAGTTTTTGAATAAATAAATAAATGAAAAGAATAGAGTGCTACGTTAGGACATTACTTACTGAAGCCACAGGAGGAATTAGGATTAGCAGGAAGGCTGAGTAAGTAAGAATAATGAAAGAGTCCTGCCCTGGAAGCCTCTAAAGAAGCCTCTAAGGATTAGCCAAATGAGGGAGGAGAGGTCATTTCACCTTTGGTCTCTAGTATTATTACCAGTAAGGCTCAAGGCTCAGAATAGGTGATATCTCTATGATTTTAGAGCAGGAAAAGGAAAGGGATGGAACATGGGTTCAAGTTTCTACTCAGAGCTAGCTAGGGATGGGTCCCCAAAGAGCCTGTCCAATTAAAAAAAAAAAAGTTCTCTTAAAAAGAGAGAAAAGGGTTCATTCTAACAGATTTTCGAAATTCACTGCTGGAGTTGATTAGACATTATTTTATTCAGAATTTTTCACATCTATGTTCCCAAGTGAAATCACTCTGTAACTTTCTTGTTCTTATTGGGTTTGGGAATCAATGGTAAAAAAGCTTCATGAAGTTAGATTCAATATGTTTGTCTTTTCCTAACAATTTCTTAAATTCATCAATATATTTATATTTCCTCCAAACAGGACACTTTCTTTTTCTTTTCCTGGACTGTTATGGATAAACTTTCTCTCACTCTATTGTTTAGTCCTGGTTTATTTAAACAAGAATAAAATTTTCTCTTTTGCTTCTCATTTCCTATATCAAAGAGCATTTTCCCGGGAAGGTATTTTTCTAATTGGAATCCTTAATCCAATTATGTCCTCAGAGGGTTTTTGTTAAATATTTCTGTTCTACTTTTGGGCATAAAAAAATTAGTTGGTATGTAGAAAATTACATGTTGGATGTTTTCTTTTTTCCCCTTCAGCTCCTTGAAAATATCACTTTATGTCTCCAGGGTTACTGTTGAGAAATTCAATGTTAATATGGTTTTCCCCTCTTATATGTAATGGGCTTTTACTTTTTAAAAGCTTTGAGAGTTTGGTGTTTATTCTTAGTGGTCAGACATTTCACTACAATGTTTCCTGCTGAGGATTCTTATCATTTATTTTTTTGGCATCTTTGTAAGTCTTTTAAAAATTGAGTCCTTCGGTCTTTATTTTTAATTTTTTTTTTTTTTTTTTTTTGGGGAAATTCTCAAAATCATTTCTTCAGATTTTTCCTCCCCTATATTTTTTCCTTTCCTCCTAAAATTCCAATTTTATGACTTATCACTTAGCATTTAGCATTTTCATATCACTTAGCATTTTCATATTTATTTGTGTCTATCTTTTTTTACAGACACCTTGTTTTGATATTCCAATTAGCTAGTTCATTTTTATCCATTCTACTCTTGATCTTTATTTTATTTATTTTTTTTATGCTCTGTGTCACCAGATGATTTTTCTTCATAATGGATTATTGCTTCATGTTTCCAATACTTTCCCTTATTATTTTTAGTATATTTATTAGACTACTTTTAAATGATTCGTCTGGTCCATGAATTCTGCTTCATGGGGTCGGGGGGATCCAGTGTGTCATTTGATGAACAGTACTTGTGTTCCTCGGGAGACTTCCAGATGCTGCCCAAGAGCTCACATTGCCCTGAGGTTATTTGCGGATAACCTTGATTGCAAATACAAAGTGGAGAAAGAGGGAAAAAAACCTCAGGCCTCGGTTGGATTGCTTCTGGTGATTCTTGGGAGCTGGAAATACTACACTGAGGCAGGTAGTCTTTGGGATTACAAATTGGGCTCTCTCATTCATTAGGTGTTAACTCCTAGGACTCCAGTACACCTCCTGTCCATCCCCCTCACAGGGCCTCAATTTATTTAACAGCCTCATCTCCAGGTCCTGGTTCGTCTGCTCATTCCGGTGCCCCCCACAGGGCCTAGCATCATAAGCACAAGGTCAGAACTTTGACCAAGGGGATCAAAGAGCTTGCTTGGTCTTGAACCCATGGCTTTCGGTGGCCAAAGTGGGCAAAGCCATTCCTGAACTTCTACGGCCACTGCCAAGACATGCAATACAACCTTCTTAGAGCGTCCTCTGATTGCACCTGCAATCAGAGACTGTTCACTAGTCCCGTGGCCCCAATCTCTGGAGTGTGTGCATCTCCATGCATTGTCAGAGGTGAGAGCCTGAGAGGCTTGGGGGGCTCCGGCTGGGAAGAGGAAATGCCTGGGTGCCAGCAAGTCTATCAACGTTGTCACCTTCTCCTGTCTGCCCTCAAGCACTGCCCTGGGATTTTGCAGCTACTGATTTCACTTTTTCTGCCTCTTTGTGTCTCTGGCACAACAGAAGTGGAGCCAGGCGGTGGGGGCACAGAACAGGCCCAGCCTGCCAGGGTCTCACAAGCCTTTCCCACCGCTGATGGAGGCCGTGTCCCATGCCCTTGCTCCCAATCCCAGCCAGGGACCTGACCACCTTCTCTCTCCAGGAATTCCCTCCCAGTTTTATTTCACTTTTTTTGGGATCCATCAAGCCGGTCTCTCTTGCTTTTGTGGAAACTCTCAGGTCCTGGTTTGGCCGTCGTGGTCATGTGACATCTTTCCAGGAACAGACAACCCACCAGTGGCTGTCAGGGTCAACAGGGCTCCTACAGGACACATTAGGTCCTTTAGGTGACTCAGGCTCATTTCCTTCATTGTAGCTTTTATTCTTGTGTGTGTGTGTGTTTGAAAACATTAGAAGTTTTAAAAAATCTTATGCTAAATCCTAACATGTAAAATAGATAAGATCCGTGGTGTTTTCACTAAAGAAGGAATAGGGACCCGGGATTCTGGCTTCTATAAGCAGTGCTGCCCACCCTCCTGGGGAGCCCATAGAAATCTCCAAGGAACCCTGGAACTGCAGAAAACAGTCTGAAAAGGCACCACCCAACTCTTAGAGGGCGACAAGATCTATAGTTTCATTTATTTTTATTTTTTCTTGCTCCTGAGCAATCCGTTGAACATGAACAACGCTTTATTTCTTTTCTTACTAAATGCATCACTTTCTTCCCCCGTTTCTACGGGTAGGAAAGAGTAAGATTATGTCGTGGCCCTCGGGTTGATTAGCCTTCTTAATTTTTATGTGGCTCACGGGATCTTTAGAACCTATCCCATCTCAGCTAGATCTCAGTCTCAGGCAATTTCCAAGTCTCAGGGATCTCGGCCCCATAAGTGAGTGGAAGGGAGCAATCGGCAGTGCCCCTAACTAACTCCAGGCTTCTGAAGAAACTGTATCGATGTGCAGGGGGAAGGTTATTGGTACAGACGTGAGAGCTGCACTTCCCTTCCGCTGTCACCCATCCATTTCATAAAACCACCCACCCAGAGAACGCTTCCTGGGCATCCATAGGAGAGTCCCTTAAGAACTGGGGTTTCCGTATGCTCATGCCGGTGCCCCCCACAGGGCCTAGCATCATAAGCACAAGGTCAGAACTTTGACCAAGGGGATCAAAGAGCTTGCTTGGTCTTGAACCCATGGCTTTCGGCGGCCAAAGTGGGCAAAGCCATTCCTGAACTTCTACGGCCACTGCCAAGACGTGCAACACAACCTTCTTAGAGCGTCCTCCCAGCTACCCTCTATCTCTGCACCTGCAATCAGAGACTGTTCACTAGTCCCGTGGCCCCGATCTCTGGAGTGTGTGGAGGCCAGCCCTGCCGGCCAAGGCCCGATGGTGACCGAGAACGATGCTGACATTGAAGACACAAGACTAATCTGTTTATTAGGTGTGTTCAGAGAAGTCGAGGAGGGGAATTTTTGGCCAATAAATAAATAAATAATCGGACCAGAGGAGGCTCGGGCTAGGAAGGAGCTGGGGGAGAGGAGGCGGAGTCTTTGCATAGTTCTCGGGGACACAGGTGGCGGCGGGCAAGGCGGGTTCTCAGCGGAAATGCGGCACTTGCAAAAACCAGAAACTGGGAGGCTCGGAGAAAGAGAAGGTCGGAAGGTGACTAACTATTTCTTTATCACAGAGACGGTGTGTGGAACCTTCATGCTCCCTCCGGGGAGGCGGGAGGCAGCCTCTCACATGATCTGCCTGGGCATCCCGTACCCCGTCATGCCGGCCTGGGAGGCCCCCTTGTTGCTGCCCATCTGCAGCCCGATGACGTTCTGTCCCTGGCGGAGCTGCTCCTCTGAAAATCCTCGCCGATTCTGCTGGGCTTTCCTGGCCAGAGGAAGTGGGGTGGAATCATGTCATGCGGACGGTTTTCCAACCCTTCGCAAGACACGCGGTTAGACAGGCTCTCCTGGGGGCCGCCAGACAGACACGAGGTCCACCAAATAGAGCAGGAGGCCCTATACTGGGCTACAGTACTGGCAGGAATGAGGGCCCTGCCCCGAGCTGTGGCCCTGCCCCGAGCTATGGCCCAACCCCAAGCTATGGTCCAATCCTGGACTATGGTCCTACCCCAAGCTATGGTCCTGCCCTGAGCTATGGCCCTGCCCCAAGCTATGGCCCTACCCCGAGCTACGGTCCTACCCTGAACTATGGCCCTACCCCAATCTATGATCCAGTCCTGGGCTATGGTCCTACCCCGAGCTATGGTCCTGCCTTGAGCTATGGCCCTGCCCCAAGCTATGGCCCTGCCCTGAGCTATGGTCCTACTCCAAGCTATGGCCCTACTCCAAGCAATGGTTTTATCCTGAGCTATGGTCTTATCCTGATTTATGGCCTTACCTTGAACTATGGTCCTACTCTGATCTATAGTCCTACCCTGGGCTATGTTCCTACCCTGAGCTATGGTTCTACCCCAATCTCTTGACCTATCATGAGCTATAGCCCTATTCCAAGTGGGCTTTTCCATGATACATGAGCTCTCTACTCCTTAGATGATTAATTAATCCAGATGATTTTTCAGAATTTCCAGGAAAGAATCAGTGGCTTTCTCTCTGAGGACTTAACCCTCAGACAACTTTTCCTCTCACTCACTCTCTTACAGTTACCTCAAGCCCTTGTGAAAATTACAAACAGCTCTTCTTACAAAGCATGCCATTAATTCCATTCTGCCTTGCCCTGTGTAGGGCCAAGTATCAATGTTCCCATTGTAGAGCTGCAGGACCTAAGAGTCAAGGAGGAAAAACATCTCATTCTTAACCAGAGGTCAGCAAGTTTCAAAAAAGAGTCAGATAGTAATTTTGGTTTTGTGTGTCAGAAACCATGGTATGTCACTGACAAAGCTGGGACTAAATCCAGAGTTTCAACATGCCAGTATCTAGGAAGTTTTCAAACCAGGTTCATTTAAAATGACACAAACTGGTACCTTTTTATAACTGTCTAGAAGAAGAAAGAGGAGTGAGGGAAATGTAAGGCCAATTATTTACTACAAAGTGCTCTTTGGTCTTCATTGCCCACTGAGCTATTGTGTTGAGTTCAAGCTCCGTTGCTTCCCCTACCCCTGAAAACAACAACAAAATAAATCCTTTACGGACGTGACCACATAATACAATATCCGGGCCAGGCCACTTTTGAAAGTGAGAGTGACTATTATCAATAAATTCACTGGGACAGCAGGACATATTGTCCCTTCACTGAGTGCAGGAAAAAGCAGAATAAGTAAGTTGACTTGGGGCTTCTTAGATCATAATAAAACCAAGTTCAGACCTCAAGCCACCTCTGAGAATAGCCATTCAGTCCTGCTCAGCCTCTGGAGAAAGCGCATATGGCCAGAGCTGGAGAAGAGTCCAGGTCTCTAGCAGGAAACACTCAACCATGTCGGCCCCGGGCAGGCTGCTGGCCTCAAGGGCAGCATGGGCCTGTCCTTGCTCTCGGGAATCAGCTGTGGGACAGGAGTGCTTGCTCCTGAGGGCTCGTGTTGCAATAGCCTCTGGGGCTTCAGATGCCCTCGCTTGTAAAAATCATCCTCTGCTGCAGGGGAGAGGGGTAGGGGCAGGGAGGCAGGAAGGGATGTTCACCTGTGAAACCAGGAGGGCTCTCCCCTGTAACAGCCATCATCCTTGGTGACTGCAACGCTGCCGAGAGCCATCAGGGTCCTCTGCACAGCTGCCATGTCCTTCCCTGCAAGTCAACAAAGAGAGTAAAGCCAACCCGGTGTCAGGCTTTCCAGAGGAATCTAGGATAGGGCTGGCCCTCTGGGAAGGAAGTTCTGATAGGAGGCTGTAGGTGGTCCCATCCAAGGGGGAGGGATAGCAAATAGTTCTCAAAGTCCTGAAGCTCACCATAGCACAGCTTCCCAGGAAGGAACAGAAATCACCTGCCTCGTCTCTACAGGACTTGCCCAGTTTCTCATCCTTTCATAGCTGCTGTAGGAATAAAGCGTTCCAAACTCTTACGTGCTCAGATATATACGTAGGTCCCCGCCCTGGGCAGAGGCCCCTGCCTCGGTGGGTTCTACAGGCTGTGGCAAGGGGAAATCCTGGGGATAGGCTCAAGAGCTGGTTGGCAGAAGAGGATTTGTCTTGGATGGATTAACTGTGCCCAACCCCAGGTTGGCTCCTCTCTTTTTTATTTTTTCTGGGTTAAAAGGGTCTAAAATCACCCTTGTGCATCTGACGGAGTACTTACTTGGCTCTGGGCTGGCGGCCAGAACATGAAGAAAAGCAAATGACAGAAAGCACTCGATGTGACACAGATGATAGGCCCTTTCTGTTGTGTAGCTTGGAAGGAGCTAAATGGAGATAATAGAGAGCTGGCTTGCAGGTGTGTGTGTGTGTGTGTGTGTGAGAGAGAGAGAGAGAGAGAGAGAGAGAGAGAGGTGTGGTGTGCCCTTCACACGGTGGGAGGGGAGGCTGTGTCACCTGAGGAGCTCAGGGACACTGAACCCACAGAGAAGGCAACCGGCCCCCCAGGTCAGCCTGTCCTCCCACCTCCTTTCCTCCCTTCCAGCTGACCACTGCCCTGGACTGGGAAAGGCGCTCCTGCATCGTTGGCCCTGATTTAGGGCCAGATCCACGCAGGGCACAAGTGTGGAGAGCAAAGTTTAAGGCACGGGGTTGGAGCGGCCCAGGGTGTTCAGCGGGGCGGGGGGCAAAGCTGTGAAAGTTAAGGACAAACACAGACAGGCCCTGTTTGGGGGCACCTGGGGGGCCCAGGCGGTTAAGCATCGGACTCTTGATTTCGGCTCAGGTGGTGATCTCAGGGTCCTGGGATGGAGCTCTGTCCTGCACAGGGCGGGGGTGGGGGGTGGGGGGTAGGAGGATGGGGGTCTGGCAGGGATTTGGGGGGGCCTCCGTGCTCAGCGGGGAGACTGCTGGAGATTTTTCTCTCCCTCTGCCCCTCTGCCCATGCATGCACACTCCCTCTCTCTCAAATAAATGAATACATCTTAAAAAAAAAAAGGAGGGCCCTCTTTGCACTGAGGGAACCATCTGTGGTCCGTGCAGCCGGCTGCCGCAGCTGGGTCACCAGGGACCTCAGAATCACAGGAGAAAGGCAGATGGAAAGGCGGCCCGGGGTGGGACTCTGGTGGAGTAAGCAGTTGAGGCCCACGGACTCCACTTCAGGATGTGCATCTATTCAAAGGGGGAGAGAGACAGCACATCCTTCTTTCCCTTCCTTCCCCCCTCCCCATTAACCACAGAGCAATTTCGGGGATCCTGAGGCCCAGTGCGGGGAGGGGAGGCCGTGCTGTCACAGGAGACCCCCCCCCCGGGGTGCAGGGAGCAGCTGGGGCGCTGGAAGCAGAGTGCTGGGCAGCAGATGGCCGGAGGAGGCCACACGCCAGAGAGCCAGCCTGCAGGTGGCTCCGAGAATGACTTCTCTCCATAGATAAGAGCTTTTCTGTAATTGTCACTGTGTAATGTGTTCCCTCCACCCGTTTTTTTTTTTTTTTTAAATAGAGCTGCAGTGATGATATTCTGAAGGATCATTCTGGAAAGAGGCAGAGAGAGGGGCTGCTCTTAAATCGTGAGCTATCAGAAAGACGCTAGACCATGACTAAGCACAGGAAGCGTAGGGTAGGCCACGCATCTGGACTCTGTACAAGAAGCACACGGGACATCTGTTTCTGGTGGTTGGAAAGAGCCAGGCCGGTGGGCCCAGGAGCTGGGGGAATGTGCAGCCAGACACCCAGCAATCCAGCCACGGACAGTACCCCAGAGCCCCCCGGGGTGCAGCGGCAAGCTGTGCAGGAGCACCGACCCGACCTCCCCAGCCTCCTCCGCCAGCCCCTAGCTGGAGTACACACCACAGGAGGCCAGCAGGGAGGAGGGGAAAGAGCTGGGGGCAAGGGTCAGACACCCAGCAACCCAGAGCTCTTTACACCCCCCATCCCCATCCTGGAGAGCGGAAAAGGGAGCAACTCCGTGATTGGGAGCAGGAGAAGCTAGGGAAGGGGGCTGTATCCGACAGGACCACATGGGGGAAGTTTTTCTTTTTCTTTTTTTAAGTTTTTAGTTATTTTTTCGAGAGTGAGAGAACACGAGCAGGGGGCAGGGGCAGAGGGAGAGGGAGAAGCCAACCACCTCACTGAGCAGGGAGCCCGACTGGACTTGGAACTCGATCCCAGGACCTGGATGGACATGACCCGAGCCGAAGGCAGGCGCTTGACCAACTGAGCCACCCAGGTGCCCCGGAGGAGCTTTTCTTAAGAAAGGTCCCGAGGCAAGAGATTTGAAATAAATTCTAGGCTAGACACTTCATTATACATGACCTCAACCCAGTGGTGTTGATATTATTCCCTCTGGTGTACGGATGGGAAAATTAATCCAGGAGGTTAACTAACCAGCCTAGAGTCACTCAGCAAGGAAAACAGAGCCTGGCTCTAGCTCAGGTGTCAGAATGCAAAGTCCACCAACAGTCCACTAGGCCACCATCTCCCAATGGTCCCCCATCACAGGCTGGTTGGGATGGCATGTTTCTTGATGATCCGAGATGATATGAAGGGGTGGCGAGGGTTGCTTCAGTGCCAGGCTAGAGGGTAGGCATTGAGGGGACAAGACCCGGTCACGGTTCTTGGTCCCCATTAGTTCAAGGGTACCAACCCCAAGGACCATAAAGTCTGAGTGTTGTTGTCTGGAATCATTTCTCCAGGTCTTAACCCAAATAAGGTTAAAACAAGAGGAAGAGTTGGAGCCTAGAGTCCCCCAACCATGTGCCCATCAAATTTTTTAAAAAATTTTCTTATTGGAGTTCAATTTGCCAACATATGTGCCAATCAAATTAATCATTGCCAAGATTCTAGGAAACACTGAGCAGAAATCTGCCTCTCTAACTCTGCCCAGCTTGCTTTCCGCTCATGCCTGGTGAACTTTCTCACAGACGTCCCTTATGCGGAGCCCCAGCGCTCGGGGATTGATGGAAAGGACGAGGGCCTTTTCCCAGCTTCCTGTCTCTTCCCAGTTCAGAATTCCAGATCACATGCTGTTGCAGGGAGGGGGCCGTCTGTGGGAGCTGACTTCTGCAACCAGGGGCCACATATTCAATGGCTAAAGGAGTAATGAGGTCAAGGAAGCTCTGTGAATCTTGTCACCATCTGCCTAGAACACGGCATTTCAGAAGGAGGTTTCCCAAGCCTCTTGGGCTATTTACGGGATGCTGCAGGGGAAATCGCTTTAAAAATATGAATTTTGACATCATTCCCCTGAAAGACTGATTCAGCAGGCCTGGAGGGAAGCCTGGAAGTTTATATTTTTAATAAGCTCCTCGGGTGATTTACACTATCAGGCAAGTTCCAGAAACATGATGACTGTCAAACCAGACTGATCATCGAAACACCTGAGCATGTTAAAAATTCAGATTCTGGAACAATCTCTGGGGATGATTCTGAAACAGCCAGATGGATAGGCAAGCACTGCTCCAGCACTTTTTTTTTTTTTCCCCACTTTTTAAAAACATCGCAACGTCTGGCACATGGCGAGTATTACATGACATTCCTTAGGCAATAACGCCTCCCTTCAGAGAGATCCTCCATGGAATCAAATGGTAAAGTCAATAATTGGAAGGGCTCTGATCCAAGTTGGGAGCCAGCTCAGAGTCTGGCAGCATGGAATCTCTGCTCCCTGAAAGCTACCCCTAGATATTTTGGCAAGACAGCTCGAAAACCACTGCTCAGGGCTATTCTTCCAAGAAAAATAAAACAAAAAACAAAAAACAAAAAGAACGGTTCTAAAAGAAGTACCAACTAGTTGGGAAGTGCTGGGAATTTTCTAGATGCTGAGTCCTTGATAGTGACCTACAATGGAGATCACTGCTCTTAAAAAGAGAAGTGACGTACGGACTAGGAGGTACCAAATGTAACATTAACAGCTCAGCATTTGGATCCCGCAAGCCGGCCTCTCCTCGTCTCCTCTTATGGGAGGCGCTAATATTATACTTACAATTCTAGAAAATGCGACAGTCGTATAGTACAGTAGCCTCCTTTGTCTACCCTGGCAGACCTCTTCTCGGGGGTCTTGACACCTGAGTGTGCCCTCCCTCCTGCATTATCACAGAGCAGTGTTTCCCCCAGTGTGGTCTTGCACTTCAAACTACGAAATGATAACCTCCGGGGGCGGGGGGCAAGGGTATCATTAGGTTCCCTGTTTCCCCAACCCAGGATGTTTTTTTTTTTTTTTTTAATTTTTTAAGTAAGAGGCTCCATGACAGCATGGAGCCCAATGTGGGGCTTGATCTCACGACCCTGAGATCAAGATCTGAACTGAGATCAAGAGTCGGATGCTTAACTGAGCCGCCAGGCAACCTTACTACCCATAAAGTTTGAGTGCAATTACCATAAGGACACTTAAACAAGGATTTTGTTCTCTTGAATTTTTTTTTTATCACTTTTGTGATATTTTATGCATGTCTCTGGAAAGAAAAAATAATCGAAAGGGTAGAAGAGAAAGAAGACCACAGAGAGGTCACTGGGTCAGGTAAGTCAGACTGAACGCTCTATTTTCAATACTAAACGTTTTTTACTGTTTTCAGGCAAAACTCTTTGCTTCAGAGCTACTTCCTTTTTTTTATCAGTCTTGACTAGTCTTTGTTACGTTTGGAATACTGGCTTCTTTTTTCATCTTTTCTGGGATCATTTCTGATTTCCCTGAGTGATAACTTCGGCATGGCCCCAATTCTCTATTTATGGTAGAGAAACTGTTGCTACAGTCAAAGGAGAAATGTCCAAGAGTAGGTTGGGCCTGCTCTGTGAGTTGTATGGATTTTTGTTGCTTGCCTTCCTGGAGACACTCTGCAGGGCAGTGGTTCTCAAAGCGGGGTTCCCAGGCCAGCAGAAGCAGAGTCACCTATAAATTAGTAAGCAATGCAAATTCCTGGGTCCTACCCCAGATTTAATATCTCAGAAACCCTGGGGTGCGTTTCCCTAAGCCCGCCGAGTGATTCTGATGTAGACTGGAGGTTGAGAACCACCGCTGAAGGGGAAACCTGCCAAACATGATCACGAGCAGACCTTGGGGTAACTGAGCTGACAAAAGAGGAGGCTGCCAGCAACAGGCATGTGTGATGACTCAAGTCACTACAAGTACCTCACAAGATCCCAAAATGTCTCTCAGGCTGGGTGAAATGTTTCTTTGCTTTTGCTGTTAAGGAATGACACACACAGCGTCACCTCCCCAGAGAATATACTTGGACCTTACAGGTACTCCACCCCCCGATGTAAACCGTACTCCCCCCTAACTCCTGGTCATCACGCAAGGGGAACTGGGAGAGGGCAAAACCACGGGTCCAAGATCCCTGTCAGTAGGACTACTGAGAAAAGTAATCAGACAATCGCCTTATCAGAGTCTTGCCTGCTCTGATATTCTAGAATTCTACATGTCTAATGCTTGCTCAGCATGTGGCGAGGCAAAGAAACCCAAAGGTTAGTTGTTGATGGTCTTGAAGCTGGAGAAAAAACGAACATTTATTAGGTGTCCATTAGCCAGGCATTGTACACGCTTAATCCTTATAAGAACCCTCTGAGGAAGGTACTAGACCTATTTACAGAGAAGGAAACTGAGGCTCTTGGAAGCTAAGAGCTCACAATGCTGGGATGTAGCTAAAGAGTTTGGACCCATCTCCCTGACTCCGAACTCATGCTCTTTTCACTGCACCGAGATCTTCTGGGTCTGGAATTGGCAAAGCGACATAATATGGGGAAAGACGTCAAGAGGGTAATGACTACAAGATAGAAAAATGTCAAAAAAGGCAAAGCCAGTCCCTCTGTGTTAGAGAATGGCCGATGCACCAAAGACACCCCAGATGATAGAGGGCAGATGTCATCCAGGCGACCTTACCGGCTTCTGTGTGAAACCATTAACGGAGTCCATCTGTCCCAAGACAGAATCTGTGCCTTCCCAGCCTTGCTCCTGCTGCCCTCATTTCCCATTTGTCCTAAAAAGGACAGGCCAATGACAACAGTACCTTTTACACTGCCACCGCGTATAATGCTCTATGTTGCCAGACACTACGCTACGCACTTCTAACGCATCATCCAATTCCATCCGCATGTCAACCCTGTGAGATAGATACTATTCCCCCATTTTACAGAGAAAAAAATCCCCCCATTTTATATGAGAAAAATCGAAGTTCAAAAAAGTTAACTGATGAGGGGTGGAGGAGAGGTGTGAAGTAGGCCATCTCGCTTCTGACTCAGAAACCTGCCTTCTACTAGCTTCCAGGGTAAGTTTTCTTGGAGTCTTTTGGACCAGCGCATTCCCCAGCTCCCACGTGTTCTCGCTCATTCTCTCTGTCTCTGTCTCTGTCTCTCTCTCACGAACACGCACACCTCCTTTTCCTGCTCCCCTCTCTTCCCCTTCCCACTTTCCTTGCACAGGAAAGACACTGACGTCAACCTCCGGAGCGCTGTCCTGAGTCATGGACAGCTGAGATGGCCCCACTGCTGCCCCTTCCCGTGCCCACAGCAAATCCAGAAGGTGCCAGGCGGTGGCCTTCCCTCATCCAAGAGGAAGACTGCTCCAGGCTCCAAGCGGCCCTCACTTCTTCCCCAGCCCTGGCGGAGATGGCTCCCCCTCCCTCCCTTCCTCCCTCCCTCCCAGGGGACCTCCAGGAGCTTTGTCTCTCATATCCCTGGGATTGGCTTGTTTTCTGGGCCATTCTGCCCTGGGTTCCTTTTCAAAGCCCGAGTCCCTTTATTCTGGTATCTCCAAGTCCATTTCACACATTTCACTGTGCCTGGAAAAGGGGTTCCAGGACAATGGGTCCACCCATCCGGGGGCCTCTGTGTCTCTAAAAAAAACCCCAAGCCCTACATGAGAAGGCCTCCAGCAGCTTTATCCACCCACAGCATCAGAGCAACATGGGCCACGGGGGGGAGGGGGGCGCGCAGGCTCCTGGGCAGATGCCAGCAGGGAGGCGGGCAGGGGGCACGGAGGCCTGCAGCGTGGGGGCCGCGGGCAGCGCCCGGAGTCGCCCTGCAGAACGCGGGGAGACGGCCCAGCTCCTTGCAGCCTGCGCCCGCCTCGTGGCGTCCCTTTGATTCCCGCCTGCTCAGCGCCACGCAGGGGCGCGCACAGCCCGGAGGGCCCAGCCCGGCTCCCTGCGTCCCCAGGGCCTCACCCAGGCCCAGCCCGGCCCGGCCCTCCCGCCTCCGCCGGAGGCCCCCGCCTCGCCACCTCCTGCCGCACCGCGTGGTACCTGCGCCTCCGGCCTTGTCCCCGACCCTGAGCCCCTGAGCGCCCTGAGCACCCTGAGCATCCTGAGCATCCTGAGCGCCCTGAGCGCCCTGAGCATCCTGAGCGCCCTGAGCATCCTGAGCGCCCTGAGCATCCTGAGCACCCTGAGCACTCTGAGCATCCTGAGAGCCCTGAGCACCCTGAGCATCCTGAGCGCCCTGAGCATCCTGAGCATCCTGAGCGCCCTGAGAGCCCTGAGCATCCTGAGCGCCCTGAGCATCCTGAGCGCCCTGAGCATCCTGAGCACCCTGAGCACTCTGAGCATCCTGAGAGCCCTGAGCACCCTGAGCATCCTGAGCGCCCTGAGCATCCTGAGCGCCCTGAGCATCCTGAGCACCCTGAGCACTCTGAGCATCCTGAGAGCCCTGAGTACCCTGAGCATCCTGAGCACCCTGAGCACTCTGAGCATCCTGAGAGCCCTGAGCACCCTGAGCATCCTGAGCACCCTGAGCACTCTGAGCATCCTGAGAGCCCTGAGCACCCTGAGCATCCTGAGCGCCCTGAGCATCCTGAGCATCCTGAGCATCCTGAGCGCCCTGAGCATCCTGAGCACCCTGAGCACTCTGAGCATCCTGAGAGCCCTGAGTACCCTGAGCATCCTGAGTACCCTGAGCACCCTAAGCATCCTGAGCACCCTGAGCGCCCTGAGCATCCTGAGCGCCCTGAGCACCCTGAGCGCCCTGAGAGCCCTCAGTGCGCTGAGCACCCTGAGCGCCCTGAGCACCAATTGCCACTAATGCTCGGGATGACCAGGCCTGATCCTCCGTCCTCACTGTCCCACTGGGGGCCCTGGGGCCCCTGCAGGCCACCTGGACACTCCTGAGCACCTGCTTTGCCGCTGCTGGCCATGGCACCCTCTACCACATTAGCCACATTGCCCTTGGAGCCAGTCTCCTTCTCTTCCTTTTAAGCTTCCTACTTTGCGCCCCAGGGATGAGACTCCTCAGAGTCAGCCTCGTTTCCTCTTTTCTAGAAGCCTTAACCTGGCCTGGAGCCCACCTGGCCACTACCCTACCTCGGGCTACCACAGTTTCTCTCACGCTTCTTGACGCCCGCTCCCCCTTCTCTTAAGAAGCATTAACCTAAAAGGCTGGGGCAGGCGGTGTAGACCTCCCCTGCTCTGTTCATCAGGGGCCATCGCCCACCCCTCCCCTCCCCTTCACTGCCAGCGCCTTCCGGGTATGGTGTTTACCTGCCTAGTCTTCGGCAGGTAAAAACATCGTCAGTCCCATAAGGACAGGAGAGCACACTCAGGGGCCCCGTGTCCCATAGACCTTCTGCTTTCTTCCTCTTCCTACACGCTTCCTATACTGGGGGGGGGCTCACCCTTCTAGTCACATGAACCCCGTTGTGCAGGGGCTCCATCCTTTGTCCCACACAGCCCCGACTCCCCCTCCTCCTCCCCTCAGTCACTTAGGGCCCAACAACCTGCTCCGGGCGCAGGTGAAGGAGGGAGCCTCCTGCCCGAAGTGGGGTGCACTGGTTGAGGCCCATCCTCTGGCATCAGAGTTGGGGCATGAGCCTTGGCTGCTAATTGCCAGTCATCGGACGTGGTAACCATGGACAAGCCTCCGCTCCATCCTCCAGGAAACCGGAAAACACCACGTCACCAGTCCTAGGAGAGCGGGTTGGCCCTCGAACCAGGCCCGCTGCGTGGGAAAATGTCCACAAGCAGGGGCTCTCGTTATCAGCTGGGGGAAACATCATAGCTCTGATCTAAAGAGCAGACCCCACAAGCCTGGAGTGTGACGTCCAGGAGGACTTGGAGGTGAGCGCCCACCAGGCCCCAGGGCCTGACCCGCAGGCCCGGAGATCTGCGCTGCTAGGCATTGGCAGAGCGCGGTACACTGGTTGGTGTCTTAGGATTTTAACAACTCACCAGTGAAGGAGACAGGAAATACCACCGGCCCGGGCATCCTACTGGTTGGACCACTGACAACACCCAGTGGCAGCGGGCACCGAGAGCAGGGCCTGCCTGGCAGCCCGCCTTCACCTAGTCTGTCCCCAGGGCCTACACGGTTGCATGCAGGCGACAAGCATTTGGGCCCAAGGGCACCTCTAGGCGCTGTGACCGTGGGTCCCAAATTCTCGGGCACAGTCTCCCAGTCACATCATGTCCCCCGACAACGGTGGATTATTAAATATGTCCGGAAATGTGATTTGATTTTTATGCCTCATAAGACTTCTTAAGTCACCAATGTGAAAGAAACAAAAATCATGTCACACTCTCTGAGCAGAATACATATCTGGGAAGTAGAGTCACCGAGCCCGGTAAGAGGTTGGGGTGCTCTGGATTTCTGGGCTTGGAAGACAGAGCTGCGCCAGGCGGCTTTGTCTGGAAGCCCTGCCGCTGGTGAGTCAGGAGCGTGCTCACCACCTCCCTTCTCTTCCAGTAGCTACCATTTGTGCAAGAGTACGTTGTGGGAGGGGTAAGAGCAATAAAAGCCATCCCTGCAACCATTATTGGCTTCCTGTCCTCAGAGGCTTCGGTGTCTGCTAGTTGCCCGACCCTGCCATGGCCTCGGGGTGTGTGTTCCCTCAGAGGAGGGGACCCTTTTCAATAGAATGTCCCGAAGGGGTGGGGTCACAGCGGATAACCCCCCCCCCCCAGGAGTGCACACACACACACACACGTGCACACACACGTGCACACACACACACAGGCAGATGCAGGCAAGAACAGTGTGAGCAGGTTTCACAGAGGAGGGGGGGACGTGGAGGGGGACGGGAACAAGGCCCCGGGGCTGTTTACCTTCCCACAGATCCACCGTCTGAAAAATGTCAGTGGTCCTGACCCCGTAGATCTCTGCTGCTTTTAGGAACTGGGAGATTTGCTCCATCTGCTTAAAAGCCATCTTCGACTCTGAGATCTTGGGAATAGGCTCCTGTCCGGGTGGGTATAAACTGTTTATCAGCTTGCACAGGACCTGAAGCGGGAAGGGGAGCCAGTATCAGTGTTTCCCTTTGTACGAACCGGTGGCTGAGGCAGAGGAATCCCAGGCCCCACAGGGCACGCCTCACAGGTTTGGGCAGCGGCAAGTCTTTGGCACCCCATGCAGGCCCCGGCTGGGCTCGGGGCTGGGTGGCCCGGTTCCCACAGCACATCCCAAAGCCCCAGCTGGCCTGGCTCCCAGGGCTGCTCCTGACCGCAGTGGGTGCTGCAGCCCAGGCATCCCCTTCTCGCCCTGCTCCTCCGGGCCTTTCTCTGGCCTTTCTCTGGCGGAGGGAAAGCAGGTCTACAAATAGGGAACAATATGGGGGATGGGGCCTGGGGTCCAGACTTCCAAGGGAGGGAGGAGAAGTCAAATAGTAGAATCTAATACTATGTTCTCTATGGAAAGGCAGATCCGAATGAGGCTTCCGTAACTCATCCCCTGTGTGCCAGCCACGGATACCAGGACTGGACCGGGGACTCCCGGATGCCTGGAACCCGGGTCCTGGGCAACCCAACCGAAGCGACACACAGCTGTTATGTAACCGTGCATGGCAGCCTGCAGACGGGATGGGCCCGTTCCCCTCGGCAGGCCCCAACCCCCAGGCGCCCAAGAGCATCGGGTCCAGCAAGGATCCCCTTCGGTTTCTGGAGATCCCATGTGTTCATCAGACATTCAGCGCCTCCAGGCAGCAGGGCCCCGGGAAGGGAAGGGAAAGGAAGGGGGGGGGGGGGTTAGTGTCCTCCATCCCTTCCTTTGTTGCACCTTGTAACTAACCCAAACCCCGGGGCCTGGGGAAGGACGACCCCTCCCGGAGCTGATGGACCAAGAGGCTGGAGAAATCCTGATGGGGGTCCTTCCCGGGCTTCCCTTCAATGCAAAAGGCTTCCCCTTTGGCACTAAGTCCCGGGGCAGCTGCCCGGTCTCGGGGGGATGGGGATGGGGATGGGGATGGGGATGGGGATGGGGATGGGGATGCGGATGGGGATGCGGATGGGGATGCGGATGCGGATGGGGAGTGCTGCGGGCTGCTCCGGGCTGCCGGGAAGGGCGCAGGGGCGCGCAGCCCGGGGGACCCCGGCACGCCCACGCCGTGCCCCGAGCGAGCGCCAGGAAGCCCCGGGGCCCCGGGCCCGCGCCGGCCCTTACCGTCCCGTCCATTAACCATTGCTGAAAGTGGGCCCTGCCGGGGGGCGGGTGCGCGATGTCCTCGGCGCACTGCAGGATGATCCAGTCCACCAGCTTGTTCTCCAGGTCCGCGTCGTACTTCTGCTCGATCTTCTCCTGCACCTCGCGGCTCAGGCCGTAGCTCGGGCCCCGGTTCGCCATCTCGGGAGGAGCGCGGAGGCCCCGCGCCGCAGCCGCAGCCACAGCCACACAATAGCGGCGGCGGCCCCGCGCCCCGCGCCCCGCGCCCGGCGAGCGCGGCCCGGACGTGCTGGGCGGCGGGCGGGGTTAGATCCCGGAGCCAATGGAGCCCCCGGCGCCTCGGCTACCAGCGCGCAGGACCGCGCGGCCACGCGCCGGGGACTCCAGAATAAAGCCCTGCTGCGGGGGGGGGGGGGGGGGGGGGGGCTGGACCGCCCCTCCCCTCCCGGTCCCGCCTACCGACGGGTGAGTGGAGACGACGCACGCGGGCGCACCACCAGGCCGAGCTCCCCCCCCAGCGCCTCTCCCCGCAGCACGGGGCTGGGGGTGGTCGACACCCGCCCCCCTACCCCCCGCCCCGCTGCAGAAGCACTTTGCGAGCCAGGGATGCGGAGGTGGACGAGCAGGTCACGAACTGGCAGGCGGGCAGGCCGCCTTGACGGTCACCTGCGGATGCTGCGCGGCGCCCGCAGGATGGTCCCCGGAGCCGCTGGGAGTGTCCCCCCGCCCCGCACACAAGGGGCAAGTGGGGGCCGCTGCTAGGAGACCCCCCCACCCCCGGTGTCACTCAAGCCCGCCCGCCTCGCCCCCGCTGAGAGCTTCTTTCTGGCTACACAATTCTTTCCCCTCCTGGGGTGGGAGGGGGAGGGGGGTGAGGGGTTAGAGGTGGGGGGCAGGGCCGACTGTCTAGCAGAGCAGCCCACGGGGGTGGGGGTGGGGGTAGAGGTGGGGGGAGGGCCTATTGTCTAGCGGAGCAGCCCACGGGGCTGGGGGTAGAGGTGGGGGGCAGGGCCGATTGTCTAGCAGAGCAGCTCACAGCTGCAGGGGCCCCGGCCTGGGCCTGGGGGGAGGGCCCATTCTGTCCGCAGTCCACCTGCCCCCGAGCTGCCCAACCACTTTCCCTCTGTCCCTCTGCCCAGAGGTAGCAGTTGTCTGGCTGGACAGGAGGGAGGGGCTGAGAGCTGCAAGCATTCATTTGTTCAGCTGCCAGCTGCCAGCCAGATTCCATCCGGAAACTTCCATCCTGGTGGGGAGACTGTTGTGCCTCAGTTTGACTTATCGGAAGGATGCACCCTTTTTTTAAAAAAAAAAAAAAAAAAAAGATTTATTTATTAATGAGAGAGAGAGAGAAGCAGAGGGAGAAGCAGGCTCCATGCAGGGAGCCCGTCCGTCCTGAGACTGGATCCCGGGTCTCCAGGATCAGGCCCTGGGCTGAACCACCTAGGCTGCCCAGGATGCACCCTTTTAATACTACTTTTAATCAGAAGATACTGAGAGTGTGAGAAATCAATTAAACGAGAGCACACAGAGTGAAAGGTTTGGGTAGAGTGTAAACATTTCATCTGTTTATTTTAGTTGAGGACCTGGCAGGCCCCACTGACCTGCCACCAGTATTTGATGAAACAAGACCCTGGGACTAATCAACTTAGACCTAAGTTGGCCTGAAATTTTTGTAACTACTAAGGGGCTTGGCAGCCTGTCTTCCTAACTGTAAGCCACCTGGTAAGGTCTCATTGTGTATGCCTCGGAGTACTTTTTCTCTGAGAAAAACACTCAAAAAAGCATTCTTTGGGGTGCCTCAACTGTGGCTCAGCAGTTGAGCGTCTGCCTTTGGTGCAGGTCATGATCCTGGGGTCCTGGATCGAGGTCCACATCGGGCTCCCCGCAAGGAGTCAGCTTCTCCCTCTGCCTATGTCTCTGCCTCTATCTGGGCCTCTCATGAATAAATAAAATCTTTAAAAAAATGCATTCTTTTGGTTCATTCAGCAAATATTTTTTGAGTGCTTAATTGTGCCAAGTACTGCACCACTGCACCACAGAGGAATCAAATACAATTCTTTCCCCTGGGATGGATGGATTGTTCAATTGACTCAGGCATATTAGATAAAGCAATTCTGGTGTATGTAAAGGTAATCCTGGTGCCTGGGCAAAATTGGTCAGAAGCTAGGCAGGGAATGACTCCTTCAATATTACATGTATTAAGAGAAATCTCCTGCCAGCTGGGGCCTGGGCTACTGAAAATGTAATCACTTAGTAGACATGTGGGAGGTTTGCTTGAGAGAGAACCCTGAGACACAGAGCGCTGTAAGAGAATCCACTTTTAGGAGAGCAGCAGGTATAGAAAAAGGCACAGCAAGGCCTGACTAATGCAGATCTTGAGGCTGCATGGAATCATCGGTTGAAGAAGCTCTAAAGACGACAGAACTGTCTCTGGAGATTTGGGGCTCAGGGGCAGAGTTTGGAGCAGGGAAATTGTCAGCAGAATTTTGGAAGTCACTAAGTTGCACTTGGGTGACAGCAGTAAGGTCAATTCCAACTCTTGACTAAGGAAACGGAGGCCCGAACAAAAGGCATGTTACTTTCTCTGTGGCTGGAATTGCTCTAAGGAAGAGGTTGGTTGGTTATATAAAGCTAGGAACAAGTCTATAAGATGTACTGTGCATTTATCTTCCTTCCTTCCTTTCTTTCTCTCTGACTGTACTGTGCAGATCATTTGTATCCAAAGATTTCCTTTCATTGCGACAAAACAGCTGGGGTGCTTTAAGTGCCTGATTGAGCTCATGGTTCTGGGGAAGATACAGTGGCAAAGAGTGGGGGCCGCAGCAAGCAATAGGTTAGCAGTGTCCAGCAATCTACAGAGAAAAAAATGTTTGATCCCTCGGAGAAATGGGCTCAACCCTCCATTTCCTGAGTGCTTCTACTGTTCAGTTTCTCAAAAACATCTTTTTTTTTTTTTTTTTAAGATTGTATTTACTCATGAGAGACACAGGCGGTGGAAGAAGCAGGCCCCTGTTGGGAGCCTGATGGGGGACTCTTTCCCAGGACCCCGGGATTACGCCTTGAGCCAAAGGCAGACGCTCAACCACTGAGCCACCCAGGTGTCCCTCAACAACTTTTTTAAAGGGCCTGTGTATGGGGATCCCTGGGTGGCGCAGCGGTTTGGCGCCTGCCTTTGGCCCAGGGCGCGATCCTGGAGACCCGGGATCGAATCCCACATCGGGCTCCCGGTGCATGGAGCCTGCTTCTCTCTCTGCCTGTGTCTCTGCGCCTCTCTCTCTCTCTGTGACTATCATAAATAAATAAAAATTAAAAAAAAAAAAAGGGCCTGTGTATGTATGCACTCTGGATCTTTCATGAATAAAACAAAGAAAATCTTTGAAAAAAAATAAAGGGCCTATGTATATGAGTACAAAAATGCATGAGACGTGGCAATGTGGTCTAGAAGCAAGGTTAAGCTTGTAAACAATAAGTCCCAGCCAGGTATCATGCTAAAAGTATGCACAAGGTACTCAGGTACAATGATACCTAGAAGAAGGAGGTAGGGATTGGTGAAAAGGTTTACAAATGAGATGACTTTAAACCTCAAAAGATGAGTGGGCGTTTGCCAGGTGGATGGGGTGAAGCAGGAGAGATTGGGAATTCAGGAACGGGCTTGGCAAAGGCAGCTTATTTAGGCAGTGAAAATGTTCTAGTAACAACAAAGCATAGGATTAAAGGCAAGAGACCTATAGGAAGAAAAATAAGGCTTGGCTGTCAGGCAGGCACTAGACCATGAAGTAGTCTGTTTGCAAGTGCCCATGGTCAAATTTTCAGGATTTTGAGAGCCAGTTGTCACTTAACCATTATAAGCAACTAAATTATGTAAACTTACAATTAAACACATTACAAATGTTAAATACTCAAAATGGATCACTTCCTAATTTATTTTGCTACGTTTTACTATTACCTGTGCTTTGGGGGATATTATTATGTTTATTGTCTCTCTCTGGTGTATACACTATGTAATGGTGTGCTACTGGCCATTTCTTCCCAGCTTTGTTGTATTCAGTGACAGCATAGAGGTAGCTTCAAACCAGTCATTAACAGGTGTATTAATGCCATGGATGTTGGCAAATTTATAAATCAGGCTGTTTTTGTTTTGTTTTGTTTTTCTGGAAAGCTGGTTAATTGTAAGTATTTATTGGCTTTGTTTACCACTGGACTTACACAAGAGGTTTTTAGTTTTATCGCAGGAAAAGAGAATCATCCAATTGATTTGGGCGAAGGAAAAGGGGATGATTAGAATGACTCACAAATTTGACCTGTAAAGTAGGTTAAAGTGGTGCCATTTATTGTAAAGGGACTTGTATTCGGGGAGGCACGTGTACGCGAAAGGTAACAAGGTTTGTACTTACTAAGTCTGGGGGCCCACGATCCATCCCAGTTCGTTAGATACGTGGTTCTGTGGATCTGGACCTCAAGACAAAGATCTGGAATGGAGGAATGGACTTGAATCATCTGCACGCGTTAAAGCTAGGAGAGAGGTAGGGTGTCCGTCCTTGACTCTTGATGTCAGCTCAGGTCATGATCTCAGGGTTGTGAGATCAGAGTCACCTCACAGTCTGAGGTGCCTGGGGATAAGCCATGTCAAAACAAAGCTCCTGACCTCAGTGGTCCTTTGAGAGAGGGAGGTTGGAATATACCAGAGAATCTCAAAGCACTTAAATTCTACCAAAAGGGGGGAGAACAGAATGCTGTTCTTGAGAAAGCACAGTGGACCAGGGACAAACTTATTAGAAAAAAGAGGTGGAAAGGAGTTGGGAAAGGCTTTCCCTGGGAAACTGACATTTGAGCTTATTTTTTTTAATTTATTTATTTTTAATTTATTTATGTTTTTAGTAGAAGAAAGTTTTTCTGTCAGCAAGACTCGGAAAGCCCAAATGTGTGGAAGGATAATTTCTTCAAAAGACACATTTGGTTAAAAAAGAAAAATTGCTTGCCTTTTCCTAGGTATATTCTCTAAATGCATAAGAGCACCACGTTTTAAAATATCAAACCGACTATGCATATCATGTGATTACGTTTCTAAATTAAAAATGACTTTATTTTTTTAAATTTTTAAATAATTTTTAAAAAATGACTTTGGATGTACTCTTAGAGGGAATCTTTAAAAGCTGTATTTACATTCCACCATCTTCTTTCCTTCAGAAAATAAGAGTTGTTTGGGTTTTGTTTTTTTAACAGTTTCAAATTTAATGAACATTTGGCACATTCCCTTTGGGCCCTGAATGGTTGTGTGGCGAGTCCTGTTCTCCTTGCTGTCTCCATGCTTTACAAAGCTCAGCCTTGCCCAAGGCTCTTTCCCTCCTCTCCTCCACACAGAACTTTCTATTGACTGCTCAGAGAACAGCATACCGTTTGGATTTGTGTCTGGAGATGCCTCTAAGCTCAACAGATGCAGCAAAAGCAAATTTATTCTGGTCTCGCTTAGCTTTCCTTACCACTGGCGTTTGCCTTAGCTCTTTTCCATTGTACATGCTGAGATTTAGAAGGGTCGTGCATTTAGAATGATGCAGGAGTTCCAGAGGATAAAGCACTCGGGGGCTGCTGGTTGTTCAAGCATTTTCTGTGTCACTGGATACATGGCATGGAGTTTTAGGGGGGAAAACCCCACTAAAGTAACTAACAATGCACTAGAATACCTGATCTCATTGATACAAAAATCATATGGAATTCGTGTTATCTTTGTAAAACTAGATTAAAATTTTAAACAGTTTTTCCTATATTCAGGTAGGGAAGGTTCCTCCTCCTTCCTGTCTTTTTTTTTTTTTTTTTTTTTTTTAAGATTTTATCCATTCATGAGAGACACACAGAGAGGCAGAGACACAGGCAGAGGGAGAAGCAGGCTCCATGCAGGGAGCCCGATACGGGACTCGATTCCAGAACCCCGGGATCACACCCTGAGCCGTGATGCTCAACCGCTAAGCCACCCAGGCGTCTCTTCTAACCTTTGAACGTTTAAAAGGATACCACACAACTAACCTTCTAATTTGGCATCTTGAGGAAAGCAGGTGCCTTATAAGCCCTGCCTGCTTCCTTGCCTCTTTTCCTTCCTAACCCCCACGAATTATGTCTACCAGTTTCTCACCAGACTGTGCTCAGTGCATCATAAAAGTGAAAAGGTAGGGACTCCTATGTTGGTCACTGTTCCAAATGTACTGCACCTATCTAACCCTTATGCTTTATTATCTAGCTTTATGTCATCTGACAGCTGAGGAAACTTTGGGGAGGTTAAGTAAATTGCTCAATTACAGGGTTTGTAAATGGTGAGCTGAGATTTTAAGCCCACCTACATAGCCCATCCCTAACCACTATGCGTAATGCCTCTACAGGTATGCTGGGAATCTCCAATCACGCTTATTACATTTTTTGAGATGCTTAACCCTAGGAAAATCTCATGGGCAGGGCTGTTTTCTCTTCATCTTTCGAATTCTCATGCCTAGCAATGTCTGGGTGGAGCAGGCCCTGGCATAGCCACCCTGCCATCTGCTACAAACTCATGCTAGCACTAGGCATCTAGGAATACGCATGATTCATGTATATTTGATTGGTAAGTGATTTTTGTTCAGTATAACTCCTAGATTGTAGTCCTGTAGGACATTCTCCTTTTTAGTATCTGTGTCCGGGGTCCTGAAGACCACCTGTAGGTTTGACGATTTGTTAGGACTCAGCACATAGTTCTACTCACGGCTAGGACTTACTAGGAATACAGAGCAAAATCTGCAAAGGAAAGACATATGGGGTGAAGTCTGGGAAATTAGGCACAAGCTTCCAAGAATTCTTTCCCAGTGGTCATGCCGAAACTCCCCCAGTAACAGTTGTGACCATACATGTGAAAGGTCCATCAGGTAAGCTTGTAATACTCAGTGCCCAGGTATCGGGAGCTGGCCACTTAGCCTCTGTCTGGTACCTATCACAATTCCAGACTCCCAGAAAGGTGTTGAGCACAAACCATACCGTTCATACAGTATAGACAGTTTAGTGAGCCACTTTTACCAGTTCCAGGGATGGTGGAAACCTCCTAAAAGTCAAGTTCCCAGACGCCAGCCAAGGGCTCACCTTGTAAGCTGGTCTCGCTGAGTCTACGCAGTCGGGCTTGCTATTTTAGCGTTCTCTGGCATGGGAATTTTATCCCAAAAATGTTCTTTCTATAGGTCATGTTATCAATTTATTTTACTTTGACAGACACAACTTAAGCGGGCTAAATAAAGTCCAGCCAAATTTAAAAGCTAAAAGACACCACCTCATTGATATCAAGGCTCACTACTGTGTAAGCCCATTTTAGTTATTGAAAAACACCTTTGTACTAATTGCAGTTCATATTTTCTTACTATCTCTGCACTTCAGGAAGCCCTCTGACTTAGACGGCAGTCACTTGGCTCTTTGTTCTTAAAGGCACATAATAGTAAAGGAATGTTTCTGCAGGCAGGCAATTATATAGAAAGATAAGTTGCCTCTTTAGAGTACTACATCAAGATCAAATCCCATTTAAATGGCATATAAGCCAAAATTTAGAAATGATATATTTTCTTTATACCATTGTAAAGTTTTCAACATTTAAAAACAGATAACCTTAAGTTCAAACATAATACGCAGAACATAATATATAAAGTATATCCTCACTTTTTGAACTTTATTATGCTTCAGACATTTTTCTGATCATTTCAGGTTTATTTCAATAAACATTGTCCTATATTTTGTGAACTGCATTTTAAAATCAGGAGCAATTTTACAAATCTCTGTACAGAACTGACATCAGACAAAAGACCAAAAAAAAAAAAAATCAAACTTTCTTAACAATTCTGAGAACACAATTAAAGAGCTATCCCAGTTAACATAAGCATTTAGCAAGTGAACAGGTCTTGAATAAAAAAGCAGGAAATATTTTATTAAAAAAAAAACAACATGCAACATGTATAGACCTAGAGGGTATTAGATTAAGTGAAGTTAAGTCACAGAAAGACAAATATGTTATGATTTCACTTATATGTGGAACCTAAAGAGCAAAACAAATCAGAAAGAGACCCATTAATACAGAGAACAAATTGGTGATTGTCACAGGGAAGGGGGTGGGAGGATGGGCAAAAACAGGTGAAGGGGAGATACGGGCTCCAGTCATGGAATAAATCATAGGGATGAAAGGTACAGAGGGAACAGAGTCAATGGTGTTGTAATAGCACCATATGGTGACAGATGGTAGCTACACTTGTGGTGGGGATAGGATAATACATAGAGTTGTCGAAATCACTATGTTGTACACCTGAAATTCTAACATTGTGTGTCAACTATACTTCAATTAAAAAATATCAAGGATTGAAGGAAGGAGAAAAATTTTCAAACAGCAACTTCTATTTTCTTTACAATTTGTATCATACTTCATTAAATAAGTATTCGTGTGATATTTACAAAATATAAACAAAGAGGATAAAACCTAAATATCAGGGCCTTTCACCTGTTATCCCTCCTCTAATCTCTTAGATCCATTAGTTTACATACCAACTAAAAATAGGATCTAATTAACTATAGTTGAAAGCTTATCAATTAAGTCATCAATAGTATAAACAAGAAGTTGAATGTCCGCTTTTTCCTTCATTCGGTGATCACTATGTTTTCGGAGGATGACATCTACATCTGTGCTGACTACTCGGTCAGCAACTTGTATGGACGTATGCCAAGGTACGACATCATCTTTCATGCCATGGAGCAATCGTACAGGGCAGTTCACGGGGATCGGGCTATGTAACAAGCAGTGGTGTTCCGCTTCTTTAATGAAACTGTACTGAATGTGATAAATTCCTTCTTCACTGTACTTTGATGGCATGTCCCACATGCCTTTCATCTCTATTTCTTTTTTTACCTGTTAAGAAAAATGAGGAAAATAAAAGTTTTTATGCAACACTAACACATGCAATAGTCTTAAACAGTCCAAGGAAAGCAGTCCTAGAGGAAGAGGAAAAGAGATAAAAATGTAACAATGATAGTAATCAATAACTAAACAGTAGATGCAAGGTACCGTGACAGGGACTTTACACAGTGTCTCATAAGATCCTGTTAATGACTATTATTGCATTTTTTTTTTTTGCAAAAGAGGGTAGAAGAATCTAGAGAAGTTAAATTTCACATTTAAAGTTGACAGGGAGGGATCCCTGGGTGGCGCAGCGGTTTGGCGCCTGCCTTTGGCCCAGGGCGTGATCCTGGAGACCCGGGATCGAATCCCATGTCGGGCTCCCGGTGCATGGAGCCTGCTTCTCCCTCTGCCTGTGTCTCTGGCTCTCTCTCTCTTTCTCTCTGTATGACTATCATAAATAAATAAAAAATTAAAAAAAATAAATAAATAAAGTTGACAGGGAACAACTGCTGTGGCTTGGTTTCATACTTAGATTAAGCTTTATCAGGTAACATCTTAATTCAGGTGTTGCTTCACCCCAACTGAAAGGGAAAATGAAGGGGGGAAAAATTATTTCTTGGAATCAGTTCAGGTATCATTCTCATTACACAAAACTAAATCTTAGGAATAACAATTGTTTAGATTTCAAAATCACAAAACTAAAACTGTCTATAGGGCAGCCCTGGTGGTGCAGCAGTTTGGCGCCGCCTGCAGCCCGGAGTGTGATCCTGGAGACCCTGGATTGAGTCCCATGTCGGGCTCCCTGCACGGAGCCTGCTTCTCCCTCTGCCTGTGTCTCTACCTCTCTCTCTCTCTGCGTGTCTCTCATGAATAAATAAATAAAATCTTAAAAAAAAAAATAAAAATATATATCTTCTATATGTGAAATCATTAAAATAGGGATGGAATAAGGGGAGAAAAGAAAGAAAGAATCAGAATCAAAGAAAGCCTAGAACTAAAAATGAAAAATAAGATGGCAGTTACTCTGGACAATCAAACATATAATTTCAGGCTAAACATTAAAACAAACAAAAAAAAGTACTGTTTTGCCTTTCAGATTCCTAGGGAATGAGAAAAAAATGTGTTGTTTTGGATGACAATGAAGTCCTCCAAATACTTCCTGAAAACTGAGCAAGGATATCATTAATACGTTTATTCTCTTAGATAAAACACAGGGTATCTTTTGATTCTTGAAGAATTTTAACATTTTAGATTATAATTTGTCTTATTTTTTAGATCATTTATTTTAAACAATGTTTCTAATTAAAGTCATATGCTTGTTACAGAAAACACAGGAAATACAGAAATTATAAAAAACGTAATCGCACATAATCCCACCTCATGGATATAACCACCATTAATATTCTGGCTGACTTCCTTCCAGTATTAAACGTATGTCCACTACTAACAAATAAATTACTTTCATTTATTTCAGAAACCTCATTTCGACCATGATGTGCTGAAGAGGATGCTAATAATGAAAAGCACTTTTTTTTTTTTCTAAAGTGAGAATTAGTAGTAGAAAAAAATGCCAACTAAGTGTTTAAGCAGGAATGGCTAATTTCATCTCCTGTGTGCTAATTCTGATCGACTGATGGTGTGTACTTGGAGCGCTTCACTGAGAGGCTCTGAGGCTGCTTTCAGGCTTAAAAAAAATTTTTTTTTCAACATCGATGAGCCAAGTCTAACATGATCATAAGAATAGGTACTGCTAAAAAAAAAAAAAAAAAAAAAAAAAGAATAGGTACTGCTTCCCATATGCCACAAAATAAAAATAAGAGGTACAAAAAGAGATCAAGATGTATGATACAAGTAGATAAATGTGATTAATAAAATGTTGCTTAAAAAAAGAAATTTAAAGTGTGATCTCATCAACAGGGCTCAAATATTTGGCAGAATGATTTGAAGGGGCTGTGAAAAAAAGAAATCTTGAACAGAGGCCAATTATTTAAAGAAGGCAAGGAGATTATGTACAAAAGTGCAGCTAAGGCAAAAGATGAGCGAGCATAGGAAGTCAAAGGACAATGACACATGAACAAATATTCAAAGACAGAGGGAGCAGGAGAATGACAGGATTTATACACTGAGGCTACTTGTGACTTACCTCAACAGGAAGCTGATTGAACTGTGTCACTAGGCCATCTACAGCTGTCGCTACACCAATAAGTGCAACAACCTTTTGTGGCCTTGCGATCGCAGCATGAAACATAAGCCATCCACCGAGGCTAGTTCCAACTAGTATCTAAAGTAAAAATTTATAAAGTTTTAAAGAGGAGTTTTTCTTTTCTGTAAGCAGACTAAAAAGCTTATGTATGTACTTTTTTTTCTTTTATATCCGTTAGCTCTCTGACTTTTAATATTTGGCATAAAGTAGAATTAAAACCATGATTACAGTGAAAAGTAAAAGGCTACTTACATTTTATGAGACAGTGAAAATGATAGAACTATTTTAAATCAAATACCAAAACTGATGGTAAAACACTTGAACTATTAAATTTTCATAGCTAAAGAAACAGCTCAAAGAGCATGAGGCTGGTCAATAGTCAGATTTAACAAAAACAGTTACCTGAGGTCCTTCAGCTACATCATCAATTATAGAAAGAACATCTTTTCTCCACTTTCCCACTGTGCATTCCTGTAAATTACCATCCGAATTTCCAACTCCTGACAAATCAAACCTAGAAAAAGGGAAAACATAGGTCTATGTCTAGATATTTATCTATACGTTTGCTTCTCTGATTTTTAAGAAACATAGCACATTTGTTATAATTACAATGCTTAAAATATATTAAAATAAAATACTGAGGTCAATATATATTTTAGCAGATCCTAGTGGTAGAACCTTCAAATATCACTTCCATCCACTCTCACCTCCCTCTGCCACCAGCGCCCACTCTCCTCTGACTGGACTAGTGTGACAGACAGTCTCCTCCGGAGTCTTCCTGCCTCCCTTTCCTATCGTTGTATCTCTTCCCCATGCAGCAGTCAGTGATCCTTTTAAACCAAAAACCATGTCTTGCACAAACCCTCCAAAAGCTTTCTATAATCTTTAAATAAAATATCCAGTCCTTACCATAACGTGGCCTCTGACTACCTCTCTGATCTCATTTCTTCCTGTTCCTTCTCTGCAACTGCATCTTCACTTGCCTTCTTGAAGTTCGTGGACTACACCACCCATGGTTTTGCCTCAGGAGTTTGACATCAGCCGCACTTTCTACATGTAACACTGGACACCTCCAGATAGTCACTTTGCTTGCTTCCTCACTTCGTTCAGGCCTTCAGCTCCAACGTTTCATTCCCAGCGATGCCTTCTGTGACCACCCAATCCCAAACTGCTTCTCTCATCATCCTCAAATTCCTTACCCAACTTTATTTTCTTCATGGCGTATGTTGCTGCTTGACCTATAAGAAATCTGACTGTTGGTGTGGTCTGTCTCCCACGCTCGAATGGAAGAACCAGGGGGCCCAGACTGCTTTGTTCAGCACTCCTTTCCTGGGGCCTAGACCAGTACTTTGCATGTGGTGAATGCTGAGTATTTACTAAATTAATGACAGGGAAAGAGGCAAATCAAACTCATGAACACCAGCTCATCCCCTTAGTTTGCTTCTCCTTCGAACTTTCTAGTTCTCCAGGTTCCAAGTCTGTGTGATCCGGGCATTTCACCTGTCTTTCCAGGCCTCAATTTAACAGATCACGAAGTATCATCATACCATGCCTGCAGATTACCTTAAACCCCCGTCCTACCTAACTATTCCAACCCCTGGGGAAGCCCTTTCGTAATGCTGAGCCTTTGCATGCTATCCCACTGCCTGGCAAGCCTTCCTTCACCACTCCAGCTCCTGATCATCCTTTAAAACAAGACACTGCCTTTGAGGCACATTTCTTTGACATACATGCCCTGCTTACTACCATCACTTTCTTTTGTATGTACTCACTCAATGCTTTTCTTATTATGTAGTTAGCAAATTTTAAGCAGATCGTTTTATGCGGATTAGTTTTTTCCAGGATACTGAATGCTGTGTGCCCTGTACCATCCTCCCTCACTCTCATTTCTCCTCCTCATCTCTGTCTCTGCAATCACACTGAAGGTCTCTGTCATGGTAAGCCTGGCCTATCACAGCAGCCTTCCATATCTCTACGGCTAGTCTCTCTCCAAATGGATCCACTGTATACCTATCAGGTTTCTTCTGCAACATTATACTGACATGGCATTAACTTCAGTGATTCTCTGTGACATACAACATAAACATTCAACGTGCCAACCTGTTTTTATAGACCATTATCTTCTGGTCATCTTGGATCAACCTTTTATCATTTCATCAGAGGCAACTGCTACCTTGGCCAAACAGATCAATCTGCTGTTAATCAACTGGCTCTTGCTTTCTGTCCTGTTTCATGCCTCATACTATTCCCTTTACCTGGAACACCTTCTTCCTTTCACCTTCACAGATCATATACTCTCAGAGCTTAGTCCAAATGACCCTTTCTCTCTGCTGGAAAAACTTCCCAGACAAGCTGAAGAAAAAAAGGTCTATCTAATGCAACTTATATAGAATTCATTTTTATCAGTCACCATGAATTGTTTATAACCTGCTCTGTAAGACAGTGTGCGTGTGTAATGTGCCTCATCATTCCTGTGAGACTGTCAGAACTTTGGGGGTGGGGGACGAGGAAACACAATTCTTAGTTTTGTCTCTGCCATCTTCATGGAGACCAAAGATTAAGGCATGTAAACCTCATACACTAAGTATCACATCATATACTAAGTAAATAAAAGTGGAGGATAAAAGTAGAATCACTGTATCCAAATATGAAGCTTTCAGGTTTTTCTCTTAAAATCTAGTGAAAACTAATAAATCTTAGTGTTTTTAGTGTACATGTAAGAACACATATGTGATATATAGCATATAACATTTTCTTAGGGATTTATAAGTTATGGAAGAAGAAGAAATAAAAATTTTTAGATATAAAGTGAAAGAATTTGGGACCTGTGGATAACTGTGGAACAAAGCCACTGCTAAAAGTGCTGATCACAGTTATTACTTCTCTTCAATCCCGGGGACACAGCAGACAGACCCAGGAGAAGGAAGGCACCAGCCAATCCTCCTTTACCCTCCCCTGGTGGGCAATCGGGCATCTCTATTTGCTGCATCTTTTACAGCTGCCTTCCAAATATATGATGCTTGTAGAATACATGTAGAGCACCCCCCGCCCCCGCAAGATGGAAATAAAAATACTTATAATAAAAGGTTTAAGTAAAAAAAACAGTGACTCTGGTTGAACCCTAATCAAAGGACAAAGATATTTCAAACATATTAAGCTGTGTAAGACTTTAAAACACAGCAACACAACTCTATTCTAGTAGCCTCAACTCTAGGACATATTCCCATATCTAGAATTAAATATTCTATGACAAATAATTATGAGAGAATAACAGCCCTAATGCCATGTGTTACATTCCTGAGTTCTGGCTCAATCTTATGTTAGGCATGGAGACAGGACAACAAGAAACCATTTTCTTAGAGCTGTATGTACCATTCCTTATATAATATACAAAACTAACCATTTCCTCATTCAAGGTCCAAAACCTTACAGCCAAAAGCACAACAAAGTAAACTAGGAAACTGGAGTATCAAAGATAAAATCTAGAACAAGCTAAAAGACAATCAATAGTAATTGATGTGATTGCAGCAAAGTTTGATAAAAGAAAATAAAAAAGAACGTGGTCAAATTAAAACTTTGTAGTGAAGGGCTATACTTTTAAAAAGATTTATAAAGATATATTTAGGCTCTGTTTTAACACAGTACCATTTAATGGTCTGTACACATTATAATTCAATCATGTTTATCTTTAACAAATGTATTTCATATGTATCCAAAATGCAGAAAACCCACCCATGTCATGTCTTATAGGGAGATGGGAACTGGTTATAGTATTTAGAGTCTCAGTTTCAATCCAAGAACCAGTAAAGTAGCAATTTGATTCAAATTCTTTTGAATGATGGCAATTTTTCTGATATTTTTCACATTTTGGTCCAGGTGGTCCCCCTTCCTGTACAACTCGTTCTTACCCAAATCTGAACTATCCTTCAATGTGCCTTTATAAAGTGTTTTTCATCACTTCAATCCCCAGTTTTCTCTCACCTTGTGCAATTAAGTATACTGTTATTTTAACACAGTCATATTCTGATGAGTATTTTTGCCTAATTTCTCACATGTATTTTATCATGTGCTTCCCCAACCTGATTTTTAAGAACAGCGGCCATGTTTTAGAATTCACGGTGTTTTTTATAGCACCCAGTAATAGTGTTAGAAAGTCTACTTAGAAAAGATAGTCTTCAGAATAACAGGTAAGTCAGAACAGATTTTTTAAAGTTCTGAGCATGAAAATGAAACCATTCAGTTAACGATGAAAGGAGTTAACACTAAATCCATATAACTAACATACTCTCTGCTAATGTATTGAATAAAATCTAAGTTTTTTTTTAATTTATTATTTTATTTCTGAAAGATGTATTTTCCAGAGCCATTAAGTGAATGTTAGTGAAACTACTAACAGTTAAGATGAACAGATTTTTAGGCTATTAGTGCTAGAATGGATTCAGAAATTATCTTTAGCTCAACTTCTCCCTTTTTTATGATAAGAATAGAAGTCCAATGTTTATCAGCCAACTCATCTTGTCATAGTGATTGCTAGAATTGATGCTAATACCCGTATTTCCTGAATTCCAGGCCAGTGTTCTTTCTACTAAACCATACTATCTCTTCTGGCAAATTAGGCACTATATAAAATGATTGTTACAGGTAAACAAACCTAATAACAACAGTGTAATAAGCACATTACTTTACTAAAATAATTAACAGTATTAAATATTAGGAACTGTGAAATCAAATTTTGGTTAAACAACTCATATCCCCCTCTTATTTAGGCTTCCACATCTTCAGACTACTAGAGTGAGGGGAAAGAGAAAACTCAGTGGAAACATGAATTATACAATGCTAATTTTAGAATACTTTCATTTATTTATGTATACGGACAGGGAACACCAATGAAAATACTAGCCAGAGAAATAAATTGAGGAGTTACAGACTGCACTTAACACCAAGGGAAAGAATGGGCTCAATATGAAGACGATGTGAAATGGGAACTTAAAGGATCTTAGGTAAGATACATGAAAAATATACAATGTTCTTAAATACATATACTATCTTTAAATACATATTTAAAAAATAGAGTTATAAAGGCCAAATAAAAGGCTTTAACTCTCCAATGGAAAATCACAATATAATTACAAGGCATTACAAGAAAGCCAACTATTATCAGTAGCTTGCTGTCATGTTATATTATCATTTGTAAAGGGTTTAGTTACCACTAATTTCCTTTCCTGTCAGTATTGGCAGAGTGGACCATCAAAAAAGATCTTTTAAAGGTCGCATTCACGATAACCCTAAATCACAAGGTGAAAGTTTACAGGCCATTAACAGAAGTTAATCCATAAAAACACTGGCCATTTGCTTTTATTGGTTAGAGCAGAAATAATTCTCCATTGCCATGCTAAATGGTAGCAGTATTTTCTCTGAAATGTGTTGTTCCTACCTTATACAGGCGTGACCTAGAGATTTGCAAAATTCTTCAATCGCCAATGCTTTTGTACCATTCATATTAGAAAGATAGCCAGGGATGAAGATAACTCCTGGACTTTTGCCTTTTAGCTTCTTATAAGCCAAGTTTGGAAGCTCTGGTCGACTAAGGAAAGAGACTGATGACTTTTGTCTGCAAGCTAAACACAGTACACAAAACATAAACTATAGTTCACAAATACTGTTTTTGGAAAACCATATACAATTGATCCTTGAACAACACGAGGGTTGGGGTGCTGACCCCTGTGTAGTCAAAAATCCATCTGTTAACTTCTGACTCCCCCAAAACTGAACTACTAATAGCCTACTATTGATTGGAGGCCGTACAGATAACAGTGGATTAACATATATTTTGTGTTTATATTGTATTCTTACAACAAAGTAGGCTAGAGAAAAGGAAATGTTAAGAAAATTATATAGAAAATATATTTACAGTAGTGTACTCTATTTTTTGGGGAAAAAAAAACAATGTATAAGTGGACCCTTGCCGTCAAACCCATATTGTTCAAGGGTCAATTGCATATTTTCAATTTTAACTTGTCAAACTGATGTCAAAACTACTTCCATTTAAGAGGAAAAACAAAAAGACTTGAAGTACTAAAATCACAAGCTTATGCATGGTATTTTCTGAACTCATCAAAATCAGTGCCTTTGAGCAAGGCACTTGATTCCTGATTCTTCCAAAATACACAAGGAGGAGGAAATTCCAAGGCAATGAAAGCTAGAAACTTATAAAAAATGTTTTCCTATTGCTGTTGTATCATCTGTCCTAAACAGTATCAATCAATGTTCAGATTTATCTACACTAGTTTTAGTCTTCTATTGTGAGGGTTTTTATTTTTATTTTTTAAAAGTTATTATTTATTTTTATTTATTTATTTATTTATTTATTTATTTATTTATTTATTTAAAAAATATTTCACTTATTTATTCTTGAGAGACAGAGAGAGAGGCAGAGACACAGGTAGAGGGAGAAGCAGGCTCTAATGCGGGGAGCCCGACGTGGGACTCGATCCTGGGACTCCAGGACCACGCCCTGAGCCAAAGGCAGGCACTCAACCACTGAGCCACCCAGGCGTCCCAAAAACTTTTTATTTATTTATCCATGAGAGACACAGGGAGAGAGAGGCAGAGATGCAGGCTCCATTCAGGGAGCCGACGTGGGACTCAATCCCGGGTCTTCTGGATCAGGCCCTGGGCTGAAGGTGATGCTAAACCGCTGAGCCACCAGGGCTGTCCTTGTGAGGTTTTTTAAAATTTTTTTTTCAGTATTTGA
Source organism: Canis aureus (assembly GCF_053574225.1). Lineage (NCBI taxonomy): Eukaryota > Metazoa > Chordata > Mammalia > Carnivora > Canidae > Canis > Canis aureus. The sequence continues at coordinate 14,746,752 of NC_135645.1, forward strand.
CGAGTTTCACATCCTCTACTTTTTGGCAGGTTGGAGGAGAAACAAGTTTGGTCTGCCTTGAGATCTTGTTCCAAAGATGGGGGTGCTGGTGTGCCACTTTCACCTTTATCATGGGTGGCTCTCATGCCACCCACAAAATCATGGGCCATGGCTAATAACCAATCATGATTATTTTTCAGGTGAGATGGGTTTAAAGAGCAGTTTCTTTACAAGTAACCTCAAATAACTTATAATAGTACTATATTTTGGAAAAAGATTTCTCATGGGGCTCTGCAATCACTTATGTGTTTTATGTGTTGGTCTGGCTTGCTGTGGATGGTACACAGATCTTCACACAATTTAAGTACAATAGTACAACTGACAAACCTTATATAAGGTTACTTCGTTTTGTTGTTTTTGAAATTTCTTCCCTACCACAGAATCTGTACTTGTTCTTAAAAAAAGGTGAAAAGACATTTTAAAAAATTGAGTTATTTATAATCTCACCTCCTCCTTCCAAAGAAATTAGGTTTGTGGGGGGCCTGGGTGCTCAGCTGTTTAAGTGTCCAACTCTTGATTTCAGCCCAGGTCACGATCTTGGTGTGAGATGGAGCCCAGCATCCGGCTCCGTGATGATCATGGAACCTGCTTGGGATTCTCTCTCCCACCCCTCCCTGTGTGCACACACATTCGTGTTCTCTCTCAATAAATTAAATAAATAAATAAATAAATAAGTAAGTAAATACATAAATAAGTAAATAACAATTAGGTTTGTGTATTTCCTAACAATATTGTTCTAGACCAACAGAATCTCTTCTACTAAATGAAACCTTCCTCTACTTTATTGTGGCCGATGGAAACATCTTGGCCCCCTTCACGGGGCTGATAAAAGCTTTCTTCATTTTGGATTTGAGGCTTGAACTCATGAATCTGTGATCAAGAGTCCTACACTCTACCAACTGATCCAGCCAGGCAGCCCGAGAAGCTGATTTTAAAAAAAAACGAATTAAAGGCCTTAAGGTACCTCTATTACATATAATGTGTTTCAAAGTTTCAGTATATCATGAAATGTGCCAAATTAAAACTTTTAGCAACGGGCAGCTCTGCCTTCGGCCCAGGGTGTGATCCCGGAGACCTGGGATCCAGTCCCGCATCCGGCTCCCTGTGTGGAGCCTGCTTCTCCCTCTGCCTGTGTCTCTGCCTCTCTCTCTCTCTCTCTCTCTCTCTGTCATGAATAAATAAACAAAACCTAAAAAAAACAAAACAAAAAACCTTTTAGCAACAACCAGGGCTAGTCGGGGCCAGTTATGCTGGCTGGTGGACTGCATTTGCAAAAATGTCATCTTCCCATTTCCTTAAAAAAAAAATCCCTCCTATCCTCTTCTGGATATTACTTCCCAAAACAGGAATTTCTCCCTCAGACGATTACAACGGACTTCATTTTGGTGAGCTGTAAGTGGACAGGGTTTTCTTAACATTATAAGTGATCTTACTGTATACAACAAGGGTTAGCTCAAACTAAGGCTCGGTGATGTGTTGAATAGATGAAAGGCTATCACAACCTAGTTAATGAACTGACGCACTATGCCTCACTAGAGGAACTTAGGTATAAACAAACCTTTAGGTTGTATCCAATTAAGCGTAAGTTTTTTTTTTTTAAATATTTTATTTATTTATTCGTGAGAGAGAGAGAGAGAGAGGCAGAGACACAGGCAGAGGCAGAAGCAGGCTCCATGCAGGGAGCCTGACACGGGAGTCGACCCCGGGTCTCCAGGGTCACCCCCTGGGCTGAAGGTGGCGCTGAACAGCTGAGCCACCCGGGCTGCCCCCCATAAGGTCTTTTGAGAATGTTATACCAGCAGAAATAATGCCAGCTTGGACTGAAAGGGACAGAGATAGGACAAAATGAAGGACGAGTCAGACTCTCAAAATTCTACAGTTAGCAAACAGGCTTGAAGTTATTCTTCTTTTTCCTTGAAGTCCATGCTTACAGCTGAGTAACTTCATCAGCCTGTTATTTTTTTTTTTTTAAAGATTTTATTTATTCATGAGAGACACAGAGAAAGAGAGGCAGAGACCCAGGCAGGGGGAGAAGCAGGCTCCACTCAGGGAGCCCGAAGCGGGACTCGATCCCGGGCGGCGCTGAACCCGCTGAGCCCCCGGGGGCTGCCCAATTAACCCTAAGTTAAACTGTATTATATACATTTAAAAATTTCAACCAAGACCAAGGGTATAAAGCACTGACAGGTTCCACTCCCAGCACAAGCGCACCTGAGAGCCTGTACGTCAAAAACGTAAAACATCACAAAGGCGGAGAGAATTCAAAGACACGATTCAGAAAGAATGATCGTGTGTACTGC